>NC_141109.1:10170000-10692989 GCF_041138505.1 Cibotium barometz
AATTGATGATCATCACCAACCCTTGCCACCACTAACCTCAAAATCAAGTTGGTTGATGGAAAGCTTACCTTGCTCATGGGCATGGTTAGGATCAACAAGTTGGGCTCATGTGGATTGACCTTTTTGATCATGTCTTTGTTGTCATGGACTTCAAAAGCCTATGACATATGATGTGATCCTAGGAATACCATTTATGGGACAACTCGGGTAGAATGATCCATGACTAGGTTAACCATACCTATTTATGCAAAAAAAAAAGACCATGAAGGTAAATCTTAGAAATTTGAGTCACCACCCAGTTACAAAGCATTCTGTGTAGAGGATGAGGACACTATCAACTGATAGAAGTGAAGAAGAGGCTATTGGGATGTGTTTTCATGGTCATACTCTGACATAAAAGGAGTACACCCCTCTATTGTCATACATACTATTCCAATTATGGTAATGGCCATGCAAAATGAGTCCAAAATATGCTCATCTCATCAAAGAGGAAATCCAAAAACTCTTAAATGTGGGATTCATCTATGAGATTGAACACATAGAATGGGTGTCCCCAATTATAGTAGTTACTAGAAAGAATAGAAACCTAAGGGTTTGCATCGATCTTAAGAAGGTAAACACAACCGCACCCAGTTCCTTACACTGAGCATGTATTAGAAAGAGTAGCAAGGAAAGAGGATTACAACTTTATTGATTTCTCAAGAGGATAAAATCAACATAAGAGGCCTTTGCTACTCAATGGGTATTTTTTCATACAAAGTCATGCCCTTTAGACTTACCAAGGCTCTGTCATGTTTCAAAGACTTATGAGCACAACTTTCACAAAGACCTCCTCTGAAAATGCTTAGAAGTGTTCATGGACAATGTGTGTGTGAATTCCTCTTGGAAAGAACATATAGATTGCGTAAGGAAAGTCTTTGAGTGATGCAAGCTATATCAGATTTCTCTTAACCCCAAAAGTACCAGTTCATGGTGTGCAATGGTGTAATTCTTGGACACATTATTTGCAAGAATGGCATATCCAACTGATGAGAGTTTTATCAAGGCCATTCTTGATATTCTAAGACCCCTTAACTTCAAGGGTGTCCTGAGATTTATGGGTCATAGAAGATACATCTTCATGTATGCTAAGTTACCATGACCTCTTTATATGTTGCTTATTATTTTTTTGTAGACTAACAAATACAAGAAATAATTTGAAAAACTAAAGAAATCATTAGTGTCAACTCCAATTCTCACGCCACCAAGATGGGATGTGATTTTTTATGTACACATTGATGCCTCTACATTTTCCATTAGTGAGAGTAATATGGATTTTCCTATATGCTATGCAAGCATACAACTCAATGATGCCATGGAAAGAGAAGTTTTAGCTATAGTCTATACAGTGAAGAAATTTAGACACTATGCCAACAAATTTGTGTTCTCTGTGGATCACTAAGCCCTTTATATTTTCTGAACAAACCTTGTGCCCCACTAGTCGTATCACCACCCGCCAATGTTTGTTAATCTTACTAAAATTTAACTTTACAGTCACAGTTAGGAAGGGTTTTCAGAATGTTTTAGCTAACCATTTGTCACGAGTTCCTATTGGTGAACCTCCCATGTGTGAAAGATGACATTCCTAATACCTGTTTATTTCACTTGAGCATAGTACTAGATTGGAGTCATGAGATGGCCCATTTTTTATCCAGTGGTTTTCCCTTGGATGAATAAATCACTCATGATGGGTCTTGCAAGTTGATTAAGACAGTTGATCCATATACACTTAATGCGGGTAACTTGTATAGGCAAGGTAAGGATGACATTTTGAGACTTTGCATCCATGAAGATCATTACATAGAGATCCTAGATGAAGCCAATGCGGGGATTGGTGGAGGCCACTTTACTACTATGAATCATAGCATGAAGGAATTTTCAAGCTAGTATGTGGTCCTCTTTGGTGATGCATCAGAAGTCGTAAAAGAGATGCGATGTGTGCTAAAGACTTTTAGTGATTCAAAATAGAGATTGTATGCCCATGACTTCATTATGTCCTCAAAACCTTTTGCTAAATGGGGCATAGACTTTTAGTGATTCAAAATAGAGATTGTATGCCCATGACTTCATTATGTCCTCAAAACCTTTTGCTAAATGGGGCATAGACTTTTAGTGATTCAAAATAGAGATTGTATGGGTTGGTTGCAAAAGGCAACAGAGTGGGCAGAATGTTTACATTGAATGTAAACATGCCTGAAGTGAGTGCTGCAATGTTTGCAAATGGTTCAAGAATTGTTACAGACACAAACATTTGGCATAAAAGAATTGGACATGTGAATGTGCAGAGAATGAGGTCTATGCAGACTAAAGGAATTGTGACAGGGCTGCCAAAGTTTAAAGTTGAAGGTATGCAGAAAATATGTGAAGCATGCCAATTTGGAAAGCAAACAAAGCATGTATTTCCATGTGACAGAAATGTGAGCAGAAATGCACTAGATGTTGTGCATTCAGATGTATGGGGTCCTACGAGACGAAGACCATGTCTATGGGAGGTTGCCGGTATTATGTGACATTTATTGATGACCACACACAAGGAAAGTGTGGGTATACTTCATGAAGGAGAAGAGTGAGGTGTTCACTCATTTTCAGAATTTCAGAGTTATGGTTGAAAAGCAAATAGGGAAACATGTAAAGTGCCTAAGGTCAGATGGAGGGGGAGAGTACTTCTCCAATGAGTTCTCTGAATTTTTACAGAAGAATGGTATTCAGAGACAGTTTACATGTAGATACACTCCGCAGCAAATGGAGTTGCTAAGTGGAAAAACAAGCACATTGCTGAGATTGCACGAGAATTGATGGGAGAGAAGAATATGCTGCATAGCTATTGGACTAAGGTTGTTTTTACAGCAGTTTACATCATGAACAAGACTCCAACTGCAGCCATACATGATGTAACTCCAGAGGAGAGGTTTACTGGTGGTGGCAGAAAACCTGATTTGTCTCATCTGAAAGTCTTTGGATGCATTGCATATGTGCATGTGCCAGATGAGCTGAGAACTAAGTTGGATCCAAAAGCTGAAAAATGTGTGTTTATTGGGTATTCCCTTGAGCAAAAGGGATACAGGTGTTATAACCCTGCTACACATGAGTTGAGGGTAAGCAGGGATGTTGTTTTTGATGAGATGATCAACTGGTATGCTATTGAAAAAGAAGCTGTTGTTGTTTGGGAGGCTGATGTGAGTGGAAATGTGGCTGCACAAAATGCAAGTCAGGAGTGGACTAGGAGTCCTCATCTAGTGGTTCAATTGATAGACTATGGAGTGGCAGGCTGCATCATAATACCAGTCCTGCAAATGTGATTAGTACATCACATAAAGGTAAAGAGAAAGTGGTTGAGCCCCTTAGTATGCATGACATTTCTGCAGGGCATTCTCATGTTGATGGAGAGTCCTCATCTAGTGGTTCAGTTGATAGACCATGGAGTGGCGGGCTGCATCATAATACCAGTCTTGCAAATGTGATTAGTACATCACATAAAGATAAAGAGAAAGTGGTTGAACCCCTTAGTATGCCTAACATTTTTGCAGGGCATTCTCATGTTGATGGTGGAGAGTCTAGTGGCTCAAAGATGAGCCTTGATGAGGATCTTGGGATACCAGCTATGAGAACACCTGGTGTAAAGAAGGCAATGGAAGCCATGAATGCAAAGCTGTGAAGATCTAGGAGAGTGAAGAATCCTGTGTGCAAAGGTTTACCTATGATGGTTATGTGGCACATCACTATGCATACATGGCAAAAGTTGTACAGGTTGTAGAACCCACATGCATTGATGAGGCTGTTGGAAATGTGTGTTGGGAGAAAGCTATGGATGAGGAGATGGATGCACTATATGGAAATGAGCCTTGGGATTTAGTGCAATTGCCTGAAGGCACAAAAGCCATTGGATGCAAGTGGGTGTACAAAGTAAAACATAACAGTGATGGAAGCATAAGCAGGTATAAGGCTAGATTGGTAGCCAAAGGATATGCGCAGACATATGGCATTGATTATGAGGAAACTTTCAGCCCAGTTGCCAAGATGGCAACAGTGAGAGTTATGATAGCAATGGCTACGTCAAAGCAATGGTCTTTACATCAGATGGCTGTAAAGAATACATTCTTGCATGGGGATTTGCAGGAAGAGGTGTATATGTTGCTTTGCTTGGTGTACATGAGATGGAGTTGAGCTCGAGGGGGAGTGTTGAGATATCGAGCTCATCTAGTGAGGCGGTGGGACACTGATGACCCGCCTGGGGGATAGGCCCCACACTTAGACCACTGGCATGGTTGGTGAGATCATGGATGTTATGCGGCCAGTGGGATGACAGGCTATGTGACGCCAGCTCATTTAGTTGGGTTCACACTATAGAGAACCCTAGTATGTATTTGGTTGAGTACCTTTTCATATTGTGTGTACTCTTATCTTTGTATATGGTGTGTTGAGTGTTGTGTGAAGAAGAAGAAGATTTTCAGCCTCTCACCTTGTGTGTTCTCTTTTAGGGTTTTGTGAGTGTGTGTGTGCTTGCAAGAGCTCAAGCTCTCTTCGCCTCCCTTGCATCTTTTCAACAGTCACATCACATAAGTTTGAGCGATTGGCAAACATTCTTACTTGGTATGCACATCCTACCCTAGCCATGGTACTGTTGTATGATGATATACTCTTGGAAAATCATAGGGACTTAGTTACATACATGAAATTTCATCCTGTTGTTCTCAACTTCACAACATGGGCACTAGTTCACATAAAGTTAGAGATCGTTAAAGAAGATGAAGAGCTCCTTAAGGGATGAAGTGATGTGCTCTCAGCAAATGTTAAAACATAGTGTTGCATGGATGATGACCTCAAGTCACTGCTATATTGAGATCATCAATACAAACCTTGAATTGTCAAGATATTTAGATTGCTAGATTTGTAATTTGGAACCTTGGAAAATATATTAAGGCCTCGAGGGTATACATAAGTGACATGTGTACCGAACACATCCTTAACTCCTAAAAAATGGGTTAGTGAGAGAAGTGTGAAGTGTGGGGTTTTATGGTGATGATTTTATTATTGAAGGGGTTCATTGTTGGCGAGGTTTGAATGGGTGTCACACTGAGGAAAACCTTGGATGATTTTTTTTGTCTTCTTTGATGACATCTTGGTCTATTGTAAAATTGTTATTGACCATGAGAAATTTGGAACCTTGGGAAAATTTATTAGGACCTCTAGGGTATTCTAAAATTATTATTGACCATGAGAATCATGTGCAATTTGGAACTTTGGAAAATTTATTCTTGGTTTGTTCTAAAATTGTTGTTGAGACCATGAGAGACATGTGCATGATGAGAAGTACGCACATGTGCACATGAGAGACATGTGCATGATGAGAAGTATGCACATGTGCACATGTGTACCCAACACATCTTTAACTCCTAACAAATGGCTTAGCTTAGCGAGAGAAGTGTGCGTAAGTGCACATGTGTACCCACCACATCCTCAACTCCTAAAAAATGGGTTAGTGAGAGAAGTGTGCAAAAGTGCACATGTGAACTCAACTCCTAAAAATGGGTTAGTGAGAGAAGTGTGCACATGTACACCTAGCACATCCTCAACTCCTAAAAAATGGGTTAGTGAGAGAAGCCCTCCCATGCCAATCGAGTTGGTCGGCTTGTTCCTGGGTAAAAATAGCTACACAGGGCCGCACTCATCAGTAGATGTAGCTGCATAACCTTTTGCTATTACTCTCAATCTTGTTTTCATATTCCCTTATGGAATGAAGGAAAAACGAGAAGCAACCATACCCCCCTTGTGGGGTTGGTAGCAAACAAACAATAAAATGCTAAGTACCAGCTGTATTTGCACTTTCTATGGTAAAGGAAGCCTCAAATGTAATCTAGGAAATCCCAAATGAACCCATAGATTTGAAGGTGAAGTGTAGGGTTTCATGGCGACGATTTTATTATTAAAGGGGTTCATTATTGGGGAAGTTTGAATGGGTGACATCTTGGTCTATTCTAAAACTTTTGTTGACCATGAGAAGCATGTCCGCAATGTTTTGGACATGCAGCCTTGATATGCCATTCCTAGGGTTGACCATGAGAAGCATGTGCACAACATTTTGGACATGCAGCCTTGATATGCCATTCCTAAAGCATGTGCGCAACGTTTTGGACATGCAACCTTGATATGCCATTCCTAGGGTTGTACAAGAACGTTTTCTTGTACTTGTGAACTACCAGTACTTCTACACCTTGGGAAGTGCTTCTTCTAGGCATGGGATTTTTGAGGAGGGGAGGAGACTTGTAGTACTATACATAAACTCCCTATATATCCCTCGAGTCTCTAGGTGAGGACTCTTCACAAAGCAAGAACACATCAGAAAAGGCCTTCTACTCCAATTTAGGTGGAGGCAGAGGTAGAGGTAGTGGTCGAGGCCAAGGCGGTGGCCGACAAGGAAATCAGAATTTTGGACAGCAGTAGTCCAATGATTTGCCAGTAGCAGCAATCACACATAGGTGGAAGAGGTCAGTCTAGAGGCAGAGGCAGGGGAAGCCAAAGAGGCGAGGTGGTTGGCAAAGAAATCAGAGTGCAAATAGCATAGTGTGCTATTATTGTGGAAAACCAGGGCACATGGCAAAGGACTGCTATAAAAAGCACAATGAAATTAAAAGTGGAAAGTTGCAGCAAGGCAACTATGCATCATCTAGTAAAGTAGAGGCAGAGGTAGAGGTAGTGGTCGAGGCCAAGGTGGTGGCCAATAAGGAAAAAGATTAAAGAATCAAAAGATTAGAGGCTGAGGTGGTTGTGCTAAAGTAGAAAGAAGTTGGAAGCCCCTCAATTAATTATAACTGAATTCTATTTATTAGGGTTCATTTCATGAAACCCATCCATGAGTTTGACCTCTAGCCTAGCCTAGGTCAAGAGGGAAAATCCACATTCATACTGACAAAATTTATTTACCCAATCATGAGGTTCTCTCAATACAAAATAGATTGAACAAAGAGAATTGGTTGATTTAACTTGACACTTTATCTTATGAGTGTTGGATATTTCATAACCCCAATATAACATAGATCTAACCAACTTGCCACTTCATCAGAGTGTTGAGTACTTCACAACCCCAATTTACTTTTATAAATGAATTAAGTCCGTTTAGGGACATCCATCTTGGGTTCATAGGATCCAATAAGAATATTTGCTATCCTACTATTCTCTCTCTAGATTAATACAAAATGTCTCTTCAAAATTTCTTCTTTCCTTCCAGTCTATACCTCTCAAATACTAGCCTTAACTCATATTCCCTTCCTTGATTATGTAAACATAAATACAACTTAGATAAATATGAGGTTTCTCTTTCTAAAATCTAGCCTCCTCTCTCTAGCTCTATCTAATCTTATCTTTTTAGCAATACGCATAATTACTACATTATAATCAAACATGATTAGGTCCTTGATAGTTATACACAATAAGTATTTATTCGAGACTCTAATTATTGTTTACACATGCAAACTAGTGTACTCTCTCTCCCTAGAAATTAGGTATAATCCCCATATTCTCTCTCTAAAAATCTTCCCAAAAACTTAGCTACATTAAAGTTTATCATAATTTAGGCCCCCTAGAACTTTCTATAATCAATTTACGCTATATCTAAAGTAATCTCATGCATAATTATATTTTCTTTTTCTAAAGTTTGATTATTAATGTTTTGTTTTATTATTCATAAAATATTGAGATTTTCCTAAATTCAAGAATCAATCCTATTGAGGGAAAAATCAAGGTCTACACTCATTGCATAAAGTTAAATTGGAAGAGTAGACCAAGGTTTATACATGTAAAAATTAGTTGTGGATGACAATCTCTCTTCTTAAAAATTAGTTATGGATGAACTATGGTCTAAGGTCAATCTCTCTTCTTAAAATAATAAAAAAACAAAGAATTAAAATAATCCATTAAAATAATCCATGAACTATGTGCAAAGGCATAGATTTAAATAATAAAAAACAAAGGTTTTAAAGAATCCATTAAAATTAAAATTTTGATCAAATAGTTTGAAATAAATCTCAAGTTTTTACTTTAGACTTAAAGTACCTTCAATAAATTGACTTCTATGATCAGCACAGACACCAAGTCCTGAAAGTTGGGAATATTCTCTCTGATTACAATGGAGGTCTTGAATGGCTTGTACTCTTTGCCAAGCCCATTCAAACAGACACTCACCAAATCATCATCCTCCATCAATACATTAATAGACCCAAGGGATTCAACAATGCCCGTGATCTTTAAAGCATACTCATTTATATACATGCTTTTCTTTTCCACTGTATCAGCTCTTGTTTTAGTTGCTGTTTCTTTGCCCGTGATCTTTAAAGCATACTCATTGATATACATGCTTTTCTTTTCCACTGTATCAGCTCTTGTTTTAGTTGTTGTTTCTTTGCCTTTGTATTAATTTAGAACATTTGCACTAGGTTCCGTCATGCAATTGATAGAGTGTTAGCATCCTATATGTGTTCTATCATTGTATTTATGACACTAATCAAAAGCCAATACATGACTTTCCTTGCATCCTGATTCCAATCCTTGAATGGCTTAATATCTGCTCGAGTGGCATTCTCTTCAGACAACTCTAGAGGCTCCTTATTGTCTCCTTTGACAACTCTAGAGGCTCCTTATTGTCTCCTTTGACATAGTCCCAAAATCCTTTACCCATCAGGAAATTGGTCATTCTGAACTTCCAGGCATGGGATTTTTTCTCGTCCAGCTTCTGATTGACAATCTGATTGAGTCCGTCTCAGCAGACATGTTTTCCTACAACAATCAAAAACCTATAAACAGATAATTTTTGTATGCAACCTGTAACACAGCAGTATCTTCTATGACTACCAGCGATACTTTAGCACAACATGTAGGTCACCAGATCTGATGAGAGTACATGTACATACACCCAATGTCAACAATACATGCGCAAACACTGTGCACCCCCAAAATGCACTGCAATAACCAGATTTCAACCAGAGATAGTTCTCAACCAGAAACTTCCCAAACTACTGAAAACACCTTTCAGTGATAGAACAGAGACCGAAATGTGCTCGAAACGCGAATCTGGCCACCCATACCACACATGCACCTCCAAGCTTGCAAAGACACCTCCTGAATCAAAGATGTGTAGCTCTCCCAGAGCTATCGAGAGGGTGTTGTACCTAAACCAAGAAGGGAAAGAGATGATGATGCTCTTACCCATGTACCACTTCCTTGCTTTCTTGTTCTTGCCTCTTCATTGCCTCCTTAGCTCACACGAACCGGAGCTCTGATACCATAAAGAGAATGTGGCGGAGAGAGAGAGCTAGAGTTCCTTGCAAGCAAACACGCACACACAAGAGAGAGCAAAGACACAAGAGAGAGATGGATGGCTGAATTTTCTTCTATCTTCTTCTCTTCTCTACAACCATATAACTAAAAGATAAGAGATGGGAAAGTCGGTCCATAGTGTAAACTCGACTATATGAGCTAACGCTATAACTATGCCATAACTCTAGTACTCCAAAGTGGCTGTCACATAGCCTATCATCCACTGGCGGCATATCAACCATAATCTCACCAACCATGCCACTGGCATAAGTGCGAAGCTATCACCCAGGCGAATCATCAATGTCCGCCGCCATAGCAATAGTTTAGCTCGATATCTCAACAAAATAGTTCATGCTTAGTCAATGCCACCTAATGAATAAACTTACATCTATCTATATCCATTCCCAAATACTAAAAATATATGTAGTAACAATTCTTGCATGTCATGAATCTTTCATTGCTAGAAGTTCTCCATACAAAGTCCTCACATGTGCATGCTCAAATATGTAAGATGGAAACACTAAAATGGTGACATGATATGGGGTTCCTTTATTTTGAGAGACCTTTGTGGAAATAAAAAACTCCAAATTTTCTCTATCTAGCACCACATTTGCATTCAAGATCTCATAGTGCATTGTTAAAGAGGAATTTATTCTTGAGTCCATGTTCCTAGTGACATTCCACGGGTACTCCATTATGCATTAGTGGCCTCGGATTCAAACTTATATCCATATTTGAGATTTTGGGGTGTCTTTCCAATTATTTTTAGGAAAAAACGTCAAGCCTCCAAGGATGCATTCTCTGATCCACTCAAGCATGTACCTCTTTTAATAGGGCACTTCTTAGAAAGCTTTTACTAGAGTGCCCTAGATGATATTGGAAGGGGTCCATGTGTGGTCAACATTATCACCACAAAACCATACCATTTGTCTTCTAATCCCTACTCGTGTATTGATTCTACAAAAGAACAAAGGTACAAGAACCTCATTTTTTCCTTTTCTCCCCCCTTTGTCAACCATTTGGTTGCATTTCATCCTTCTATCCAAGTGAGGTTAAATGTCAAGTATCCTTGACATTTGACCTTCTAGTCTATGAATTTCCCACATGCTTATGCACATCATCCTCCAATAAACTTGCATTGATGTCAACCCTACCTACACCTACAAAAGAATGACTCCTACCAATAGTTTGATGCACATATTGATACCTTAAGTCATTCTTCTATATAGGCTTTTGTAAGGATACATTTCACTTTCTCCTAATTGTTTCCAACAGATTCTTGCTGCCCACCACCACCCATTGCACCCATGTCCATGGTACCTTCATTAGTAAGATCAATGAAGTTACGTGTGGCACAATGGACCCATAGCAACATTGGAGGATCCCCTCTTAGAGAGCTTTTGTAAACTTGGACCACATCCCAAATATCTCCCTTTAAAAAATTCAATGGTATGAGCATTCATGTCACATACTTTACACCATCATTAGATGCCAACCAAATTCCATGGATTGATTCTGATAGTAGGTATCAAATCTTGTCACTAGTCTCCATCGCTTGAATCATAGAAAAACATGAAACGATCATCTATTAAAGCAAAAATTACTAGCTAATAAAATAAAATATACCTTTATCATATATTCTCCCTAGTGTGCTACTCAAGCGTGCCACCACACTATCCATGTTTCTAGCAAAGGAATGTATGTTATCTTTGCCCTTTTTTAGCCATACGTGAAGGCTCTTTAATTGCATCTTTGGAGCCTCATGGAATGGAGCATTTTTCCATTGTCGACATCTCATCTTGAACTCCTTTTGCCATTGTGGAGGAATACAATTACTTGCATGTCTTTGCATAATGAAACAAGCACGACCTTTCTTTTACCGCCAGTAAATTATTTGGACCACAATTAAAAATTATCCTAACCGTAAGTAGATTTTCTTGGGCCTTATTAGCAATATATCCCCTAAATTTAGCCTTGTGGTACCCCTCCTTTTCCATGATGTTGTTAACGAGTTCCCAAAAAAGGGTTTGGGCATCAATATCTTGCACTTTAAAGTCTCCAAATTGCCTGCAATTCCTATTCAAAGTACACATGGAAAGCCCAAGCACGCATTCTCTTTACAAAAAGTTAAAAAAACACCCATTGACTATCTATTTCTCCCCCAGGTCTTATCTTATTAACTAACTCTACACCACTCTATGGTCCCTGAGTCACCATTTTGAACACATGACACTTTTGAAGCAAGAAAAAGCTAGCTATCCCAAAAAGACCATCTTTGAAAGTAGTCATAAATGCATCTCTTTTTGAGTTGAAAAATGGCGTCAAATCCTTCTAATAATACATTATGCTCCAAATGAGATAGTCTACAAGACAACCAAAAATATAGGAGGCCTAATTTGATGTTTGATTTCGATGATTAAGTGAGGTAGTAGGAAATTAGATTTCACCTTTTTTAATCTAGAGTTGGTTTTTTGTTATTAGATTTCACCTTTTTGTTTTGTGTGTTTGCTTATCTTATCTCCTATTTCTTTAACAACTCCCTATGCAACACTATCTCCAACAAGGTCTAGGAAAACACACCTATTGATTCTTTTTTCATTGGTCACCTTAGGAATACAAATATAAAGTCAATAAGGATATTCCTATTGACTTTATTGTTTTTCATTGTTCACCTTAGGAAAACAAATATAAAGTCGACAAGGATATTCTTGTATGCACCTAGGTGAGAAACCACAATAAATACATTTTAAAGAGCCACTAATTTTTCCACACTCATATATGTCCCGCATAATATCCTTAAGAGCCTTCCCTGACAATGCTTCTCATTCACTAGACTAGTGTGTTCCAAAGGAGAGCACAAAGAGTTTTTACACTGCTCCACATTTTCTAATTCTCACAACTCTATCAAAAGCTATAATGTTACTAGTGACCTTATCTATCCAGGCATGTCCATCATATCTACTCTTGATTCGTTCTCCTCGTTGACACGACTCTTTGAATGGAAGCTAAAATAAAATATTCCCATCATATGTAGAGGAAATCTCTTCAACTTGTTAAATTTCTAACACCATTTCAAATGCTGACCTCAATGAACTCCTTGGTGGCAATCACACATGTGGATCCTTATCTTTCCTGACCACAACTTGCATCCCATCTTTTGATAAGCTATCACCTCTAACAACAAACTTCTCTCCGAATTGAATATCAAGATGGAACACCATTTCTTCCCCCTTCTTATAGCAAGAATCTCAAAAGATAAATCATCAGATGGCATTTCTCCATATAGTTGATGCAACCTAATAGAGCATTCCTTCATCCTGAATGACGTACTAAGATGAGTTATACTCACCTCTGTCACCCCATTTGTTGTTACGGATTGAGCAATCTCTTTCCCATTGTGCTAAGCACCCAAGAGCCCGACACTTCCCACTTTAGACACTCAATGGTAGACATGTGTGGCCGTGGATGGCTAGGAAATAGCTTATGTAGACTTGGTACCATGCCAAGTAGGATGCATGTAAGTTTGACACTTCCCTATATCCATTGTTCTTAGCACCTGACACTTCCTAGTTTAGACACTCGATGTTAGCCATGTGTGGCCGTGGACGGTTTAGGAGATAGCTTATGTAGACTTGGCAACGGATGCACAAAGATCTTTGTGGAAAACGTTGTCCTTGGGTTGTTGCGAGGTTGGTTCATGTACCTAGTTGGGGGTATGCTTAGTCTCAACTTGTTCGACCCAATCATGGTGGATCCTCTCATTCATATCATACCTTGGATATATTGAGATCTATCTTCATTGCATTGTGCACCCTAGTTAGCATGCCATTCTCTATCAAGAGTCTACCTAGATTGCTATCAAAGCTCCTTACCAAAGCACACAGGTGAGCAGACACCCATTTGTTCATAGCTTTGGTTTGCAACAATAACTCAACATTACTCGTCATTTCTCTTGCATCAAGTACATTTACCTTATGATCTTTCGTGCAGTTTCATTCTCTTAGAATTGCCTCTACTCAATGACATGGAGGTTGCAATAGCAAAACATTAACCATTTCAACTATGCACAGTAGACACCCAATTTCTTTTTCTTATATGAGGAAGGAACATGTGGTCCAGTTTCAATCACAAGGACCCGAGTTGCAATCTTCTGAGAAAACCTTGATGGCAAGACGATTCTCTTATTAAGAAGACAAAAAACTTCAAGTACACTATAATCTGTACAGTCTAATGATTACATTCTCGAGTCTTGACACTCACGAGATGATGATGATGACAAGATGAAACTCAATATCTTTCATAAGAGTTGTCCTCCTCCCAAATGCATAGCTACTGGTGCAATATCTCAAATAGCTCATCCTCTAGGTGTCTCAAGTTGCCAAGGTCACCCCCTATCTATCTAGCTATATACACTTACCATCCCTCTTCAAGCTTTTTGTTGTTACTTTGCTCCTCATTTTGCCATAGAGAAGACTCAAAATGTGTGCATCCAAATGAATTGCTATGTGAAAGCAATCCCACTATCAACTCCACACCTTGCATAGATGTCCTAGATCTTCAAAAACAGACATGGTACATATAAATAATTGTCATTAAGAATCAGAGACATGGTACATCTAAGTTTTTGTCATCGAGAATCAAGAAAAGAAAGTTATTTTATTATTTTATTTAATGTTGAGTCTTAACATGCATAACTCTCAAGTGATAGGACAATGCATCGATTGAGTGCTTTGCCAATCCAATCCATGAACTCATATCAAGGGTAGACTGAATTGCCTTCACAAGAGCATTGATCTCTGTCCACTAAGAATCTCTAGTGAACTCTCACTAGTTTTTTTAACCACAATAAACATATATGTAAACTTGGTCTTTGAAGCATGGCAAGGACCTTTCATCTCTTTATCACAAACTTAACTTTAACTACTAGATTTGTTGAAGATTGCCACATCTTCAATCAGGAGGTCCATACTCCACATAATCTGTAGAAACTCATCCTCAGCATTCTTCACGGCTTATCCATTATTAGTGACAACATGCACAGATGGCTGCATTGTTGCATGTTTAGGTAGAACCATAAAAACTTGAATGTGCAACCTCAAAAGCAAGTTGCACAAATTCCAGCAGAGTTGAGTTGGAGTGGAAATATATATTGTTAATGAAATCAAGTCGAATAGCTTGTAGGAGAAAAAATGGCACCCTGCAAGCTGATTGCAAGAGAGTTGCATGATTAGAAAATCTTGTCATTCCAACTAAGAGGCATGCTAAATGACCTCTCATGTGTTCATGTTACCTCTTACATAGAGGTCCTTCTATGGATTGACACCTCCAAACTTGCCAAATCTCTTTCCTTTGTCCACCTTCAAGAATCAAGTTTTGAAACAAACATAGTGGAGACTAGGGTTTTAAACATATACCCAATAGGCTCAACAAGGATCACTCACTCAACCAACTTAAGCCTAACAAACTAGAGGGATTGGCTAGCTCACCACCCACCCATAGCTCCCCTCTAGAGAACCCCCAAGCCTGAGCCTAGACCAATACCATGCTTGATTTCCTGATGTTCCACACCACCTGACCCACCATCCACATGTAAGGCTTGAGTCAAACCAAGGAAGAATCCAGTTCGTCATTCCTATAGTCACCATCCTCTTGGGAATGCCACTAATGTGCCTAATCCTCTCATATATAGATAATAGGTGAGCATCCTTAACTTTAAGGTCGCTTTACACTAGCTCATAATTAGCAATGTGCTTTAAGAAAATCGACTTGTGCTCTCACACAAACAACAGAATCTTCCACAACACAATAACTTGACACAAAAAAGATGGAGAATAATACTGAATTAATGTTTGCAAACCAAATTACAAACTGATCGCGTCTGCTCACTCGTGCACTCTGGCAAGGAGCTTAGATGGCGATCTACATAGACTTTGAAACTGAGGATGTCCTGCACTAGCAAAGACACACAACACAATGAATATAGATTTAAACTCAATGATTTCAATATGACACAAGGCTGCCAAACCCGTCTATATATAGTACCGGGCATTCGACCAACAGGAACAGGCTTTACAAAAAGCAGGCACAGGCTGTAGTCCCTGATCAGAAGCAAGTGAAAAAGACCGGCCATTCTATAACCGAAACTTTCTGCAATGGCGGGCGGGCCAACCTTACAGCCTCAACTAACTAAGTGGCCCAAAACTGGTTTATCCGCCCTGCCAAAGTGGCAAAGTCAATAAAACAACGCAATGAGATTGCGCCGTTATCCGCCTCACAGACAGCGGAAAGGCATCCACGCGGCACCAATAAAAGCGCTTAGCAAGTTCCGCCGAGCCGTTATCCGAGTACCTAGGGTTGGTCGTATCGTAGGTTGGCCATGTTGGCCACCCTACGACTAGTGCAGATGGATCGAACCAACCACACCACCCAATTTGGACATATTATACTAAAAAAGAGACTAAGTTTTTGATGCAGCTTCCAAGTCCACCCAAGATCATTTTGTGGGCCCTGCAACACGAGGACAAGGTATTTCAAGAAGATCTCTTTCTACCCAAGAGTACGGTCTAACAACTTACACTCACGTGCATCCTACTTGGCATGGTACCAAGTCTATGGCCAGCCCCAGTGTCTAAAAATACCATGCCAAGTCTATGGCCAGCCCCAGTGTCTAAAAATATGGAGGTTTGCCACTTTGCTTGTGCGTGCATGTGGGATGTAGGTCACCTGCCTATGCAACCCCAGAAAGCTTGTGCACCTTACCAATACTCAATTTGCACCTTTAAGCCACAGAAACTGTGTCCATCCGACAATGTAGCCAAAGGCTCTTTCCCGTCTCAAAGGAAGTCTATTTATCTCCATTACCACTCTGGCAACAGCCTCCACTGGCCCTTCTGATAAGGATTGCCGAAATCAAGGTCCTGGCACAGGGTTTTAAGGATTTGCCTCTTCATGCCCCTTGTCATGCGTTTGATTACCTCAGCCAGGGTGTCACCTACAAGATCCTCTGCAGTGTCTGAGCACTTTAAGCTCTGCTTCTTGCCAATATCGTCACATGGCTTTCTCTCGAACGTTTTGGACACTGAACCACATCAGCTGTGCATTCTCTTTGAATCACATTGAAATCACCAGTAGTCACCACAAGAGCAGATTCCATCCACAAAATGATGAAAGCGATTTGCATCTCGAACAATTATCTCTCGTTCCACAATCTTGCTTATAAATTTAGTAGCAGCATGGCAATCAGGACACACTCGAAGGTTCTTGAAAACCCGAATAGGTTTTCCAGGTGGAATGGTAAGAAGCCCAAATGCTACAGCTAGCTTCTCACTGTGGTAGCACAACAAATGTTCCTTTGATTTCTCATCTATGTCATGCAGGACAACTTTAGTGTCTGGAACGTACCCCACCCTTTTCAATTCTTCATTTAGACTAGCAAGCTCAGCATAAATTTCCTTTGTTCGTGGGTGTGATTGATCTCCTGAGACGAACTCGTGCAAGTTGTTCTCGACTTCAATCCAACTACGGCCAGCTTTTTTCTTCACATTCTGCTCCATTTTTCTCCTCACTTTGGCAACATCATTCCATCTTCCCTCAGCAGCATAAAAGTGGGATAGCATTATGTAAGGTGCATCAATTTTTGGGTCCAAGTCGATGATTCGTTCTGTGGCCCATTTTCCCCGGGTGCTATCACCACGAACTCTACAGGCACCTGAAAATGCTGTCAAAACCACAGTGTCTGGTTCAAACGGCATTTTCTTCATGAAATCTTCGGCCTCCTCGACCAGACCAGCCCGCCCAAAAAGGTCAATTATGCAAGCATAATGCTTTGCATTTGGTTCGATGCCATGATCTTTCTTCATCAAATCAAAGTAGTCCTGGGCATCGTCTAGCAAGCCTGTATGGCTGCACGCACACAAAGCACTAAGGTAAGTTACATCGTCTGGCTTCACCCCATCTTGCTGCATTTGTTTAAAAAGTTGTAAAGCCATCTTGTCATCACCGTTCTGTGCATATGCAGCTATCATGGCATTCCAAGCAATGCCATCCCGGACATTAACCCTAGTGAACACTGCCCATGCATCAGCCAGATTCCCAGACTTGCCATACATGCTAACAAGGGCTGTTGCCAGAACACTCTCTGATTCAAAACCACTCTCAAGGACTATCATATGGATCTCCTTGCCTTTTGCTGCAGCACCCAGCAATGAGCATGCTGATAGAACATTTACGTAGGTGACGTTGGTTGGTTTGAACCCCATCTTCCACATTCGGCCATAGAGTTGGATTGCATCCTTCCCACACTCATGCTGTACATAAGCCCCTATCATGGCATTCACTGAAACTACATCATGCCGGTGAATTTCATGAAAAACAGTCCGTGCTTCTTCCAAAGAGCCACAATTGCCATACATACTGACAAGAGCTGTTTTTACCATATCTGATCCGAACCCACCATCCATAATGCTGGCATGGATGTCCTTGCCATCTGTTAGGGCCTCAGGACTTGAACATGCACGGAGGACTGCTGTGAAGGTAGTCTCCGTAGGTGCCACTCTATCCTGCTGCATTTGTCGGTAAAGCCGAAGAGCTTCCTTTGCATACCCATGATGTGCATATGATGCAATCATGGAGTTCCATGAGATAGCATCCCGGACATGCATGGCATCGAACGCACTCCTTGCAATTTTGGGGCTGCCACATTTGCCATACATGTTGATGAGGGCTGTCAAGATGACAGCACCCTCATAGAACCCGCTGGCAACAATGCAAGCATGGATGCGCTTACCCTGTGAGGTTTTCATTACTGGTAAAAGCCCCCAGAATTGTACTATATGTAAATCTGTCTGCTATGACTCCCTCGAGCTGCATTCGCAGGAAGAGTTGAAGGGCTAGAATGCTTTGATCGTGCTGTACACATGCTGTGATCATGATAGTCCAAGAAAACACATTCTTTTCATGCATAATGGAAAACCCACGGAGGGCATCTTGCACGGACCCACACTTTCCGTACAATTCCATAAGAAAGTTCATAATGACAAGGTTTTGCTCAAGCCCATTTCTGATAAGGTGGTCATGTAAACCCCTGCCCTGTGTAAGATCCTGTGCTTTGATGCATCTTTTCAAAAGAGAGCTGTAGGTAGAGAGATCTGGGTACCTGAGCAGCGGCGACTCTTCTGCACAGGGGAGGGCATGGAAGTGCTTGCAACTTGCGCTTCTGATGACTCCATTGCCAGCCCTTGACCACCTCATGTTCCATAAAAGAGAAGTGTTTCCATGGCGGATGGTGAGCACAGTTCAAATTTCATAGCAGCTTTTTCCCTCGAGAGGTTTGAAGCTTGAACTTCGATATGAATGCTGAGACTTCGGCGACTCTTCTGCGCAGGGGAGGGCATGGAAGTGCTTGCAACTTGCGCTTCTGATGACTCCATTGCCAGCCCTTGACCACTCATGTTCCATAAAAGAGAAGTGTTTCCATGGCGGATGGTGAGCACAGTTCAAATTTCATACAGCTTTTTCCCTCGAGAGCTTGAACTTCGATATGAACGCTTGAGCATGCTAGTCTCGAAAAACAAAAACAAAGCTGAGACTTCGAGCTTAAGTGTTGACCCCTTTGAGTGATAGTTTCCGCACTTTTGTCACACTTGGCACACTTGGTAAGATTTTGGTTGATATACCGCCAACGGATGGCAGGCTCTGTGACACCCACATTTGAATTATTAGAGTATAGTATAGTTATAGCGCCAGCTCATATAGTCGGGTTCACACTATGGATTTACCATTGTATGTAGTAGGAGACTACTTTCCTTTATAGTTTGTACTCTTATCTCTTTAGTTTATGGCTGTTGACGATTGCATAGAAGCACACACACACACGAACACAAAAGATCTAAAAAAAGATAAAGAAAATAAAGCCATCCATCTCTCTCTTGTGTCTTGCTCTCTCTTGTGTATGTGTGTGTGTGTGTGTGTGTTTGCTTCTAAAGAACTCAAGCTCTCTCTCTCCCTCACATTCTCTTTATGGTACCAGAGCTTCGATTTGTGTGAGAGCTAGGGAGGCAAGCAAAAAAAGCGGCACATGAGTATAAGGGTATTTCGATCTCTTTCTCTCTTTGATTTTGGAACAACACCTTTGGTAGTTGTGAGAGCTACAAAAGCAGATGGGGAAGTCACTGTCTTATCCTTGGTGAAGGAAGAAGACCCTATTGTGTGCAATAATAAAGTGAAATTTTACGTCTTTCTACCTAATTTGGACACATTTCGACGAGCCCCATTTTGGCTCTACAAGTGTTCCGTAAGCACTCTGTGAAAGTGTCAATTTTGACTATATATGCCCAATCTCTAGTTCAATGCAAAGTTACAGCATAAATTTAATTACAAAATAGTCTATGTAGAGAATTTGTGATTTGCAAGTTGTTGGTAGATGTGACTATTCCATATATAGTTATAATATAACAAGTGTGTGGTATCGCTGTGTTGAAGATTGCAAGTTTATTAAAGAAGTAGTGTGTTAGTGTGACAGATTCTATAATTGTGCATATTCAGGATGCACAAACACCTAATGAGGCTTAGGACACCTTGGTGAAGATGGACAGAGTGAAACTTGGCAACAAACCCCAAAAAATTGGAAGTTACTCGATAAACTTTTACAACTGAAAAAAAATACAAAGTGAAAAGGCCAATTGAAACACCACTCCAGCTATAATTTTTTGATTACACGAAATAATACCCAACAATATATGCATTAAACAAGACCAACCAAAACAAACTCGCCAATCATGGCTCGTAAGCTAACACAAAAACCATGTGTTGCATTGTCCACCACATACACCAAAACAAATCAAGTTGAGTCACACTTATCGTCTAGAAAAGCATGGCGAGTGTGACGTCGATCTACATGGTCCTTCTCAAAACGTGCATCTCCAGCCATGGTTCTTGCCATTGCTTCGGCATACTCTGGCAGAATACTTTGGATAAAAAATAAAGAATAAAAATTGTTTAGTTTTTGCAAATTCACATGTTTCACTATATCTCTGTATTGTAGATCAAACTTGAATGTTCATGTCTTTAAACATATATATGAAGGTAACCAAAATAACAAACTAGGATCCTCAACATTGACCTAATGTCAAACACCGCTAAATCCATAACAAAATAGAGTGACAGTAGTCCCAAGTGCATCAAAAAACAAAGCCAAATAAATAGTCATCAATGTAGCACTGAATAAGGTCTAGATGCTCACTAATCATATGGATTTTGTCCCACACGCTCATCGATATTATCATCCTAATCATGTGAACTGCTAGCGTCCCCCTGGCCTCCTTGCCTCCTAGGTAGAAGCAATGGTTGTACGTATGAAGACAGAAGACCCTTGTCAGAGTCCATCGAAGCGCATAAACAACCTGACCTCAAACATGCCTTAAGTAGAGGAGTTGTGTCACAGCCCAACTCAAGGCAAACACCACCAGGATGACAAAACAACTCCAAATACCCTGCAATGAAAGTAACGCTACGCTCCAAAACACCACGGATCTCCACACCCTCAAGATCCCTAGCATATGAGATCCCTGTTCCCACCGCGCAACGGATTCGGGGTACTAGCAGCAGAAGTAGCACTTCATGCGCGAGGCAGGGTCCCACACTCGGGGCCTCGTCCACCACGGATATCCGGACAAAAGACCAATCCATCGGTTTTTCCAAAACTGAAACCGGAAAAACTTCCCTTATTCGGAAAGCACGGGCGATTCCTCCAGGATAACTTTTTACTCTAACGTAGTGAAGACCATTAGTGATCAAACTGATCCGACTGCACCTATAAAAATACTCGGTCAGATCAAAGAAGAAACTTGCACTTGGATCATTGGGATCAACGCTTTTTTTCCCATCAAGAGGCACAGCCGTTGATTCCTATCCATAGAACAATTACTATCCGGGATTTACTTTATCTATCGTAGTAACAAAAATTGAATCTCGATTTACGGATCCATCAGTCCAGCCTAACCCCATCCAGTCCCATGGATTAGCCAACCGCCCAACCACTGTAGTGATGGGAAAAGAGTTCCCAGGCCCCCTAGCCGGATGTTCATGCAAAAATAAAACTAGTCACACCACTTACACACCCAATATGAAATTGCCTTTTTCACAGATTCAACCAGTTTTAAAACAATCCTTTAATGAACCATAGTATCACTGATCACAATCTTCCAAATTATCCAGTTGATTCTTAACTTCCCATCATTCCTTCATCAGAGTATCTATGGCATCATTGGCAACCAGAATGCTCACCACCTGTCCACTCAGGGGCCTTTTCAATAGTTCCTAGCCCATTATACTCGGCAAAATAATCACTTATCAAGATGGACTCTCCGTTGAAGATCAGCAAGATCAACCAACAGATCCATATAAAGAGCCATGGACTCATCCATTGAAGACCAGCAAGGTCAATCAATCAGATCCATGCCCGGTTTCAGAAAACAACTCTTACTCCTTGTTCCAATATCTTCCTCGACGCACGTGTGGGTATCCTAGGCGACCAGAGCCCGAGCACCGTATGGTCAGCACCCTCTAGGATCCTTCACAGGTGACCTAGCGCTTCACTCATAGGCCGTTTCCTTGGTCCCTCATCCACCGTACCGGAAGCTCACCATTTTAATCGAACCGAGGCTGGTCAAGACCTCGGCCGACTTTGTTACGCGAGACGTCCTCCATTGACTCTTCGTTCTCAGAGCCCGAGCACCGTATGGTCAGCACCCTCTAGGATCCTTCGCAGGTGACCTAGCGCTTCACTCATAGGCCGCTTCCTTGGTCCCTCATCCACCGTACCGGAAGCTCACCATTTTAATCGAACCGAGGCTGATCAAGACCTCGGCCGACTTTGCTACGCGAGACGTCCTCCATTGACTCTCCGTTTCTCAACAGTTGTAACTTTATCAGTTAGGTCTCCACCACGACTTAATCACAAGACGGTCAAAATGCTTCCCCAGCATTCTTGACATAAAACAGCTATTTACAAACAGTTTATAAATACAGTTTCTATATTAACTCTCATTTTTCCACATTATCCCTCACATCAATCCACATTACTTATTCCATATTCCATTTATATGTGTACTCATCCTCATCCATTCACTCATATCGACGATACATTATTTCACATACACATTCACATTCATTATTCTACATACACATCCATGTTCGTACATCCCCATCATACATCCAATCCCATATCCGCATTCATACATGCACATCCATATCCACCTCCATACATCCACATCCACATCCACATTCACATCCATACATCCACATCTACATGCATACATCCATTTTCACATCCTCATTCATACATCCACATCCACATACATACATCCACATCCGTATCTACATCCATACATCCATATCCACATCCACATTCACATTCATACATACACATCTACATGCATACATCCATTTTCACATCCTCATTCATACATCCACATCCACATACATACATCCACATCCGTATCTATATCCATATCCACATTCATTCATACATCCACATCCACATTCACATCTACGCATATACATCTTCATGCATATATCCATTTTCACATTCATACATCCACACTCCCATCTCCACATTCACACATCCACATACATACATCCATTTTCACATTCCCATTCATATAACCCCATATGCCTTCACATCTAATCTTTTACATCACATCCATTCTTGCCCTATCACAACCCATATACATCTTATCCTATCACATATACTTCTTACCTCATCTCATACACATCTTATCACATCTTAATTCATCTTATCACCTGCTAACTTATTTCATAAGCATCTTATCACATCTTAATTCATCTTATCACCTCTTATCACATCTTATACACCTCTTATCACATCCTATCACATCTCATATCTATTTATAGAATACAAGAGAATTCTTATATTTAATATAAGATTTCTTTACATATTTATTTATGCATAAATTCCATTTAAGGAGATTAATACTTTCGAAGTAAAAATCAATCTTTTATGCATCTTCCTATGCATAAATTCATTTTAAATGAAAATGACACTTTTGAATTAGAATTCAATCTTTTATGCATCTTCCTATGCATAAATTCAATTTAGATGAGAATGACACTTTTGAATCAATCTTTTATGCATCTTCCTATGCATAAATTCAATTTGGTAGGAATTACACTTTTAGAATAAAAGAATTTCTCTTATGCATCTAAGTTATGCATAAAATCCATTTAATGAAAAATCACACTTTTAGTATAAAAAGAATATCTTTTATGCATACCTCTATGCATGAAATCCAATATGATAAAAGTAACACTTTTACAATAAAATAATCGACTTTTATGCATACCTCTATGCATGAAATTCAATATGATAAAAGTCACACTTTTATAATAAAATAATCAACTTTTATGCATACCTCTATGCATGAAATTCAATTATGATAAAAGTCACACTTTTATAATAAAATAATCATCTTTTATGCATACCTCTATGCATGAAATTTAAATATGATATGCATGAAATTCAACTATGATAAAAGTCACACTTTTATAATAAAATAATCATCTTTTATGCATACCTCTATGCATGAAATTCAAATACGATGAAAGTAACACTTTTATCATAAAATAATCATCTTTTATGCATACCTCTATGCATGAAATTCAAATATGATAAAAGTAACACTTTTATAATAAAATAATCATCTTTTATGCATACCTCTATGCATGAAATTCAAATATGATAAAAGTAACACTTTTATAATAAAATAATCATCTTTTATGCTTGCATACCTCTATGCATGAAATTCAAATATGATAAAAGTAACATTTTTATAATAAAATAATCATCTTTTATGCATACCTCTATGCATGAAATTCAAATATGATAAAAGTAACACTTTTATATTAAAATAATAATCTTTTATGCATACCTCTATGCATGAAATCTAATTATGATAAAAGTAACACTTTTATGTTAAAATAATAATCTTTTATGCATACCTCTGTGCATGAAAATCAATTATGCATAATATAAAAATCAATTTCTCTAGGATTACAATGAATATCTTTCAATTAATCTAGGATGATAATTCCTAGAATATGGTAGGAAGTCCTCTTTTCATGCTTTGAATGAAATTATTTTATGCGTAATTTTTATAAAAATTTTGCCATAGCTCCGCTGCTATGACTGATAAATCTCAATTTTTCTAAGGGATAAATCTTATCATTAAGGAATTAATTAGAATGATCCCTAATTGGATCATTAATCCATAATGGATTGAATCATCAATATTCATGAAATACATAAACTAAAAGCATAGAAAAAAGCCATTAATTTAGCCTCAAACATAGATTAATCTTGGATTAAGGAAAAGCTTTATGAAAAGCTTCATTTGGATTGAGAATGGGTCATGAGTATGACCATTTCTTGAGTGAGAGAGAGAAATTACATAAAAACCATTTGAATTAAGCATAAATGGAAATTTATGTAATTCTTAACTATCATTAATCAATTAACTTCAATAGCATTCATCAAATTATGTAACTCTTCACTACCATTCATTAACTTCAATAGCATTCAAAAACCATTCCAATTAAGCTTCTCAAGCTTGAGAGGGGTTGAGAAGAGAGAAGCATTGAGAAATTATAGAAAAGATCAAAATTCACCATTTACCTTACAAATTGCTTGATTCTTTGTTCAATGTAGAGGCCCCCAACCAATCAATTAGTTAAGTATGTTGATGGAGCCACCAATGGGGATTGAAGAAAGAGGGAAGCTCCAATTTCTTCAATTTGGAGAGAATTTTAGAGAATAGTAGAAATTAGCATTATTTCAGCATAACTCTAGTATAGTAAAATTCTTCTATTTTTTTCAAAGGACTATGTTCTATTTATAGGAGAGGGAAGCTCTAACCAAAGCTAACTGAATTCTAGAATTTTCCAAATTCAGTTTGGTTGAATTTGGACTAGATTTGAACCTAGTTTGGTTACTTTTTGATTCAGTTTGGTTACTTTTTGATTCGGTTTGGTTTCATTTTGATTTGGTTTGGTTCAAGAGAGAGGAGAGATAAAAATATCACATTATTTTTTAGTTTAAAACTCATTCAAGCATGTGAAATATGCACCTCCTTTAATGGACTCCCCTTCCTTACATATGTGTCAAAATGGAATCATTATACCCAAAATATCTCATATTTTTAATATTGCTCATAGTTTTTTACTAATAAACCTTGTACATTTTCAACTCTTCATCTTGTGTGAGCATTTACTCATTTTTGGATACCCAAAATATCTCATATTTTTAATATTGCTCATAGTTTTTTACTAATAAACCTTGTACATTTTCAACTCTTCATCTTGTGTGAGCATTTACTCATTTTTGGATACCCAAAATATCTCATATTTTTAATATTGCTCATAGTTTTTTACTAATAAACCTTATACATTTTCAACTCTTCATCTTATGTGAGCATTTACTCATTTTTGGATACCCAAAATATCTCATATTTTTGATATTGCTCATAGTTTCTTACTAATAAACCTTGTACATAGTTTCTTACTAATAAACCTTGTACATAGTCAACTCTTCATCTTATGTGAGCATTTACTCATTTTTGGATATCTTCTTTTACAAATTAGATTTATCTCCTCCCTACACATGGATTGATGCTATTGGCCCATAGGAACCTTAATTGGACCATAATCCAAAAATTTCTAAAAATCTAGACCCTTAGGCTAAGGTCCTTTATACCCATTTCCAATAAATTCCAATTACACATTGGAAAGTTCTTTTTGAATTTCTGTTTCAGGAGAATTCATTTTAATAATATGAGAAATTTTTCTATCTAAAAATATTCAAAATCTGAATATTCTCTCTCTAGAATATTTTCTCTCTCTATGTCAAAATAGGCAGAGACAAGATCTTTTATATTTCTGAAGAGGGGATTGATTACAGGGGAAGATGCTGGATATCTTGAGAGGCTGGGGAGGAATCTTACATAGTACGAGATACATCAAACTTTTATTGATGATTACTCCAGATATAGCTGGGTGTATCCATTAAAGCAAAAGTCAGAGGTTTTTATGTGCTTTAAGAACTTCATATCCATGGCTGAAAATGTATGTGAATGTGAAGTTGGCACCCTTCATTCAAATCAAGAGGGGAAGTATATGTCCAAGGAATTTCATGCGTATATGGCTAAAAAAGGCATAAGGCATCAATGTATAGTGCCATACACACCTCAACAAAATGGTGTGGCTGAGAAGAAGAACAGGTCTCTCATGGTGGAGATGGCAAGATGTATGGTGAAAGCCCAAGATTTACCTCATGGTTTTTGGTTAGAGGCAACTATGTGCGTAAACTATGTGTTGAACAAATGTCCTACCAAGGCCTTGCAGTCTAAAACTCATTATGAAGCTTGGCATGGTAGGAGGCCTTCTGTGGCTCATTTGCGTGTTTTTGGTTGTCTTGCTTATGCTCTTGTGCTTGAGCAACAACGCAGTAAGCTTGATGATAAGGCACTTAAATGCATATTTATGGGATACAGTTTAGAAAGCAAGGGATATAGACTCATCCGGCCTCAAAGCAGTTTTTGGTAAGTCGAGATGATGTTTTTGTCGAAAACTCACTTCAGCCCATGATTTCATGTAAAAAACAGCAGAATGTATGCTCACAAGACATGTTTGATTCGCTCCTACCTTTGTTTGGAGGGCAGCCATATGTAGAGCAATTTAATGCTCAACCAAGTGCTGAAATTCAGCCTTTGCAGGTGGAAAATAAATCTGCAAATCAGCCTTTGATGAGGCAATTATTGAGGATATACTGGATAAGGAGAGAGCAGCCATAGAAGAATCTAGGCGTATGCCGAAATGGCTTGTGCAGACATTGATGGTGGGATAGCAAGTTGGCAGGTCCTTTACCTAGCAAAACTTGTGCAGGTTCTTATCATGTAGATTATTCTCATGTGGATCATGTTCTCATTTCTACTTTATGTAATGAGGAGGAACCTGTTTCCATTGAGGAAGCATAGAATGATTATCATTGGATGCATGCTATGCAGGATGAGTATAACTCTATACTCAAGAATGACACTTGGTATTTGACAGATCTACCTCATGGCAAGAAGGCCATTGGTACTAAGTGGGTTTACAAGTTAAAACGCAAAGCAGATGATAGCATTGATTGCTTACAAGGCCAAACTTTTTGCAAAGGGGTGTACCCAGCATTGATTATGATGAGACCTTTGCACCCACATCTCATATGACTACCATTAGGTGTCTCATTGCTTTGGCAGCACATCATGGGTGGAATGTACATCTTAAATGGTGATTTACATGATGAGGTATATGTATCACAGCCTCCTAGTTTTGCTGTGAAAGGAGATGAGTCTAAAGTATACAGGTTGAAAAAGGCTCTTTATGGCCTTAAGCACGCTCCTAGAGCATGGTATGAGAAGATTCATACATACTTGGTTGCAAATGATTTTTGCAATAGTCCAACAGAGAGTACCCTCTATGTGAAGAGGAGTAAGGACATATTTTTGGTCATTGTTTTATACGTTGATGACATGTTGCTCACACGAGACCCGATATAGATCAGATTTCAACCTTTAAGGCTGATTTGCAGTCATCCTTTGAGATGTCAAATTTGGGGATTCAATTTATGCAGCGTGATGATGGCATTGCTATGCTACAGTCTAAATATATACAGAAGCTATTATGAAGAGGTTTAATCTTGAAGGTTGTAAACCTATGGCTACACCAATGGAGACAGGTACTCGACTTAGTCTTCAAGATGCAAGAGACTCTTTTGATGCTAGTTTTTATTAACAGGTTGTTGGATCCCTTCTTTATATATGCAACACGAGGCCAGATATACAGTATGCGGTCTCACAGTTGAGAATATTTATGCATAGCCCAGGCACGAAGCATTTGGCAGGCTGTTAAGTGGGTTTTCCACTATTTACATGGCACTCAGTATTTTGGATTATTTTATCCAAAAGGGGGTAAGTCACAGCTGCATGCTTTTAGTGCTTCAGATTGGGCTGGATGTTATGACACGTGAGTGTCCGCTAGTGGGTTTTGCTTTTGCCTTGGTGATTCATGTATATCATGGCTTAGCAAGAAGTAGCCTATATCATGGCTTAGCAAGAAGTAGCCTATATCATGGCTTAATATGGATGTGCAATAGGAAATGTCAGGTCTAGAGTTAGTGAGCTATATGAGTTTCCTAAAACCACTTGGCGGGAGGCTCGCTCTTCATGTGGTAGTGAATCCGCTTCCTTTGTAAGTTTGATGGTTGGATCCAATGGGGTTGCCACACAAGGAAAGCACCATCAAGAAAATAGGAATTAATGAGTTGTAGACAATACTTTTGTTGTGACACAAAAATACCATCAGGATGCTAGACCACCTCCATGTCAAGGAAATACGAGAGAAGACCGAGATTAATCATCTCAAACATTTGTCTCAATTGTGCCATGATATCAACCACTTTGGCTTGATTTGAACTAGATATGATGAGATCATCGACATACAACACTAGGTAGCACACCATCCCTTGGTTTGTATGGATATATATATATATTGGGATCACAGTGGCATGGTTGAAAACCTTGGCTGCAAAGAAATTTTTTGATGTGATGATACCATGCTCGAGGGGCTTGCTTAAGCGTGTAAAGAGCTTTATGCAAGCGAAAGACTTTGTCCTCATTCTCGGGGAGTGGGAAGCCCAGAGGTTGGTCAACATAGACTTCCTCCTCGAGAATGCCATTTAGGAAGGCACTCTTGACATCCATCTGGTAGATTGGCCAGTTGTGATGTGTTGTCACATTGAGTAAGAGATAGATGGTTGTCATTCGAGTTGTAGGTGTGCGAAGGTCTCATCGAAGTCAATGCCTTCTTTTTGGCAAAAACTTTGCACTACAAGCCGAGCTTTGTACATGTCCAAGGTACCATCGCACTTAAATTTGATACAAAATATCTATTTAATTCCAATGACCTTCTTATGAATGAGGGTGATCCACAAGCCATTATGGTCAATTCTTTCAAGTTCTTATTCCATAGCCTGGTTCCAAGCGGGCTATTTGATTGCCTTTTTCCACGATTTTATCTCATCATCATGCACCGCATAGTCTGCTGAAAACACAGAGGCAAATGAGGCACGAGGATTGAGCTTGGTGGAATGATGAGGACCGTGTCCAAGGGGATATCGTTGGGAAGAATGCATAAATCCCGCATTGTATGTTGGTACTAGCGGGGTAAAGGGTCCTTGGGAGGAGGAAGGCTACTCAAGTGGAGGGGTAAGAATCGATTGATTGGGTTCATGTGGCACAGTCGTAGATTCTTGTTTGAGTGGTATGGGCAATTAAAGGTGAAGTAAGTCCTCTCATCAAAGATAATGTCTCGACAAACGAAGACTTTGTTCCATCTAGGATCAAAAACTTTGTATGACTTTGATTCAGAAGAGTAGCCCACAAAATGGCTCAGCTTGCCTCTCATGTCATTTGGACTGTGTGTGTAAGCACAACACTAAAAGACTCAGAGATGGGAAACAATCGGTTTCTCGCCACACCATAAAATGCCTCAAACAGGGTCTTGTGATGAGGGACAACAACTATAGGGCACCATTTTAGAAGGTACACCAGAGTGTTTACCTCTTCTGACCAAAGGCATTCAAGCAACTTTATTGCAAAGAGCATGGAGCGTGCCATATCCATAACGGTATGGTGCGCTTATGTAAGGAGGCTTTTGAAGCAAAAGTTTGAGATGAAGGATTTGGGTGAGCTACGGTATTTCTTGGGCATAGAGGTGGCAAGTTAACCTCATGGCATTTTGTTATTTATGTTGCAGAGGCAATATGGCTTGGCCATGTTGTCCAAGTATGGTATGAAAGGCTGTAAGCCTATTTCAGTGCCATTGGATCATAACACAAATCTTTTCGCACAGATATAGGTGAGCTTTTGGAGAACTCCACTACGTACTAGTGCATAGTGGGTAGCTTGATCTACATGACCGTTATTAGACCAGACTTGAGCTATGCTGTTGGAATTTTGAGTCAATTTATGCAGGCCCCTAGGAAGCCACACTTGGATGTGGCTAGATGGATTCTCAGGTACATAAAATCTACAGTTGATTATGGACACTTTTCTATGAGGCTAGTATAAAGATACAACTACATGGGTACATATATGCTGATTGGGATGGTAGTGTTGTAGACAGGAGATCTCTACGAGTGGTTTTATGTTCTCATTTGGGAGTGTTGTTGTGAGTTGGAGCAGTAAGAAGCAGCCACAACAGTTGCCTTGTCGAGTATAGATGCAGAGTACAGGGGTACTGCTATGGCATCTTGTGAGATAGCTTGGTTTCAGAAGCTATTTGGTGATATGGGTGAGCAAGTGGATAGGGCAGTTGTCATTAATTGTGATAACATAAGTAGCATACAGTTGGCCAGTAACCCAGTATACCTACTATAATAAAGCACATTGAGGTGCACTATCACTTTGTGAGGGAGAAGGTTTTAGCAGGTGATGTGAATCTAGTATATGTCAGCACAGAGGATCAGGTGCCTGCCGACATCTTCACGAAGGAATTGGGCACATAGAAGCTCCACAGGTTTTGCAGTGTGTGGAGTTGAGCGCAAGGGGAAGTGTTGAGATATCGAGCTCAACTAGTGCTACGGACAGACACTGATGACCCACCTGGGTGATAGCTTTCACACTTATACCATTGGCATGGTTGGTGAGATTATGGTTAATATGCCGCCAGTGGTTGACACGCTCTGTGATAGCCACTTTGGAGTACTAGAGTTATTGCATAGTTATAGCGTTAGTTTATATAGGTGGGTTCACACTACATGGACCGACCATTTGTATGCTATTGTAGGAGAGTATTTTCCCTTTATGTATGTGCTCTTATCTTTTAGTTATATGGTTGTAGAGAAGAGAAGAAGATAGAAGAAAATTCTGCCATCTATCTCTCTCTTGTCTCTTTCTCTCTCTTGTGTGTGTGTGTTTACTTGCAAGGAACTCAAGCTCTCTCTCTCCCCAACATTCTCTTTATATTTCAAGCCTTTTCTTCTATGTATTAGGATGTTGCTTTTTGAGTTATCAATGTGACTATAATGCCCAAATTTAGGGTTATTGACTTATATATTTATGTACTATTTAGTATTGATGTTTTGAAAGGAAGTATGTTAGAGAATAGATTTTATGTAGTTCTTGCATCCTTGGGACAATTGACAGCTTCCTCCAATAGTATATAATCATTTAATGGATACATATTTTGTTATTTTTCTTAGCCATATATTATAGTGATAATCTTCTTTAAAATAAAATTTAACAGTTCAATGATCTTCTTAATTGGACACTAAATATATGTGTATCTTTTTTTGATTTTAAGATATAATTATATGTTTCTCAAAGAAAATAGAAAAATAGATGGTGATTTTTTAAAATAGCCATTGTTTGATGCTTGAACGCTCGGACGTTTTCACTCAAAAAATGCTCATCCCCTTGGAAACCGCATGGATAGAATCAATCACGAATATAATCCCTCGCGTCATCCCATGACTTGTCACTTTGATCCAAACTATTGGTCACAATAGTTCTTCCATCCTACTTTGACTACTCCGGTGACTTTCAATTGTATGGGCCATCTTACTTCGCTCATTATAGCCTGCTACCTTGAAGTACTCATCCACGGACTCAATTTAGAACTTCACAGTCTCTCCGAGGTTCCAGGACTCCAATATCTCTTCGAGGAAGTTCCTTCCCTCACCCTTGAATAGGTTGTGCTTTATATAGGGCCTCTTGTACATCATAATTAAGTGCCTAGTTATCATCTAGTTGTAGTTGGCATGATTCATGGTTCTTATTCAAGTAAGGAGAATTAGCATGCTAACACGGATCATAGCTTATGGCGTCTCTTTAAATTTTAAACTTCATTCAATAAGAACACGTAGAAAAGTAAAAATTTTATTATATTCATCAAATTTATTACATCATCAGAGATTCTCTCTTGGAGATTCAAAGTAGTCTTCAAGGGAGGTGGTAGTATCCAATAATTACAAACTTTTCCTGTGGTAAATACAACAAGGCATGATGAAGTTTGGCAATGTACTCATTTAAGGGTAATGGGGTGCTACCAAAAATTTTATATTCTTCTACTAATTCTAATTTCTCCATCATCATTGACAAGCTAAGGTTTGATGCATAAAAGGATCGATGATCCAAACTTATTTCGACAACAAATTTCTTGTTGGTTTCATGACCATAAGAAAAGATGATATGGTTGGCCAAAAGTAATATTCCTTGAACTCTAAATAATATCACTCTACCATATCTGTATATCCAAAGTTAGATGCACAAAAGCTATCCACCTCATAAGTATGGGTTACAGTCTGGTTTTGTCCGGTTTTAAGCCATAGAAGGAGCTTGCATCCATTTATAAATCATTTACTAACCTGATTCTTTAATTTACTATCCAATCTGAAATTCTTGATCTTTTTACCTTGTTAATCTCTAGCATGACTTCCAAATGATGTTAGCTCGCTTCCATGGTCATTATATATGATGTGTGAGGTATAAGCTCAAGGAATTTAGCCTTCAAATAAACTCTCCTAAGGATAGGGGTTCATCTCCCTGTATGAAATACTTCTACATTAACCTTATATTATCCATAATCGTCTCACAAGAACAAGGTTCTCTCGGACATAGGCTTGAGATCTTAAGCCTACATAAAGGACAAATTTGTTCAATGCTCTATCTCTTCAAGCTTTCTACAAAAAACATCGTTTAGAATAGAAAAGGATATCATGTATGTTCTTCATAACTCATTCTTTGGCTAGACGAAAACTAGCCAGAGAACAGATAGATGGATAATTTTTCATAACTCGATGGATAATCTTTCATAATTCGTTCTATGGCTAGATAGATAACCTTTTATAGATGAATGCAATTCTATCCTAGCATTCATCAATCCCAATAAGACATGACAACTAGGTAAATAGTTTTCTTACATCTAGATCCATCTTTGTTGAGAATTCTTATGATTAAAAAATATTATTCTCTCATGAAAATAGGGGAAAAGACAAACATATATAATTTATTTGAATGTCTTTACATTATTCAAGGAGTAAACCCATTGCCTAAGAATGCTAAGAATTCGAAAGCACTAGGATTATCCAATCTTTAGAAAGTTCTTGTTCACAAATCATACTACCTCACATGCAGCAAAGCAAGCTACCTTATACTCGGCCTCTGTGGAAGAAAGTGCCACTCTAGGTTGCTTTTTACTGGTCCAAGAGAGCACCGGAACAACCAAGCAAAAAACAATATCCAGAAACTAATTTTCTAGAATCACAATCTCTTGCCCAATCTGAGTCCCAATAACCTGTCGTCAAAGTGTCACCCATGCTGTAAGTGATGCCATACATATAAGAGTATCTTTTATGTACCTAAGTACCCTCATCCTTTCCTTCCAATGACTCTCTTGTGGCTTGTTGGAAAACCTACTCAACACACCAACTGTGAAGCTAATATCAGGTCTAGTGTTAGTGAGAAAAATCAAACTCCCCACCAACTTCCTGTACTTCTTGATGTCAACAAGTGATGAAGAATCCTTTGCAGAAAGCTTCATGTTCACTTCCATTGGTGTAGACATAGGCTTGCAGTTTGTCATCCCAAATGCTTTGAGAATCTCCCAAGCATACTTCTGTTGCGAAATGAAGAAAGATTTTACCTGACTCTTGCCAGAACTCAATCCCCAAACAGAAATGCATAAGACCCAAGTCTGTCATCTCAAACTCATGGCTCAGCATATCCATTGTCTTATGGATCATCTCTTCATTGTCACCTGAAATGTTTAAGTCATCTACATACAAGATAACCAAAACAATCTTGCCATGCCTTTTTAGAACATACAAGTTAGCATTAGAAGCACTTCTTATAAACCCAATCTTTTTGAAAAATTGGTCTATCCTGTGATACCATGCCCTTGGGGCCTGTTTCAGCCTATACAATGCCTTCTTCAAACTTTGTTTTCTGATCCGGGCATCTCAAAACCTGGTGATTGAGCTACATATACCTCCTCCTTGAGATGGTCGTTTAGAAATGTTGATTTGACATCCATGTGAAAGACTGGCTACTTTTTGTGAGCAGCCAAGGTAAGTACCGCCCTGATAGTTGTCATACGAGTTGTGGGAGCAAAGGTTTCATCAAAGTCAAACCCTCTACCTATGCAAATCCCTGTACAACCAACCTAGATTTATATTTTTCAAGTGAGCCATCAGCCTTATACTTAGCTTTCCAAACCCATTTGGTACCAATTACCTTTCTGTTTGGTGGTGGTCGGTCAACTAGCTCCCAGGAGTTGTTCTTTATGATGCTGTCATACTTAGACTGCATCACAGCCTTCCACTTTGGATTTGCTAAGGATTCATCCAAGGTGGCTGGATCCTTCATTGTTCCCATTATCTTAACCATCAAGGTCATATTGACAATGAGATCAGATGCTCTTCTCTGCTCCTCTATTCTCCTTGATCTATGTGGTCCATCTATTGAAGATTCTGGCTTCTCAGGTACTGGATTACACTCATCAAAGAGCTGTTGTGCCCACTTTGGAAGTGGCTTTCCTTGTGGTGCAGCAGCAAGCTGTTGTGATGTGTGAGAGTATTCATCCTCTGAAAACTCCTCCTCCTTGAGGGGAAATCTAACTGGTTGAGCTCATGGTGGACTATTTCTCCAACTGATTATAGAGTGGATGGACCTCCTTCCTCCACTGAGTGTGGCTGTTCTACAGATACCACATCTCGGCTATCCATAATCTTCTTTGTCTCTATATCATAGAGCCGATATGCCTTTGACTCTTGACTATATCCAACAAAGATACACTTCTTGCGTTTGGCATCTAGCTTGGTCCTGGATGCATCTAGAATATGCACATAACATTCACAGCCAAATGTTCTGAAATGAGAAACTGAAGGTTTCTTACCAAAGAAGGCCTCTTGAGGTGTAACATCCTTGATTGCCTTTGTGTAGCTCCAATTGAGGACATAAATTGCTGTGTTGACTGCTTCTGCCCAAAATGTATCATAGAGCCGATATGCCTTTGACTCTTGACTATATCCAACAAAGATACACTTCTTGCGTTTGGCATCTAGCTTGGTCCTAGATTCATCTGGAATATCCACATAACATTCACAGCCAAATGTTTTGAAATGAGAAACTGAAGGTTTCTTACCAGAGAAGGCCTCTTGAGGTGTAACATCCTTGATTGCCTTTGTGTAGCTCCAATTAAGGACATAAACTGATGTGTTGACTGCTTCAGCCCAAAATGTATTGGGCAAACCCTTTGCCTCCACAACATACATCGAGCCATCTCCATGACAGTTTGATTGCAGCATTCTACAACACCATTTTGTTGAGGTGTGTAAGCAGTGTGGTGAGTTGGCGCTTAATGCCATTCTCCTTGTAGTAACTATCAAATTCCATTGAAAGGAATTCTCCTCGATCTATACAAAACTTCTTCACCTTCTTTCTTGTCTCATTTTCCACAAGCTTATGCCACTATTTGAACTTGCTACAAGCTTCAATCTTATCTCGAAGGAAATAAACCCACATCTTCCTACTATAATCATCAACTAACAGCATAAAGTAAGAAGATGCCCCTAATGCAGTATAGTAGACATTTCACCACAAAGATCAGTATGTACCAGCTCTAGAGGAGTCTTTGCTCGATTGCTACTTTCCTGTGGAAATGCCTTGCACTGTTGCTTGCCCATCATACAAGCTTCACATGGTTCCTGTAATTCTAAAAATGCAGGCAAGTTAGCTACCATACCCTTTTGTAGCATCTCCTTTAGCACGGCAAATCCAATATGACCAAATCACTCGTGCCAAAGCTTGCTTGTGCTCTTATATCTGTAGACAGTATAAGGGCACTCAGCTCGTAGAGATTGTTGCCCCTTAATCCTTTGTCGACTACCTTGCCAATAACATCTAGAATTTCTCCTTCAGTTTTATTGAAGTGTACTTCAAGCCCATCTATAATCGCCATAGATTTCTCTTTATCTAGGGTACATAGAGCACATCTAACAACTTCTTCTCTTCACCTGCCCACAAAAGATATAGTTCTAGACCCTTCGGCTGGACATTTAGCATTATTCCCAACAATAACATTGATGGGTTCTTGTAGAGGCTTCCAGGAACTATACCAACCCTTCTTATTGGTTATGTATTGGGATGCTCCTGTTGGAATTAGGGTTGCAGGAATGCACACACGACTTCAAGAAGATGAGGTAGCTTGAGCACAACACAGTAGTGTATTATGAGTGCCAAAAATGAAAGATTGCAAGCCCTAGAAGATAATGGGCGTATATACAATGCACGGGGGAAAAAACCTCCTAGTGAGGGAAAAAGTGCCCCGGCGGTCCTAAGTGTGTTCACACACATCACTACTATAATATGGTAACAAATCCCCCCTGGAGTGATGCGGTGAACAAGAGCTAGCACTCATGTATAGGGAAGTGTCTAGCTATGTGGACGAATCCACAAAAGGGAGTAAGCCCAAAGCTTTGCGAAAAGCTTCGAACTTCTCACGAGGCAGAGCCTTTGTGAAAAGGTCTGCAAGGTTATCCTGTGTTGGCACATAAGCCAAACTGATCTCTCCTGCAGAGAGTCTCTCCCTGACATAATGGTAGTGCACCTCAATGTGCTTCGTACGAGCATGGAACACTGGGTTCCGCGCAACTGCCAATGCGCTCTGACTGTCAGTGAAGATGGTGGTGGCAGATGGCTGCCCAACACCCAAATCAGCCATAAGGCGTCTGAGCCACACACACTCAACCGTAGCTGTGAAAGCTGCCCTGTACTCAGCTTCACAACTAGAAGTGGCCACAGTAGGCTGCTTCTTGCTCAACCATGATATGCATGAGCTTCCAAGCATGAAGCAAAAACCACTCGTGGACACGCGTGTGTCATAACAACCAGCCCAGTCAGAATCTGAAAAAGCATGTAAATCTGGCGGCAATGATCCCCCCTTTGGATAAAACAACCCAAGATGCCGAGTACCACTCAAATAGCGAAAGATACGCTTCACTGCCTGCCAATGCTTAATGCCTGGGCTATGCATAAATCTGCTCACCTGTGAGACTGCAAACTGAATGTCTGGCCTCGTAATGCATACATAAATGAGGCAACCAACAGCTGTCTGATAGAGTGTGACATCAAAGTGATCTCCAGCATCATGAAGACTCAACTTCAAACCTGTCTCCATTGGAGTAGCAATAGGCTTGCAGTCTTCAAGGCCAAATCTCCGCAACAATGTTTCAATATACTTTGTCTGACACAAAGCAATACCTCCATCACACTGCTTAAATTGTATCCCCAAATAATGATGCAAATGCCCCAAATCTGACATCTCAAAAGAGGCATTCAAATCAGCCTTAAAATCAGCAATATGACTCTCATTTGGTCCTGTGAGCAGCATGTCATCGACATAGAGAGCAATGATTAGATGTACACCATCCACACGTTTAACATACAAAGTGTTTTCTGTTGGACTATTCTGAAACCCATGTGCAGTCAAATATGCATGTATTTTTTCATACCAAGCTCGTGGAGCTTGCTTTAAACCATATAAAGCCTTTTTTAACCTGCACACTTTGTTTTCCTGCCCTCTTTGAACAAAACCACGAGGCTGCGATACATACACCTCCTCATGCAAATCTCCATTTAAGAACGCAGTCTTTATGTCCAGCTGATGTACATTCCAACCATTATGAGCTGCTAATGCACAGAAGCTACGAACAGTGGTCATACGACATGTGGGAGCAAAAGTCTCATCAAAATCAATGCCCTTCTCTTGAGCATAACCTTTTGCAACAAGCCTAGCCTTATGGCGATCCACTGTGCCATCAGGCTTACGCTTCAATTTGTATACCCACTTAGTGCCAATGGCCTTCTTGCCAGGGGGCAAGTCACATAAAGACCATGTACCATTCTTCATAATAGCATCGTATTCTGCTTGCATAGCAGCCATCCAATTTTCTGAACTTTGTGCCTCATCAAAGGAAACAGGCTCACTTTCATCGCACATACTAGAAACAGCCAATGCATAACAATCTGACGCATAAGAGGCACCATGAGAGCCAGAACGAGTGCGACTAGACAAAGGGGCATCCAACTTGCTGTCACGCAAAGTCTGCACTAGCCATCTAGGCATATTCCTAGAGCCCTCAATCTCTTGTCTCTCATCCTCAAGTGCATCATGCACATCTGCATCAGATATAGGCTGATCTGTGCCATCATTTAAAACCTGCATAGGCTGAAAAACTGCCTCATGAGGTATTGCACTTGACTGTGCACCACTGAAAAGAGGCAACAATGTATCATAGACATCACGTGAGCTGATATCTGTCTCCTTAGTACATGAAACCAAGGGCTGAACTGCATCTTCCACAAATACAACATCACGGCTAACCAAAATGCGCTTTGTCTGTGGATGATACAAACGATAGCCTTTGCTCTCAGCACTATATCCAACAAAAATACATTTGACAGCTTTGTCATCCAATTTTCTGCGATGTTGCACAGGCACTAATGCATATGCCAGGCAACCAAAAACACGTAAATGGCCAACAGATGGCTTGCGGCTATGCCAAGCCTCATATGGAGTGACAACCTGTAATGCTTTGGTGGGACACCTGTTTAGTACATAAGTGGCACACATGACAGCCTCAAGCCAAAAACCATGTGGTAGACTTTGACTCTTAACCATACATCTTGCCATTTCCATGAGAGACCTGTTTTTTCTCTCAGCCACACCATTTTGCTGTGGTGTATACGGCACTGTACATTGGTGTTTTATCCCACGCTCAGCCAGAAATGCATTAAATTCTGAAGACATATACTCCCCCCCTCGATCTGAACGGAGGGTGCCCATCTTACTTTCTGACACATTTTCAGCCATAACCAAAAACTGTTTGAAGCACAAAAACACTTCGGACTTTGCCTTCAAAGGATATACCCATGCATGCCTGGTAAAATCATCAATGAAAGTCACGAAGTAAAGGTAGTTTCCAAATGATGGAGTTTGCATGGGACCACAAACATCACTGTGAACAAGCTGCAATCTGCGTTCAGCTCTCACTGATCCATCTTTGGGAAAGGAAGCACGCTACATTTTACCCAATATGCAGCCCTCACAAACATGCTTGACAGGTGCCTCAAGCTTAGGCAAAGAAGACACCATTTCAGATTTCTGCAGGCGCAGCAAACTTGCAAAATTCAGATGACCAAAACGTGCATGCCACAGTTTTGCATCTGAAATAGCCTGCGTATCCATAATAGCACATGCTGAATCCTCTACACATTTGCCATCCATATTGAGCTTATACAGCCCTCGACATAGTGAACCAGATGCTACAATGATGTCACCACAAGAGAGATCATGAACAGTACATCTGTCATCCACAAATTTTACAACCAAACCTGTTTTGGCAAATGCGGAGACTGACAGCAGATTCTTTTTGATCCCTGGCACATACAATGCATCAAAAAGTGTAAAGGTGTTGCCATTTGCAACATTCAGCACAATCTGTCCAACTCCTTCAACGGGATAAGAGGAGTTATTGGCACAAGTGACAGTATTCCCTGTGGGAGCAGACTCAAGGAAAGTGAATAAACTGCGCTGCGAGGTGATATGCTTAGTGGCACCACTGTCAAAGTACCATACATCTGAATCTACTGCAGACATACATATGTCATGCAAAGATGGGTCATAACTGCACTGCGCATTGAATGCCCATTCTGTATCTAGCACAACATTAGCAGATTCATTGTTAGAAGGAGAGGCATCTGCAACAGCCATACCAGCCTCTTTCTTCTTAGCCTCTTTCGCAGCCAGCTTAGGACACGCTTTGATGACATGATCATTTCCCTTACAGTATTTGCAAAATGTCTTCTGTTTGTCACCCTTCTTCTCATCTTTGTCTTCCTTCTTTGGTTGCGCAGCATTTGCAGATTTCTGCTTACTAGAAGAAAAGCCAGCTTTACCTTTCCCGCTTCTCTGACTAGCAACGAAAGCTTGATCTGCGACACGCATAATATTCCTGTTTTGCCTTGACTGGTCTTCTTGCAGCAAAACAGAAACTAACTCCTCAAATGATAAGGCATTGGGATTGCCTTTCATCATCAAGCGAAGAGTGGAAGCAAAACCCTGATAAGAATCTGGTAGACCATTCAAAACAGTCTGCACAAGTGAACTGTCTGACAGGATTTCATCTGCAGAAATGAGCTGCTCTTTGAAATCCTTGATCTTTGTCAAAAAGCTATCCATAGAATCACCTTCGTTCATATGCTCACTCTCCAACTGTTTTCGGAGATAAGCAACACGAGCCTCATTTCTTGCCTGATACAATGTGGCAAGTACATCCCAAGCATCCTTAGAAGTCCTGCAGGAGCGAATATGTGGGATAATGGTACGTTTGACAGACAGCGCAATCAAGGCATGAGCCTGTGCATCTCTACCATCCCAACGAATCTGCTCTGCTGAAAGTGGTGGTTCTCGAACAGCTGCTACAGCACTTGTGCCTGCACCATCATCAACAGTACCTGTTTCTGATGTGTTTGCAGCATTCCCAGCCACAATAGGACGTGCATCAATACCCTGCACAATGTTCCATAACCCCTTTGCTACCAATACATGTCGCATCATATATGCCCACAATGGATAGTTGGTGCCATCCAACTTATCCTCAACAGCCAACATGCGGAATACATCATTGTTGTCAGCCATGGCCAATGACTGTACTACTAGATGTAAATGCTGTCTGTAAGAGGTAAACCTGTATAAAATCGACCTGTGCTATGTAGCACAGCCCAAAACAGACGAATGGGCACCTGTCCTGCAGATTTTAATCTTGACAGAAAATCTGCACAGTAGGATGATTTTGCCTGCGCAGTACTTGGAATGCAAAAACGGAGGGCGAAATGACTTCAGATCAAAATTCTGAAACGACCTAGCCCTACGGGCTCCCCCACGGCATATACTAACCTGCAGACGCTCGTGAAACCTCGACGCAATCGGAGGAGATGAAGCGGCAGGTGCCGGTGATGCTGCCCGGGAGGAGGAAGCCTGCTCTGATACCAATTGTTGGAATTAGGGTTGCAGGAATGCACACACGACTTCAAGAAGATGAGGTAGCTTGAGCACAACACAGTAGTGTATTATGAGTGCCAAAAATGAAAGATTGCAAGCCCTAGAAGATAATGGGCGTATATACAATGCACGGGGGAAAAAACCTCCTAGTGAGGGAAAAAGTGCCCCGGCGGTCCTAAGTGTGTTCACACACATCACTACTATAATATGGTAACAGCTCCACTATCCAAAATCCATGAATCATCAACTGGAGCCTGAGCAGATCAACATACATCTTCAATGGTGACCCAAAGTTAAAGCTTGGTCTCGACATTGTTGACTGACTACTTTCCCTTCCATGAAGACTTTAAGGTGCTGTTCTTCTTGTCAGCCTACTTCTTTCTACAGTCTTTGACAGTGTGACCCTTCTTGTCATAGTAATAATAGCTCCCTTGAAAATTCTTCTTCTTTGGCTTCTTCTTCTTTTCATCAGAAGATGTTGCACCTTTGTCTTTAGCATTGGCCGAAAATGCAGCATCACTACCACGCGGGTCTTCAGCCACATCTCCTCCTCAAGTAACATAGCACTAAATTCTTCAAATGATAAAGATGGTACTCTAACTTGAGTGTTTAGTGATGTAGCCAAGCCATCATACTTCTATGAAAGAATTTGAATGCACCTCTGAGCCAACTCCTCACTAGTGTGTGTAATCCCTACATCAGCCATTTGATCTCGTAGATTTTTGATCTGCGAGATAAATGCTTCAGCAGCTTCTCCTTTAGCAAACTTTTCAATAGCAAGTTGATTCTCTAGGTTCAAAATCCTGGTTTGATTTCAAGTCTCATGCTGATTTCTCAGTATGATCCAAGCCTCTGCAACCTTGGTAGTATCTTGAATCAAAGTGAGAACAGAATCACTTTACGCTGGTGATGATGGCACAAAGTGCATTAGCATTGCACCTTCTCCATGCCCAAAGAAGTGTAGCAACTAGCGGAAGCATGTTTGTAGGGTTGTTGGGGTCGAGGCTTCCGACTGGTTCTGCATCCATTCCTAGAACAGTTTCTAGGAGCTTATAAGTGTCTAGAATGGCATTGATCTTAAATTTCCAAAGAGTATAGTTTGTCCCATCAAGCTTGCCTTCCGTGAAGGTAGGTGGATGAATGCGCAAGACTAGTGCAGAGCAACAACAGTGATAGAAGCCATCACTCCTAGGGTTCTATGCAAAGAAAGACTAAACCTTATGCACTATTGCTGCTAAGAGCACCTAAGCTTTGATACCATATAAGAATATGGCACATCGGAAAGAGATAGGAAGACAAAGCACAATAGACAATGTAATAGATACACAATGGAGAGAATTTAAAATTCTGCATATACCAAAGAGGTACAAGTGATGGTGCTATCCACCCATGCGCTCAAGTAGAGCTTAGATGGCAATCTAGATAGACTCTGGATGGAGTATGTACAAAGTGTAGAAGGGGGTGAATACTTACAAGCATTGGATGCCTTAGCTCATGGAAACCATGTCAATATATAGTATTGTAGGCGGTGTGTAGACACGTATACAACGAGGGCGGTTACACTCCATAAACACGGTCACTGCCCACGTATCAAGAATGCGGCCCACCAAACACCACCCACTAATAATGGACTTGGTAATGCGAGGAAATATTCCTCATACCATCACCTCGGGGGGCTGCTAGCCCCTTGGGTCCCCCCAGTCGGGGCGATGCCCCGGACCCCAGCTGTACCCCTGGCCAACCATCATTAATGGTCACAATAATGACCCCATCGACATCTAAGCCAGGGTTCCCACTAAAAACATATACTAATGGCTACTCCTTATAATGGGGCCCTAACAAATGTGCATTATACATCAAAGTGAGATACATGTCGAGAGGCAGGCATTGAGTGTATACCAACAGGGAGCTCCTTTATTCTTGCTTGTCTTAATCTCTTCTTAATTCCTACATGCTTTTATGTTTATATTATCATTAACTATGGAGTCTTTTGGAGATGCCTGCTTGCATGTGTGAGTGCTTGAGTGTGTGTGTGCATGTGCTTGAGGTAAGCTTGCTTGATTCTTACTTGTGATTAACTAGGTGTGAAGTGTGATTGAGAGAGAGAGAGAGAGAGAGAGAGAGAGAGAGAGAGAGAGAGAGAGAGAGAGAGAGAGAGAGAGAGAGAGAGAGAGAGAGTGAGAAGAGAGGAAGCTTGCTAGCTTCTTTCTCATGAGTGATGAGTGATTGGGTTACAAAGGTCCAAGAATTGGATTAGTAGAGCTTGAGGGCTTGACCAACGTTGAGGTTTCCATTCCCACATTCTCAATGTTCTTTCATGCTCTACATGGGTTATACTCCTTAGTGAAGACTATGCTTGTTGTGAAGCTACAACATCCCTAAACACTACTGGTGGGGAGTAGAACTAGTGCTAAAGTATAATAGAAGCATTCTATTAATTCATTGTTTGTTTTAGTTTGTCCATGGAATTACAAAACTTGTGGTAGATGGACTCAGTGTTAAGATTTGGTAGATGGACTCAGTGTTAAGATTTGGAGTGATTAGTGTGGTGAAAGTGTGATTAGAGTAAGAGTTTTGTGTGGTTATTATATTACTAACTTTAACCATCTACTTTTCTTTTGTTTTCTTGATTTTGTGATCGATGGGTGATGGAGAAGGAAGGGCAACCCTCCAAGTGCTTAGGTTGAAGTCCCATGACCTCCGTAGGTACCAATTTCATAATCAATTGCTTCAATTTTATCCAATTTAGAAAATTTTAATTTTTACAAAAATTCTTGATTTTTTGGTGTTTGATGCTTAATTAACGACATTGTGCCACCAAGTAGAGCCTCAAACTACTTAGTAAGTTGTCTAGGGACAAACCAGGCCCAAAACAAAGGGCAAAATCAAGGCCGTACAAGTAAAAATAGGAAAAAATGGCTCTCTAGAAAGTCTAAGCATTGGACTCTGAAGTGCAATCATTGGGTCTAGGGTCTAATCACCATCCAATCACCTAGAATTGAGCAAGCATAGACTATAAAGTCCAATCGTTGGTCGAGGGTCTAATCACCGCGTCCAATCGCCCAAAATCGAGCAAGCATGGACTATAAAGTCCAATCACTAGCAAATTCTAGTCTACATAGCTATAAATGGTAAAAGAATCTACTAAACGTGGAGTTATGTCAGTTATACTGAGACCAAATCTGATATAGGATATTGAGGGGACATGCACATTAAATGCATAAAAATCTAGGAAATCCGTTTGATTGATAGTCACGGCGCCACGTACTTATAAGCAGAAAGGTCAATCATCGAATAGTCCAATCGTCTCACTTCTAAATGTAACTGATTAGGTGTACGAGCAACTATAGAAGTCCGGTCCGCCAATTGTAAATTCTACAGTTGTGGGGGGTAGAGTTCAATCCCGTACGACCAATCACTATCGCCAAAAAGTCCAGTCACCAATCATCTAATATCCGATCAATGATTGGTGAAGTTCAATCATTACTAGTCCGATGGTCAAGAAGTGTAATCGTTAAGAGTTTAATCACCCAATCAGACTAGTCCAATTGTGTTGGATTGGAGATTCTAGGGAGATCATACAATGATCCAGCCACGCAAGGATGGGTGACGGCACAAAGGTCACTTAATAGCTCAAAGATACTTATAAGAAAGAAGCCAAATGTGGGTGCCAAAGATAAAATTGCACAAAAATGTAACCCTCCTAAAGTGACAAAAGAAAATTTAACAAAATCATCATATCATCATGCTCAAGGGCGCCTTGCATAGACATGTCACACCAAAGCAGGTATAGATGCCCAAGAAGCAAGATAAGGGGAAAGCTAAGTTAGAGAACACATGGACTATGAAAGAGTAGAAACAACTTCAAAATAAAATCCAAGTATAGATGCCCAAGAAGCAAGATAAGGGGAAAGCTAAGTTAGAGAACACATGGACTATGAAAGAGTAGAAAAAACTTCAAAATAAAATCCAAGAACACCCTCTTCCTCAACTTTACACAAAATCCCAGCACCCTTAAACCCTTTTGAAACCTTTGATGATGGGCACTGCCAACATAGCACAAGAAGGCCTAAAGACCATCAAAGCCTCATTCAGACCTTAACTTGGATAACAAAGCTAAAGATGTCATTGCTTAAAGCATAGCAACACGGGAATGCTATCCAGCTCTAAGTTAACTCACAAGAGGAGGCCAAAATGCACCAATAGCATAAGAGGAGTCTGATCCAACATGCAAACGTGCAATCGCTAATCAAGTTGACCGATTATGATCGTGCAATTGCTAGTTAAGCCGAGTGATTATGATCGCCCCTATTGTCCAGTGTCTTCCAATCATTGGTGTCAATGTCCAAGGGATTGCACCATCACTTATGCCACATCATCAGTCGAGTATAAATACTTAAACCCCCAATTACATTATCATTTTCACAATTGCCCCCATGACTACATAGTGTAGAGCATACTTCCCTAACTGACTGCACCTAATCTTCTCGACTCCACCTTTGTTGAGATAACTAACCAAGTAGTTTTTTAATTCTGTATTATTGGATAATAGAGTAGTGGTTGGAATTGTGGCTCGACTATGTGTGGTGGGAAGACATAGGGTGCACAAGGACCAGGGTGCATTAGAGTGAAGCTGTGTATTTTTCTCATGTTATGCTGTGTTTTTTCTCCATATGAAGCTCTGCATTTTTCTCAGCCTATGTTGCATTTTCCTTTATGAAGCTATGCACTCCCCCTATATCTTTTCATGAGATGCATGTTGTCCACATAGCATGCAGCCATCTCTCATCATTCAACTGGAACTTAACAAAGGAAAGGTCCATCTGCTACACCTACAGCCTATAAAGTATAAAACATAAGACATCTAAGGGTCAAATCAACAGAAACACAGTTCATCTTCAGTAGTGTAACAACAAGGCGGCCTATTTAAGCAACAAAATAGGGTCATCTCTTAGGCCCAAATTAGGTCCAATTCATTCCACAAGAGTGTTTATGCAAAGTGCACATCATTTTAGGCTTTAGCCTGGAGGAGAAAAATGCAAGGCTTTAGGAGCTATTAGGAGGACACCAAACGGGCCTTCAAATTAGCCCTCTAGACCATTTTATGTATCCATTTTGGTCAGTATACAATCAGGTTTACATCAATAGGCATTATGTAAAGGGGATGAAGGGATTATTTGAAATATGGAGAAAATAATCAAATTGAAGCCTCCTCATTTAAATTGGATCTTTTTGAGTGCCATGGAAGGTCCAAGAATCTGCGTTAAGTCATTGTTGCCTTTCACGGCATTGGCATGGAAACATAGACTTCACTGAGACATACACTTGAGGGGAAGTTTTTAAACTTCCAAAATCTTTTTCTAGTTCCTATTATGTTTGAGTCATGGGTTCTTTGCTCGGGAAGCCCCACCCCCAAATCTAAATATTTTATAATCATGGGTTCTCTTCCTAGGAAGTCTCCCGAAATATGAATATTTTGTGTTTCTTTTTGTAATTCTCCATCATTCCCTCTCTACCTTTCTTAGAGAAAGGGGGTCTATTTTGGTATTTTGATGTGCGATGCCTTTATCTCCTAAGGTAGGACTTGACCTCCAAACACTTTTTGTATTGAGCCATGCTACATGAGCCTCTCAGTTTAGTAGTAGCTTGTTTCTTTGCTAGTGTTGGAGTATAGAGGCTATTGAAGGTTTGACATGCATCACCTCCATCACTTTAAAAGGGGGTATTAGGTATTTTGGAGTTAGTTGGTGTGAGCAGCCTCTATCGGTATGAATAGCCCTTACTAAAGTCTAGGTTAGAAGATAAGGCTTGATGCCTATAAGGCATCTACTTAGGAGGTTCTCTAATCATAAGGGTATCATTTGAGTTGTGCAACATATTTCTCTTGTGCTTGCTATCACAACTCTCTCTCTCTCTCTCTCTCTCTCTCTCTCTCTCTCTCTCTCTCTCTCTCTCTCTCTCTCTCTCTCTCTCCACACACACACACACACTTACCATGGCTATCCTCCATCCACCATAATCATGGCTTGATCCTTTATCCCTCTCTTTGCACATTCTCCATCTTGGCGCACCATGAATGCTAATATATGGGACACGAAAACTTTTTTTTAAGAAAATAAAAAATAGAGGTAAAGTGTCTATGTGGAATTAGTTAGATCTTCCTTCCAAAGAAGGGATGTCTTGTTTTCACAATCAAAGTGGCAACTACAAAGGTCTTGTCCACTTATGGGGCCTTTGAAATATGCACAAGAATCTTACACAAACGGTTACAAAAGCGTGTCAATCATATTGTTCTCTCTTTTTTTATCTTCACCTGCATAGCCTCCACTATCTCTTTGTCTCAAATCCTTAATCCAATTACCCTTTTAATGCACGTGATGTGAGCTTATGCAAATGGCACAACTAGATGAATGGGAAATGTCACCACACATGGAAGGATCAAATGACACCATGCTTCAAACATTAGAAATATGTATATCATGTGATAGGATGTGTAAGAAGAGAGCCATTCCCTTATTCGGTTTTATTTCTTTTTGTTTGGTTTGTTATACATCCGTCATTGAAAATCCAACCAATAGCATTGGCTCAAAGCACAACATGATTAATTTTTGTGTATACACATTATTCTTAATTGGATTTAAAGATTAGAATTTATCGCACTTGGATGATTATTTAATCTCTCAAATTGAGCTCATAAAGTTTATTAAGTTAACATGAGATCCAATCACGTTTTATCCTTATCTACTTCATTATTTGACATTGAATTCACTGTTAATCCCATTTTGGATTAACAAAGATTCTCCTCCAATTGAGGACATTAATAAGTGTTGTGTAAAGGCACTATAAAAGTTGTACATTTTGAGATACTAGCCACCTAAGGCCTTAGTTAGTAAGTTTTAGGCATCCAAGTGTGAATAAGGGCTAGATGTATAAAAGGCGATTTCTCATAATAATGAAAGAACACAATACCCCTTTGTGCTATGAGAGCTCTTGCTTTATCTTGTGTGTGTGTGTGTGTGTGTGTGGGAGAGAGAGAGAGAGAGAGAGAGAGAGAGAGAGAGAGAGAGAGAGAGTGAGTGAGTGAGTGAGAGAGTGCTTGAGTGCATGTTCCTCTTCTATGCATGTGTGTGGGAGAGTGAGAGGTAGATTCCCTTGCATTATGGAGCGAGTGACTCCGCCAGTGACATCGTGGAAGATCGGAGGAGTGGAGCTTCCAAAAGCAAGCTTGGGGAGCCTTAAGGGATGTGAGCTTGAAGCATTGTAAGTACTCAACAATAGTTGTTCTCTATTGCTTCTCCCGATTGCGGTTGTGTGGAGTTTCCTCTTGGGAGGTGTGGTAGCCCATAACATTTTTGGCACCGCTGCCGAGGAAACACCATTGTTTCTTCCATCCTCTTAGATTTCCAGCTCCCATTATGCAAGATTCACTATTGCCTTTGCATTTGGAAGGTGCATTGTGAAGAAACTAAGTATAAAAGGTTTGAGTAGTAGAGAAGGAATTATAGTAGTTGTGGAAAATCGTGTGTTGGAAGTGTGGGTGAGTACTTGGTAGTACCTAGAGGAAAGCTACACTTAGCTTTACTTTCAATTTTTCTGTTTTTCGTCACCAATTTCTAAAGTGTGAGGTACGAGTTGGTGACATGCATTATATGGTTTTTTCTAAAACTACAAAAACAAGGAGCCATCGGTTGTGTTCATGACTTGCATTACATTCCTAATCCTTGGCACAACTTTTCTGGATCATTTGGATAGGGAAATCACCCTCTAACCATCATTTTATCGACGCGGCTATAAACACGTGAAAGTGCAGAAAATAGTTCATGACGTGAACTACAATCTGCTACTTCACGTTGTGAAACACTTTCCACAAAATCAATGCCGAGAATCTTAGTATTACCTTACTAAAATTAGGGCATCTTAGCCTGACACATTTGACACAACGAGATAGAAAAATCTTGTCTCATGAAATAGCAAACGAAGCACTTCACGACGTGAACAATACTCTATTTCACAGTGTGAAGCATAGTCTATTTCATGAAGATGTGAACAATACTCTATTTCACAGTGTGAAGCATAGTCTATTTCATGAAGATGTGAACCATAACCTGCTACTTCACGACATGAACTCTCATCTAGTAGTTCACAAATTAGCGATCCATGAAATAACATTTGATGGATTGCTAGTTCACGGTATAAGGATTGTCAGACCAACGAGGGTAAGAGAGTACCCTAATTGCACCATTGGAGTCTATCCAACTCAGATTAAGGTAATTCTCAGCTAAAAATTTGAAACGTGAAACACAAGTTGCCACAGCGTGAAACATAGCCCACGACGTGAACTGTAGTCTACTACTTCACAACATGCATACTACACGGCACGAACCATTGTCTGTTGTTTCATGGAGATCTGTTATTTCACGATTAGAAAAGATAGTTCGACGACAGTAAATCAGGAGAAACAATTGTAGTGATTGAGCCTATTGAAACACATTCTCATGCACTTGAGGTCCAGGAAACTCATTGGAGATGACCTTACCCCCGAAGACAATGTATCAAATCACCCAAGTTCTTCCTAACTAAAAAGTGTTGGCTCAGGTTGCTTGGCAATCACTCAATTGAGTGTTTTAGCTTGGAGAAATCTGATCACCATAGAAACAAGTAGCGAAGAATCCATGAAAGAAGGGCTAAGTTTCTCTGGCTTTGGAGAGGAAGAAAAACTCTCTTCTCCTGCAAGATCTAGCCTTGCAATCCAGTCCCTTATGTGCTGGAGGCTTCATCCTCTATTTCCTCTTCATTAGGTTGCACATCTACCATGCGCACTGAGGTGGTAGGAATGTTTCTCGATTTAATGTACTAGGTTCCTTGGGGAGCAACGTGTCTATAGTAGCAAGCACGTGCATCCAATTTTCACTAAAATCCGAAGGTGGAAGCGACGCGTACATTTCGACCTCTTCCTCTTCTCGTGAATTCTCCTCAATTGGTTGACATACTTGTAAGGATGTGGTTTGTTTTGTGGTGACTGAATTATTTCCAAACAATTGCCCTTCCATGGGGTGTACCTTCCATGTATACAAATCGATTTTCAAAATATGCGAATCCTTTCGAACATACACTTGATTTAACACCCAATCATATACCAATTTGGCTTCCCTCATGAAGAGTTTGCCCAAGATAATGTCATATGAATTTGGCTGGTGCAGAAAGTCCATTACAAAAAATATGCGAATCCTTTCGAACATACACTTGATTTAACACCCAATCATGTACCAATTTGGCTTCCCTCATGAAGAGTTTGCCCAAGATAATGTCATATGAATTTGGCTGGCGCAGAAAGTCCATTACAAAAAATGTATGATGGTAGCGGAACAAAAATACCTTAAGCCTAACGTTTTTCAACAGCCCCATTGGTCTTGAGGAAGTTCCATTTGCCATCTTGACGATTAGATCTGCTCTTTCCAATTCTGTTTTCCCCAAATTTTCTAACATTGTTTGGTAATAATTCTCACACCCGCACCTCCATCTAGGATAGCCAGTGCTTGGTACCGTTATGGTGGATTGAAATTGTGGCATTCATATCATCATCTCAGAATACCGGCCCATATCATCATCTCAGAATACCAGCCCAATTGGTTGACAGGTATTTTGACGAATCTGGGTGTTCCTCCTTCCTCATGTACTAGGTTTTTCTGTGCCAACAGAGGGGATTGGCTCTCCTCTATACTATAGTGGACATTGGGTTCAATCTTCCTTCTACCCAGTCCTTGACATCTTCCCACAATGCCGGCATGTTACATAGCAATAGTCCTAGCAACATTTTGACAGTTGTTGTGGACATGTTGTGGACAGTATGGCTACGAGACTGCCTATGTCTCTAGGTTCCCTGGCATATTCAATCCTAGGGCTCCTTACACGTGCTCGTTGCATATTCAATCCTAGGGAATGAATGGATTGACAAATCTTGATCTGCTTCCTCAAACATTCTTGTCATGAGGTCACTTTGATCTCCTTCCTCAGACGCTTCTAGAATGGGAGTAGGCACGTTCAATCTCCTTTCTTTTAACAACTCATTTCTTGGATACATTGAATCCCTAGCCCGGTTAACCCTAAATTTGGCTTCGTGATTGTGTTGACACTCCTCAACTAGGGCCTTAGCTTCTTCAAGCTTCCTTATTTCTTCTTTAGCATTTGGATATTATCAAATCCCCTTAGGGATTGCTGGTCTCTCCCTTGCAGTTACTTGGACATGCCCATCCTGTTTAGACACTTGGTCGCCTTCTTCCTTTGATTGGGTGGATCCGGTGTGTAAATGGTATCTTCTTCAGATCCATCCTGAATTATGACCATGGTATCTCCCTTCCCCACTTTTTTCACTCTTCTCCTTCTCCTAGTCTTGGAGGTTGCAACACCTCCTAGGTTTTTCCCTTTGTTTACTTGTTTCTCTTGCATGCATGTCAGGACATTCAGTGGCATAATATTTCTAGGCTGCACACTTGTAGTCCTAATAGTGGCATGGTTAGATGCAGAAGTAGAACCAGTGGTGCGATATAGGTAGTCCTTGATCAAATGATCAATACCACACTTCAGACATGAAAGTGTTAGCATGGTGTTGGTCTTGATAAAAAACAGAAGCAGGATGTAACACACACAAGAGAAGCAAACCCTAATCCATAACCATCAACCATAAAGAAGGAGAGAAGCCATAGTCACCATCTCTCTCACACACACAAAGGAGAACACAACATAGTGTTATGTCCACACTACAAAGTAAACCTAATGTAATGTCCACACCACACATGACCAGCTGGACGCGGTCATAAACACACCACACAATATCTATCTACCATACTGTCACTCTGTCAGCACCCATGTGCTATCCTCCAGCTGTATACGAGCTTGACATTTCAACACAGAAGCAGGATGTAACACACACAAGAGAAGCAAACCCTAATCCATAACCATCAACCATAAAGAAGGAGAGAAGCCATAGTCACCATCTCTCTCACACACACAAAGGAGAACACAACATAGTGTTATGTCCACACTACAAAGTAAACCTAATGTAATGTCCACACCACACATGACCAGCTGGACGCGGTCATAAACACACCACACAATATCTATCTACCATACTGTCACTCTGTCAGCACCCATGTGCTATCCTCCAGCTGTATACGAGCTTGACATTTCAACACTCCCCCTCAAGCTCGACATGTCCATCTCTAGGACTCCCAATCTAGTACGGAAATACTCGAACTTATCCTTACCAAGTGCTTTGGTAAAGATATCTGCAACCTGCTCATCTGTCTGCACATATGTCAGATCAACATGCCCATCTAGCACCTTCTCTCTGATGAAATGATAGTGGACCTCAATATGTTTGGTCCTGGCATGATAAACTGGGTTGCTAGCAAGCTGAATACTACTCATGTTGTCACAATGAATGACAACTCTCATATCACTCTGTAACCTGACATCATCTAGCAACTTCTTCAACCACATAGCCTCACATGCAGCTATGGCTGCTCCACGATACTCTGCCTCTGTGGTAGATAAAGCAACTGTAGGTTGCTTTTTACTGCTCCAACTCACAGCTCCACTACCAAGGCTGAAAACATAGCCACTGGTAGATCTCCTGTCATATGCACTACCGGCCCAATCTGCATCTGTATATCCATAGACATGCATGTCTTTTCCTGCCTCATAGAAAAGACCATAATGCACGGTAGTTTTGACGTATCTCAGAATACGTCTCACAGCATCCAAGTGAGGTTTACAAGGACTCTGCATAAACTGACTCACCAAACCAACTGCATAACTGAGATCTGGCCTCGTAATGGTCATGTAGATAAGACTACCAACCATTTGCCTGTACATGGTGATATCATCAAGCTCATCACCCAAATCAGCCCTAAGCTTCATGTTTTGCTCTAATGGTGTCAACATTGGTTTGCATGCTGTCATACCATACTTTGCCAGCATGTCAAGTGCATATTGCCTTTGCACCAACCATATACCCTTGCCTGTTCTGATCACCTCAATGCCAAGAAAGAACCTTAAATCACCAAGGTCTTTCATATCAAACTCTTTGCTTAAAGAGGCCTTAACCTCATCAATGCCTTTCCCACAATCACCTGTGATAATCAGATCATCAACATAAATGACTATCATCACGATACCATCATGTGTCTTCTTCACATAAAGTGAAGAGTCTGTATTTCCAACCACAAATCCAATACTGACAAGATATCTGCTGATCTTGTCACTCCAAGCACGAGGTGCTTGCTTCAAACCATAGAGTGCTTTCTTTAACCTGCAAACGAAAGTCGGATATTTTGGATGTACATAACCTTCTGGCTGTTCCATGTACACCTCTTCTTGTATTTCACCATTCAAGAAAGCATTCTTTACATCCATTTGATGTAAAGCCCAACCTTTTTGTGCTGCTAGTGCAATGATAGACCTCACTGTAGCCATCTTAGCCACAGGGCTGAAAGTTTCATCATAATCAAGACCATAAGTTTGTGCATATCCTTTAGCAACCAGCCTTGCCTTATGTCTCTCTAGGCTGCCATCTGACTTGCACTTTACCTTATACACCCATTTGCAACCAATTGCATTCTTTCCTTGAGGTAACTCAGCCAATTCCCATGTATCATTTTTGTCCAAAGCATCCATCTCTTCATCCATGGCTTTCTCCCATATAGGCTCTCCAATGGCCTCTGTATAGCATGTAGGTTCCACATGCTTTACCATAGATGTCATGTATGCATAGTGCATAGCAAAATCTCTATATGTCAATCTTTCCACTGGATATCTGACTCTCTGGGATCTCTGCAATGCATGCAGGTCACTCTGTACACCTGTAACTCTAGCATGCGGTGGCACATATCTGTCCTGCCTAGCACCAGGTGTGCGTACAACAGGTATCCCGAGCTCCTCATCCAAACTCTCTGAGCTAGAGGACTCATAACCTGTGATTCCAATGCCTTCGACTTTCTTCTTGCCTTTATCCATAGCACTACTCCCAGTGCTCACACTCTCATGCCTCAAACGTCCTAACCATGGACGTACACTGCTACTACTCTTAGCTTCTGCTGCTGGCCCAGACATAGTACTAGAGCTAGAACTTGCTTGTGATGGCAAGTTCACAGGCACACTAGCCTCAAGTGAGTCAATGACTCCTTCATCTTTGGCTTTATACCAACTAGCAAGCTCATCAAATACCACATCTCGTGAGATGACTACTTGTCTAGTTTGAGGGTTATAACATTTGTAAGCCTTTCGATCCTGTGCATATCCAACAAATACACATTTCTCTGCCTTAGGATCCAACTTCCGTCTTCTTTCATCAGGCACATGAACATAAGCTACACATCCAAAGACTTTCAGATGTCCAATGTCTGGCCTGTAACCTGTAAGCCGCATCTCTGGCGTGCTTCCATGAATGGCTGCTGTAGGTGTTTTGTTCAGGATATACACTGCAGTAGCACATGCTTCTGCCCAATAGTAATCTGGCATGCTCTTTTCATTGAGCATTGCCCTTGCCACTTCACATATGACTCGATTCTTTCTCTCAGCCACACCATTCTGCTGAGGTGTATACCTGCATGTCAACTGTCTCCTTATCCCATGCTTCCACAAGAAATGCTCAAAAACTTTTGAGGTGTATTCACCACCTCCATCTGTTCTCAGACACTTAATCCAACAGCCATATTGTTTTTCTACAAGAGCTTTGAGATCCATGAATTTTTCCAGCACTTCACTCTTCTCTCTCAAAAAATATATCCATGTCATCCTGCTGAAGTCATCTATAAATGTCACATAGTATAGACTTCCTTTGATAGATGGGTTTTGTGCTGGGCCCCATACATCACTGTGCACTATCTCAAGTGGTCTATTACTCATGTTTCCTTCTCTAGGAAACCTCAACCTTGCCTGCTTTCCAAACTGACAGGCTTCACAAACATGCATATGTCCATCATATTTAAATCGAGGCAATCCACTGACAATGCCCCTTGTTTGCATGTTCTTTAATCTCTGTATATTGACATGTCCAATCCTCTTGTGCCACATGTCAATGTCCTGCACAATCCCATTGCTCTTTGAAAACATGGCTGAGCTCAATTCTGGTATGCCTGCATCCAATTTGAACAACCTTCCTTCCTTCTGGCCCTTGGCAATCAATCTACAGCCATGCTTAAAATCTTCCACAAAACAGCCTTTCTCATTGAATCTTACTTGTAGTCCCTGCTCAACCATTTGGCCTACTGATGCCAAATTCTTTGTAATGGATGGTACATATAACACTTCTGACATATTTTTCACATTTCCATCATGCATCCTCAAAGGCACACTGCCAACATGTGTTATAAGATGCTGAGTATCATCTCCTGTGACCACATAACCATTTGTATCCAATGGTTGCATCTTCTCAAACCACTCACCATGACATGTCATGTGGTTTGAGGCACCTGAATCCATATACCATGACTCATCTCGAGCATTCTGAGACTCCATTGTCCCCATAACGTGCTTCATTGCAAAGAGATGATTTGAACTCCCATCATTGTTACTGGTAGATGCATAATTTCCATGTTGTGGTCTTCCATTCCTCACATCATTCTGCTTTTTGTAACAATCTTTTGCCAAATGTCCAAGTTTGCCACAATAGTAACATTCAATCCCATTCAAATTTTGTTGAGGACCTTGCCATCGTCCTCTACCACGAGCACCTGTTCCAAATCTCCCCCTATGGGATTGAAATCCTCGACCTCCACGTGATCCAAATGATGACTGTGAATTCTGAAAATTCTGATTTGATTGTGGTTGAGTAGACCTGTCATTCCAACCACGTCCTCCACGGCCTCGAGGGGTAAATCTCCCCCTGCCTCGAAAGCCTCTAGATGAGTAAAAAGCCTGATTCCTTGCATGCTCATCATTGCTTGACGAGGATGCACCACCTGTAACACTCATACCACCAAGGCCAAGCTTCAATTCTTCCACAATGAGCAATGACACAAGCTCATTAAAGTCTGGCATTCCTCCCAATCTTACTGAGATGGAAGTGTCAAAAGATTTGTATTCTTTGCCTAAACCACGCAATGTGAGTGCAACCAAATCATCATCATCCATCGGGGCATGGATTGATGACAAGGAATCAGCATAACCCTTGATTTCCTGAACATACTCATGTATACTCCTATTCCTTCGTGTTACACTGTGAATCTGTTGCTTTAGTTGTATTTTCCTTGCACCAGTGTCTGTCTCATACATTCGGCACAATATACCCCATGCTTCTTTCGGTGTATCTGCATCTTGGATATGAATAAGCAAGGCATCTGTTACACATATTGAAAAATAATGCAACACCTTCGAAGACCGCTCGACCCATTGTTTGTGAGCCAACATCTGAGCATTATTTGGTTGAGGAGGTAGGTATGGCTCCGGGTCTTCCTCCGAGACGAGACTCCATAACCCTTTGCCTTTCAAAAAACTCTTCATTCGAAACTTCCATACTTGAAAGTTAGTGCGGTCAAGCTTCTCTCCAACAATCTGTATCGGACCGTCTCCCATTGTTGCAAAATAGAGTAGATGTACCCTTTCGATCACAATGTATGAAGTACCTATAATGCTCCAAATCTCTCCAAATCACATCAAATGCTTGCAAATTGTGTGCATTAACATCCCACAATGATTCACCAACAATGTACACTCGATCAAAGTTGAAATCAAATGAAACTCCTTCACAAAAAATTTTCTGGTTTTTTTTCTTGCCAGAGAACTAGTCAAAGATCTTGCTCTAAATCCTTCAAATCTTGTCCAAATGCAATGATTCAACTTGCATTAGCTTCCCAACACATTGCTCCAACATATCCTAGAAGGGTTTGATCCAATTCTTCAAGGGTAATGAGAACCACCAATTTTTGTAACCTCTGGTTTGAATTTTTCTGCATCTGTCAGGTACCACCTCTCACTAAAATTGCTCTATCTCCTTCAAATCTTCTCCAAATCCAAAACTTTTTGATTCAAAAGTTTAGCAACTCATAGGACTCTACTTGTACCAGAGGAATTAGGCCAATTTAATATAGACAAAGATTAATGCCTTGATTAAAAATGCTCTGTTTCTGGACAGACTTTCTGCAAACCTGCACACCTCTGATAAATCACTTCAATGAGCTCCAAATACATGAAATGAGCTGCAACCAAGAATCACAAGGCCTTAGTAATGTCTTTGCTAAACTCTCCAAGCTTTAAAGCATTCAATTTGGTGTCCAAATGAGTGAATTAGGATGTAATCTCTGCAAACTGTCCAGAATTCTGCATCTTCATGCGCCGCCTGCTCCAGGAGCCTGTAGAGAGAGGGCTTTCCACAATTGAGTTGACCAGCATCTTAGAAATGACCTAATCTACCTTGGGTATGAAGGGTTTAGCTCAATTTTGCCTCTAGCTCCTGCAATTGATCCTCCACGGGGGGTATGTCCACTGGTTTTGTGAAGAACCAGAAACTTTTGCATAAATCCACTTTCTCTTGATTTTACTCAAATCTGTATGCATCAATCTGCTTCAAGATTCTGTATGTTGCTTGTGCCCACTTTGCTAATACATTTGCAAGCCAAAATACATGTGCCTTTGTGTATACATTTGCCAAGAGTATACATTCACTTCAAGCTTTCCATGAAAGCTTAGAGAAAAAACCAGAATTTTTCCTTTGCTTTATGCCCTTCAATCTTCACTGAACCTGCTCTTTGATACCTGCAATCCGCAGAGGGGGTCTTGCTACACTCACCAATGGTCCTTAGCTCTCATATCTGATGCCGGTGTGTGCTCCACAGCTTTTCCTTTGCTCCAAGCTCCAATGGCTTCCTTCACAGCTTTTTCTTCTTCTTCTCTCTTCTCTCACTCACTCTCACAACTCAGCTAATGAGCTCTAGGCTCTAATACCATGATAAAAAACAGAAGCAGGATGTAACACACACAAGAGAAGCAAACCCTAATCCATAACCATCAACCATAAAGAAGGAGAGAAGCCATAGTCACCATCTCTCTCACACACACAAAGGAGAACACAACATAGTGTTATGTCCACACTACAAAGTAAACCTAATGTAATGTCCACACCACACATGACCAGCTGGACGCGGTCATAAACACACCACACAATATCTATCTACCATACTGTCACTCTGTCAGCACCCATGTGCTATCCTCCAGCTGTATACGAGCTTGACATTTCAACAGGTCTGTGTGCTGCCATTGGGGCTGAGCTTAGCCAGCATTAGCCACATTCTTAAGAGAACACTTCGCCACTCGATGAGGTCCATTATAATGAAAACACTGTATGGGTCCCCTTCTCATAGTTGAGTTTATGTCTTTTCCTTTCCATTGGACCATGGTTTGAAACACTCGTACTGGCGCGTTGTTCTATAAGACATAATACTCTAGTGTGATCTACGTGGGCTCCTCGTAGTAGTCATTATTGACTTCTACCTCGCACATGATTCCTCCCTCATCCAAGGGCTCCTTAATCAATACCTGGTTGATCTTGGCCTGTGGAGGCTGTGATGGTAGGATAAGTGGCGGCAATGGTGACATCCCTCTTGGTAGGTAGGATGTATATTGGCTGCCCTCCTGTAGTCACATTGGTTTGCACTGGTGGTGCTAGTAAGACTAGCGACACTCTAGGTGCTGGCAGTTATGCTAAGGGCTAGGCCCACATGGCAATGCCATGGTTCCTCAATCTTTAATAGTGAGCACAATAGAGTAATTGCCTTGGTATTAAGTGAGGGCATTCGGTGCTCGTGTGATTTTGTCTACAAATCAAGCACCAAATTAATTCTCTTTGGGGGTAGAGATGAGCATTCCCTGATGCTTCTCTCCCATCCATGACCATTAATTTCTCCAAGATGGCATTACTGAGTTCTTCCACTATCATATTGCCAACTTGCTTGCTCTTGGTTCCTATGTCCTGATGACTCGCGATGTTGCCACCACTACCAAAGCCGCCTTGGCCTCTTCTGGCTGCAACAACTCAAGTTGTCCTCATATTCAATTGCCAGCTTACAAGAAACTTAACTTTTGCTGGTCTGTTGTAAGACGTGGATTGGCCATTTTCCTTTACTCTTTTGGCCATCAATTGGACCACCTTTTCGTTCATCAATGGTGTAGGTTTTGAAATGGTCTGGCACTGAGAGTAGGTCTAGCTTGTCATCCTCCTCATCTTTTGTTTGAGCCATCACCTTCTTTACCTTGCGCTTGGCTTCAGCCAGAGCCTTATTTCATTTTCTACGTCCTGTCTTAGTGAGTTTAGGCATTTTTGGCTCTTGTCACATAGCTTGCTCCCCTCATTTTCCTTCCAAGGTTCTCCTCACCCCAGTTCTTAGAAAACTCTCGTGCACCTTAGTGACCTCGAGATATCTTAGCCACTGGGCATCCGTGGGTTTACTTTGTAAAATAGGTCATCTCGTCGAGCGATATACCTCTTTTGTTTATGCCATCTCCTGAGGCGTTGGGTGCTGTTTTGAATCTTTGATATGGCCATGGCATTTTTTGATCTCTAGCACGGCACAGAAGATGAAGTGTAATCTGCAAGTGTATGGGCCCATCAACAAGCACAGGTCACTGTCTAAGATCGTATTTACCAACCTAGCCTTCTGGCCCCATGAATGCTAACACAGTGAGGGTTAGAAGGGATAAGTAAAGCGCCGCTAGGACAGGTAAAGTCTTCTTCCCCACATCGAAGGAAATGGAAACAGACCTAAAGAGGGCTGAGGCAGAGTGACAATTATAGCTATTGAGCTTAAGAAAACAAGAGATCGATACATGAAGAACGAGGGTGGAACATAGGGAAATGGAGAATTTGAATCCGTTTTGACTACGTGGCAAAGAACCAGAAACATTTAGAAATGCCATTGATAGCATGTGGATGGGAATAACAGAAGGAGGGACACCAACTCTAGAACCCATCAATGAGGAACCAAAGGCTGACAAAAGCCTTGAAACACAAGAAGAGGAGGACAATCTACCTAGGGCACCTGCAAGAGGTCTATACAAAAGAGGATATACAAGAAATGATCAATGATCCTACGTTCTTGGAGAGCATGGAACTCCTAATCCAACAAAGGGGGCTGAGGCCGCTAACAATGAGCCAGGCAATGAGGAATTACCCATACCTAGCCATAGACCCGAATTGAATAGAAGAACCTATCCAGGAAGAGGACGTGGTCTAGGTAGGGGTTTAGCTCCTTAGAGGCCAATTGTTGTAGATCCCAACGAAGATCTAAATATAGTCATAAGGGTGGATCTGCTGAATATGGCTACCACAAAAATGGGCCGAGGTATGGTTAGGGAACTAGGCATTGCCCTGGAATCCAGACCATCCCAGATGAAGCTACATATCATTTCAAAGCTTGTGCAAAAATTCTTGGGAGATGGGGACCCGATCCAGCACATAGAGTGCTTTAAGTCTACTTGTGAAACTTGTGGGCCAGTGAGTAATGTGACCATGATACATGCTTTTTCTTTGACCTTAGAAGGGAAGGCTCACCAATGGTATCGAACCTTAAAGCCAGAGGATAAAGTCAACTTTACTCGGCTTAAGAGAGTTTTCAATACCAAGCTTCGCTTGAAGTGGTACAGATGGAGTCCTGTGGCTCAGCTCCACAATATCAAAGCAAAAGAAAAATGAGTCCATCTGGGATTATGTTTCTCGGCTCAAGCACTTGAATTCAAGATGCAAGTTGAGAGAAAGGCTAACTGATCACTTATTGCCTTGCTTCCGGAGAGGAGTCCAAAATTATAAGATGGACATTGCACAGCCAAGGGAGATAGACATTGCACAGCCAAGGGAGGATACCAAACCTATCTACATTGCTAAAGATTTAACTGTAGCTGAAGAAGAAGAGCTCATTGCTCTCTTAAGAGAATTCAAAGACTGTTTTGCTTGGAAATACACGAAAATGAAGGGTGTGCCACTTGAGGTGGTTCAGCACACTATTTCGATCATGGAAGGATCCAGACCACCCAGGCAAAAACTATATTAAATGAATCAAAAACATGTAGCGATTGTAGAGGAAATTGATAAACTCATCGCTCTATGGATTTCATTTGTGAAATTGAGCATACAGATTGGCTTTCATCAATCGTGATTGTGCCAAAGAAGAATGAAAAATTGAGAGTCTATGTTGATCTCAAAAAGGTCAATATAGCCGCTAGGAAAGACCACTACCCATTGCTATATACGGAATATGTATTAGAATGGGTAGCAGGCAAAGAAGCCTACAACTTCTTAGATAGGTTTTCAGGCTATAATTAGGTGTCCATAGCACCAGAAGATGAGCACAAGATGGCTTTCAATACGATGTGGGAGGCATATGCTTATAAGGTTATGCCTTTTGGCCTCACCAATGCCCCAGCAACTTTCCAATGATTGATGTGCATGGCCTTCAAGGACTACTTGAAAAAGTGGCTAGAGGTATTCATTGATAATCTGTGTGCGTACTCATGCTGGACTAAACACTTGGCTTGCTTGAGGAAGGTGTTTGAGAGATGCCGATTATATCATATATCCTTAAAGTGTCGAATTCTGGGTCAAGTACGGTGTAATCTTAAGGCACATTATGTCTAAGAATGGTATTTCCACTGATGAGAGCAAAGTAAAATTGATTTTGGAATTATCTCTACCAACAAACTACAAAGGTGTACATCGGTTTATGGGACACGTTGGGTATTATCGACGCTTCATTATATTCTATGCTGAAATTTCCCGGCCATTGTATAGACTACTCATTGTCTTTGAATGGACTGAGGAATTCCAAGAGGCATATGATAAGTTGAAGAATGCACTGGCTATGCACCAATTCTAAGACTACCCAACTGGGATCTTGTATTCCACGTGCAGATCGATGCATCAAACTTCACTATAGGAGGCATATTGGAAAAACTTAGGGAATTTAAATTGGATTACCTAGTTTGCTTTGGCAATCGTCAACTGAATGATGAAGAGATAAACAACATCACCATTGAGCATGAAGGGTTGGCCATGGTATATGCTGTAGAGAAACACCAACATTACTTACTGGCCAACAAATTTGTATTCTTTGTGGACCATCAGGCCCTATTATATCTGGTGAACAAGCGTTGCACCACATGAAGAATAACATGCTAGTGGTTACTTCTACTCCTTGAATTTGACTTTACGGTCACGGCGGTGAGAAAAGGAACACAACATGTTTTGGCGGACCATATGTCTAGAATTCCAAACGGAGAACCTATAAACCGGCATTAATGAATGACCTCCTAGATGCTTATCTATTCAAACTTGACATGGTGCTTGAGTGGAGCGAGAAATATCTGAGTATCCGGCTCATGGTATCCTGCAAGATTGACCTTTGAACAAGGATAAAATGTGTCGGCTTATTAAGCTGGATGCACCTTATCAATTGATTTTTGGAGAATTATATAAGTAGGCAAGGACGATATCCTTAAGAGGTGTGTGAGAAGATGAGTTTGTCATGATATTAGAAGAAGTACACTTAGGAATAGCCAGAGGACATTTTACTGGGAGAAGTTACAGCTCGCAAAGTGCTTCAAGTGGGATTGTGGTGGCCTGCATTATTCGGTGATGCCATAGAATTTATAAAGAGATGCGAGGAATATCAACAATTTGTTGTTCCACAATAAAAGAACAGGATGCCACTCACCCCTGTGATTGTGAGACAACCCTTTGAGAAATGGGGTATTGATTTTGTTGGACCCATTAGTCTAGCAGCGCATCCGTCACATCACAAGCTGGTTATGTGATTGTGGCCATAGATTATTTCACTAAGTGGGTAGATGCGAGAGACTCTAAAAGAGCTAATGCTCAAACTATAGGCAAGTTCTTATATGAACAAATCATTTCCAGATTTGGCTGCCCACTTGAATTAGTCAATGATTGGGGTTCACATTTCATTAATGAGGTGATTGAACAATTACTTATAGGATTCCTTGTAGTTCATTACAAATCATCCCCTTATTACCTACAGGCAAATGGCCAAGCAGAGAGCACAAACAAGATTTTATGTGCTATCTTGACTAAAACTCTAGAAGCAAGTCGCACGGATTGGGAGCACAAGCTGACTATAGCACTATGGGCCTATCGTACATCATATAAGGTAGTGACAAGATACACTCCTTTTTGTCTAGCTTATGGCATTCATGTAGTAATGCCTATGGAATTTTTAGTTCCAAGCATGCAAATTGCCATACAAGAAAGGCTCACAGAAAATGCATTAGCCGAGAGGTTGGTTGAATTGGAGAAACTCGATGAAACCCGGCTGATTACATCGCATGGACTTATGGTTGAAAAACTACGGAGAAAACATTGGTTTGACCATAACCTGAAACATAAAGAACTAGAAACGAGGGACCTCGTCCTCATGTATGGTATGGGAAGCACTAAGAAAAACAAACTAAAATACAAAGGGGTTAGGGTCTTTTAGAGTGTCCAAAATCACCCTTAAAGGGTCAATCCGAATTGAAACTATCAAAGGAGTGGAAATGGAATGGTATATCAACGGAAATAAACTCAAGAAATATTATGGACCCCTGACCCAGGAAATGCTCACACAAGAGCATCTCCTAAAATAACAGAAAGAGCTAGTCAAGGAAAAGATCAAACAAGCTCAAAAGGAATCCAAGGTGAGGGAAGCCAAAGTAAAACAAAGACTCTAAGGGAGAATGCTACACGTAAACATGGCTTCACTCACCTTGCTTGACAAGGAGGACCTAGATACTGAACCTGTACGATTCAATGTAAAAGTCTCTACAAGGGGTAGTCACACGACAAGCATCGCATTGATTGTTTGATACGAGGTCAAATCATAACTTGATTTTCTATTAGACATGGGTAGCCTTAAACAAACCTCCCCTAGAGGTAACTAATGCACAAGTTCATAGTGTGCATCCATCTGTTACACAAACAATAGGATTTTTGAGTATAAACATCTTAATCAGAAATAATCCCTTGGTCGGGAAGGTATTTGTTATGCTTGCAGGAACCACGGAAGAGGAGATGCTTATTGGACGATCCAAGATTTATGCCAACAACTGTCACATCCAATGGGAAAAACGGGAAGTACAACTTAATGATGGCAAAGAAACCATCACCGTCCCATTATAGAGTCCATGGAATAAGGGAAAACAGGCAGTGACATGTCACATGGAACTGCCAATGCCAAGAAAAGTAGAGGACTTAACAGAACAAGCATCCACATCAAAAAAGCACCCCTCTTCAAGAGAATGAAAGCAAAGGTAGCAAAGGTAGCAAAGGTATCCGATCACACAACAGTGGGTTCCCAAAACCTAGCTTCAAGCCTAAGGATACTATGATACAGGTAAAACCTCATGGGTATCAAGGTAAAAAAGGCATGCTACATGCCAAAAACAAGGAAATCCAACCAAGGACAGGAAGTTGTATTCCAAGCAAGCTCGCACACAGCTCAACATTCAACAGCAGTGAGCTTGCAAAGACTTACTAGCAGCATAGGGCTACTATCAAGGAAATGAAAAGATATGGGTACCAAAAACCAATCCAAAACCCAATTCCGCGTGTACCTCCAGAAGAACAAAAGAGAGCCATAAGTGTTGAAATATACGTGTGTGGGAACAAGCCCTTAGCAAGAGGCTGTAAAAGAGAATCTATAAATGTGAGAGAAGCTGTGAAAAGGTGAGAAGTATCTACTAGGAGAGAATAAAGGGTAGCATGAGAGGATTTAGGAGGTGTGGAGATATTCTGGGAAGAGGTGGAGAGAATCAAGCAAAAGAGGTGGAGTGAATCAAGGAGAGATCAGTGGGATTAGATGCTTGGATGTAAACTCTATAAATTGAGGCATTGGCCTGATGAGAGTTTGCTGGTTTTTTATTATCCATGCCTACATTAAGCTATCAGTTAATTGCTCACTAATCACATCTTAATTATCATCTAATCTCTTTTCTAATGATGTTGATTCTAGCATTTGATCCACCATAGCTCATCACATTGCTGCAAATTTAACATGGTATCAGTGCCTAGCTTAGAATCCATCAAATTAGCTAATCAAGATTAGTAGATAATTAAATTTTTTTAAAACCTCTTTTTTAATTAGCCTGTACCCCCAGCTGGTGAAGGAGCTCTCTCTCCCTTCATACATAAAATTGGCCCAAACCACTTTAGCCACACATAGCACAAGCCTTGTGCTTCAGCCCAGCCAAACGATTTGCCAAACCGCCTTCTACAAACTGCTGAAATTCGCGAATTCGCTGGCACCTTTTTTCTGAAGCAAATCTGAGATCTTGTGTGCACCAGATGCAATGGCTCTAATTCCTCTTAGCCCTAGAGGTTTTCAAGGGTGCTCTACAAGCTGGTGAAGACAGATTTTAATTTCATCAAGTCTACAGTGAGATCCAAGCTCTTCATCAAATCGACAGAGCAGCAGGTGACTTTGGTAAAACAGAGATTAAGCATTCAATGTTTGGTCAAATCTTGTGTTTCTTGGCTTAATCCTCTACTAGACTAATTGCTATTGATGGTCTTGAAAGGATTTGAGCTCATTGAACTCTAAGGCCCTAGATCTGGACTCCTCGTATACTCTGTTTTTTGCACACAAAACAGAGGATTAATTTGCTAATTAGAGATTAATCAACACTAATCACTATATTTTGGTACAATTGAGGGTTCAAATTAACCATTGGGTATCTGACATAGATTCCTATAACTTCATATTGCAATTCGGAGATGGTTTAATACTCCAACTATTCAGTACAGATTTGTTACCCTTTGTTTAATGTAATTTCTGTGGTGAATTTATGTTGATAAATCTGTTGTAATCATCACCTAAACACTAGATTGAGTTGTAAAAGGGTAGACACTATCCTTGAATCTTGAAATTGGATCAAGAGGTAAGACCCCCTTCACATCATCATGAGTACGACACAAGAGATAGCCAAATTTAATGGGGAGTAGTTTTATACATGGCAAACAAAAACCATGTATTTGCTCATGAGGAAAAATCTGTGGGGGCTAGTTGAAGGAAGAGATGAATGCCTAGAGGTGAGAGGGAAAAATGAGTGGAAGAGCAGGAATGAGAAAGCATTAGGACTTATCGCACTCAGTTTAAATGATGAAATCATTCATCACATCACAGGGATACAATGGGCAAAAGATGCATGGGATGAACTCAATAAATTATTTGAAAATTCAAAGATAAATCTGTTAACGCAATTCTACAAAGTGGATATGAAGGAAAGTGAACCTTTAATCACACACGAACAAATATAAAAGCATTAAGTAACAACTGTCAGCCACCATTGGCAAAAAGGTAGAAGATGATGAGGCACTAGCAGTGCTTCTGAAGAGTGTGGACAAAGGTGAATATGAAAACATTGTAGCAACATTAAAGAATGTACCTGAATTGAAGCTGCACGAGATAGAAGGAGCTCTACTAGAGCAAGAGACCAGAGTCAAAGAGAAGAAATGATTGGACTCAACAACTAGAGAGAAAAAAGCATTCTTCACCCGAGGAGGATTCTCTCGAGGATGAGGACGAGGAAGAGGCAGAGTAGGAGGAAGGACCTTCACTTGCCATAACTGTGGAAAGCCAGGACACATGGCAAGAGACTGCTACAGCAAACCTAGTGGAGAAAGAACGACATCGGCAAACTTCATGGAGGCTCCTAAGGAAGTGGAGTCAGATCATCTTTTCTGAGAGAGAGAGAGAGAGAGAGAGAGAGAGAGAGAGAGAGAGAAACCCCACAACCTAATGTAACCTGCCCCAACAGAGTAAAAACCACCTCTGAGCCACCGATGATGTAGGCCATGTGGTAGATGTATGTGTGAGCACTTTAGTCAAGGTCACGGGCACTTGTAGTAGCCTTGGACACATATAGAGAGAGAGTGTCAAGGACTATGAGTTTAGGCCATGTGGTAGATGTATGTGTGAGCACTTTAGTCAAGGTCACGGGCACTTGTAGTAGCCTTGGACACATAGAGAGAGAGAGTGTCAAGGACTATGAGTTTAGGGACTTGAGGCACTGGTCACAAACTATCAAGTAAGAGGGAAACTTGGTATAGGGTCCAGGTGTGCAAGAACAAGCCCTTAGCAAGAGGCTGTAAAAGAGAATCTGTAAATGTGAGAGAAGTTGTAAAAAGGTGAGAAGTATCTATTGGGAGAGAATAAAGGGTAGCATGAGAAGATTTAGGAGGTGTGGAGATATTTTGGGAAGAGGTGGAGAGAATCAAGGAGAGATCAGTGGGAAGAGGTGGAGAGAATCAAGCAAAAGAGGTGGAGTGAATCAAGGAGAGATCAGTGGGATTAGATGCTTGGATGTAAACTCTATAAATTGAGGCATTGGCCTGATGAGAGTTTGCTGGTTTTTTATTATCCATGCCTACATTAAGCTATCAGTTAATTGCTCACTAATCACATCTTAATTATCATCTAATCTCTTTTCTAATGATGTTGATTCTAGCATTTGATCCACCATAGCTCATCACATTGCTGCAAATTTAACAATAAGCACAGACAGGACCAAGTCCTAGCTAAATCAAGTACTAAGGGAGCACCAAAATTGGTATGGAGAAAGAAACTAGTTCAACCAAGTAAACAAGGGAGTGCGAAACCGCCAATGTCATCCACCAAGGAGGAAAAGCTAAACCAAGTTGTGGACCAGGGTAAAGAAGACATGCACTCACATGCACAAGAAGAAAAACAGGTTCACCAAGATTTGGTGGATGTACTCCTCCACTGGATGAAAGGAAAAATTAAAAGTTTTCACTCATAACTTAAGCGGTTGCAACAACACATACCCACAGGCTCCAAAGTACAACACATACCCACAGGCTCCAAAGTACAACATTGGTTCCCGTGGCAATAAAAGGAAGGAGGATGATGAGGGGTACCCAGCTCCAAGCAACTAGGGGTATGCTTTTTGTGCCATGAAACATGTTCATTCGTTTCACGTGTACACTTCTACTCCTTTGGATGCATAACATGTGGCCTTGGAGTGTTTGAGCATATAGGAAACCATAGAGTATCAATATTTTCATGCATAAGGGTACAAGCTATTTCACTTTCTGAACAAGTTCGGGCTAGTTCACGCGCCGTGAAACACTTAGGGCTGTTTCATGTTGTGAAACACTTCAACCTAGTTCACGACGTGGACCGACTCATGCCAACTCCTGCATAAGGGTACAAGCTATTTCACTTTCTGAACAAGTTCGGGCTAGTTCACGCGCCGTGAAACACTTAGGGCAGTTTCATGTTGTGAAACACTTCAACCTAGTTCACGACGTGAACCGACTCATGCCAATTCATGCCATGAAACGATAAAAAAACCTCCACGAATCGTAGGGCGGACATGTAGCATACCCAATTAAGATGGCCGCCGGTGCTGACGGCTAGATCATAAATACTTCTTTTTTCCTTTTTTGTGCAATTTTCGTTGGCTTTCTTCACGAGCTTCTCTACCGTCATCGTCTTCTTGCACTTCACCATTATCGGCGCACCTTCTGCCCTACTCTTCTCCATCATCGATGCTTATGTGCGACCATTGGTTCTCAGGACGCACACTTTTGCTTGTTTTAATTCGTTAATCATCATAAAACCATTGTTGAAGCTCTCTTTGGTGAAGCATTAGAACACATCTCTACGTTTGTGCAAACTAAATTGATTGCATCTGTGCCTTTTCTTGTTTTCATCTTACCATCATCACTCCACTTGCATTTTTCAAAGTGACATCTCCAACCAAATCCCCTCACAAAGGCATTAGGAAATTAATCCGTGAAATAGTAGTCTGCTATTTCACGAAGTCCAAACTAAAATCTTAGTTTGGATAATAATGCACCGATAGCTAAAGTTTGTTTGTTGCTCACACCAAAGTGTAAACCACTAACACTCATTCCATACTGTTAATCATGACACCATAACCTGCTATTTCACAAACTAATAGACTGCTAGCTCATGGGTTAAGCTTTAACGATTTAACATCTCACGTACTAATCCTTCACGCTTTAACCCTTCACGAGTCGATTTAAAATCTCATGTACTAACACTTCACACTTTAACCCCTCATGGGTTAAGCTTTCACTCTTTAACCCTTCACGGGTTAAGCTTTCACAATTTAACATCTCACATACTAACACTTCACGCTTTAACACCTCACGGGTTAAGCTTTCACGCTTTAACCCTTCACGGGTTAACATCTCACACATTGCTACCTCACGCACTTCTACTTCACGGGTTAACAATTCACGGAATAAGACTAATTCATGGCAACACTAATTCAGACACATCCTTTCTTAATTCATTGCTCACCACACTAACACTCTTTCCATCATACACCCATGCATAAAAATAACTAACACACCCACACACACACACACACACACACACACACACACACACACACAAAAGGAAGAAAAAGGGCCACGAGCTCCTACCAGTCACAATGACTGATATTCTTTTCAAATGTTACAGATGGCCTCCTCTGCTACTTCCAAACTAGAGGTTGAGGGGAACTCGGCCGTAACTCAAGCCAGTGCCACAAGGTCACCAGTAGAAAAGAGGAAAAGAGCACCACGTGGCACCAAGCTCACTTACCTTGGTTCGTATGCGTAGGAACTGAAAGGGACAATGATCCACTCTAAATTTCAGACAACTCAAGGGAAGATCATTGCAGAGTAATGTCAATGCTCATGCAAGTAAAGTCAGTGGTGGATAGATATAACAGGATCCCTCTCAATCACATAGTAAAGGTACATGAGGAGAAATAGGAGGATTGGGCTTGGTATATACAGAAGGAAATGGGGAATTACCTGAAATTGCACCAATCAAAGGTGTATAATCCATACCTCTCCTGACCAAAGTACTCAGCCATGCAGCAAATCTCCCCATTCCCCAAGGAACTCAGGAGGCAGAGGTACCTTAGGGGCTGAAGGAACCATGGAGCTGTCTGCCCTCATTTCAAAAGAGTTACAATAGGGACAATTGGTCATGAAGAAGACTAAGTAGTTAGTTCAAGAGCTGAAAGGTGGTAAGAAGTCAAAGAAAAGTAAAAGATGCAAGCAACCTCTAATAGGTAGAATCAGAGGAATAGCGTCTGGAAGACGAGGTAGCCCAGGACATCATGTACTTTCAACAGGTTCTAGAGCAATAGGAAGCAAAAGAAAGAAATAATATAAGCTTAATAGCAAGTGCCGCTCCAGAGTCAGCAGCACTGCACACACCACCTTCCAGCCGTGCCCATTTGGTCTTCAAAAACCTCTCCCCACTCCGTGATTCAGTAACCTCAAATCAGCCCACCTCAGCAAAGATTGGTGCAACACAGGCTCCAGCGGAACAACAATTGCCACAAACAGATGTGGGAAAAAGGAATGAAGACACCACCTCAGCACAACCAGAGGCGACTCAAGAAGCTCAAGAAGCTGAGAAGAGAAAGAGAGCTGACGCGACTCCAATTCCTAGTAAGTGAAGGTGAATGGACACAATAGGGGAAGGATCCTTCTTGCACAATCTCGAGGCTGATTGCTTCCTGGAAGAGACCATGGAAGGCCTCGACAGGCTACTACAGAACCAAATAGAAGGCTCAGCCTCCACAAGTGCAAATATTTGGTCCCAAGAGCAACGAGTATAGCAATGTCATTTGCTTGATGATCATATGTTGCATGACAGGAATGCCAAACTCTGGAAACAAGTCGAGGATTTCACTGATGACGGTGAAGGCGCTTAAGGAGCAATTAGCTCCAGTGGATGCCACACACAGAGAGGTAATCCTAAAGAGTTTAAAGGTAGCTGAAGAACATGAGGCAAGGCTCCAAACCTTGGAGGGAAATAACAGGTAAATCAGCAAGATGATAGTCTGTACCACCAAGGAAAATGCAGAGCTCAAGGCACAGGTAGACCAAGCAATCGCACAACTTTAAAAGGAAGTGGCACATATCAAGGAGAAAGAGGAGAAACATACACAACATCTAAAGGAAGCCCATGCCATGTTCCAAGCTAAGGAAGAAGGATATACAGGGCAAATCAATGCACTCAATGAAGCCATTGCTAAAGCAGAACAAAAAGTGGTAAGCCTTCAAACCGAAAGAGAGCAACTGAACAAATCACATGCTAAGAAACTGAAAGCCCTCAATGAGGTGATCACTACAAGGACAATGGAGATAGATCAGAGCCCATCAATAGGTTCTTGAACATGTACACCATCAACTAACTAGTAGCCAAAGCTTGGCAGAGGAGTGGCTAAAGCAGGTTGAAGAGGCTAATGCTTAAGCCACCGCTTCCAGGATGGCAAAGGAGGAAGCTGAGAAGATATAAAGAGTTGGCTGCTGCTCGAGATGCACAGGAAGCAAACATCCCCACACTACTCACCACCAAAGATTCCAAGATTCAAGAACTAGAATGCCAGCTCGCCCTCCAACAAAGATATCAAAGGACTGATCAGCAAGATGAATTATGCCAACTCATCGAATGCACCTCGACACCAAATCTTGATATTTAAGAAGTATGTGGTTTATCATATGACTCAAAATTGTAGGAGCATTATTGTAGGAGCATTGGTAAGTCCAAAGGGTTCCAGAAACTCATAATGATCAGATTCAGTCCTAAATGCAATCTTATACACATCATCCTCAACCATTCTTTTGATGGCAGCTAGACTTTAGGTCAATTTCGCTTAATACCCTAGCCCCTCTCAATTTATCCAATAAGTCATCAACTCTAGGGACGGGGTACCTATTCTTTAATGTAATCTTATTTTTTAGAGCTCTGTAGTTTATACAAATATGGTAAGTGACATTCTTTTTCTTAACCAAACGTATAGGAGCACCATAAGGTGAGCTTTTAGGTCTAATCAAACTTGTCAAAAAGTTATTCTACTTGATATTGGATTTATTTTTATATAGCATATTAACTCTATAAGGTGGTGGTGTATTACGTGGAAAAACCTCAATATTCTGGTCTTTGGGGATTGTAGTAGTCCAAGAGGCAATTTTCTAAGAATTAATCCTTGAACTTAGAGAAATATGCTTGTTATGAGGGACTAGTAGGTGTAGTTTCCATGGCTATAACCTTGTTAACCACAACACCATTTAAGTTTTCTCCCTCTTATGCAAAGCTTTATTAGCTTAGGTGTGTGGGTGTGGCTAAGCAAAGGGCTAAGCTCTTCTTTCATTTGACCCCCTAGACACAAACCCTTACCATTTTGCTAATCCACATAGTATGTGTATCATAGTCAATCTGAGGGCTATATTGATGTCTCCAAGGCATACATAATATGATATCTACCCCCTACAAAGGTGCTACTAGGAAGTCTCTTTTCTCCTCATAAGGTTTAATGCATAGACCTACATCTTTCGCTACCTTATTGCAATTATAAGTTGAGTGGCTTTAACCTTATAATGTGAGGGAACATCTTTAATACATAGACCTACATCTATCACTACCTTATTGCAATTATAAGTTATGCTAGTGAAAGCAACTTTAACCTTCTAATGTTAGGGAATAGACTCTAGGTTTAGTAGCCTTGTAGTTCTTTAAGAAATAAAGTCATGTATGCTACAATCTCATGCAGAATAGTAACATCTTTTCCAATAAATAGTTCCTTTCATTCTCAAAAGACAAGGAGAATTACTTTTTCCTTCATAGTACATAATCATTGTTACCCTCTTGCTTGAATGAACCATCCTCCTTGTTCTCCTTGATCATGTGCAACTTTGCCACGTTGCTCTTCTTCTTCTCAGGACAATATGTTGTAGTATGGCCTTCTTTGTTACACCTGTAACTCATGGCTAATGAAATGGCATAGCTAAGGGAATGTGGATGAAACATGTACACTTTGGCGCTCTAATAGTGTGTCTAAGTCCTTCTATAAGTCTCTCTTTTGTTCCTTCTCATGGACCTTGTCTATAGCTTGTAGTTAAAGAACATTTTTCCAATATCTATCAACATAGGTTGGCATAGACTCTTTTGTTCCTTCTCATGGAACTTGTCTATAGCTTGCAGTTAAAGAATAGTTTGCACTATCTATCAACATAGGTGGACATAGAATCTTTCTCCAATTGGTGAAAGACATCCCATTTTTGCCTAGCCCTAACCTTATACTGTGGTAGAAGAAAATTCATTTTGATCAACTTCTTGAAAGATTTCAAAGTTTGGAATTTTGATGTCTATTCTTGGTGACATTCCACCATAAAGCAACACTCTTTTTTATCAAATTCTTGAAATATTTTCAAGTTTGGGGTTATGATGGCTTTTCTTGGTGACATTCCACCATAAAGCAACACTCTCTCCACTAAATGGTTAGTAGTGCACTTGATAGTAATCATCAAACTGTCTAAACCAAGAAAGTATAGCACGTGCATCTTTCTTGCCAGCATAGTTTTGAAAAGTAAAAGCTTTATGGGTAGTCTTAGTACCCTTCCTAGAATCCCGAGTACGCAAAGTGGCCTAGCATCCTGTGGATTCTTGTGTCTTCAAAATTTGATAAATATGTGCCTTCACTCCTCTTTCTTTGGGATAATCTATCTTCTAGCTCCCTCCTCAACTCTCCCTCTTAGTAGCTATTTGATTATGCAAGGTGTCTTGTTGCTCTTGACTGGTGGATGGAAGTTGTGGATTTTCCCCCAAGATAGATAAAATTTAAGAAAAAATAGAAGATAAATGATAAATTTTACGCTAAGAGAAATAAAGTAAAGATTTCACTCAAATGACAGACCTTGGTTGATGTGTATAAAAGGTCAAGTTCCACCCTTTGTTCATAAGATAAGACCTTTAAACCAATGTTGGAGGTCAAGATGATTTGGTGACTTTCCAAAGATATGGTACAATTTCAAGACCTCTAGTGTAACTTGAGGGAGTAGGAGCTTCCAGGTTTTTATCTTCAGTTTGACAGGGGTTATATAAGGATCTAGCTAAAAATTATCAACATGAAGCCCATTGAACAACCCTCAAAATTGAAAACCTATCAGCCCATAATAACCCTTTACTCCTTCCACTTCTCTTCTTTTTTCCCTCGCTTTTCCTCCTTCATTTTCTTTCCTTATTCGTTTTTCCTTCTTTCCTCTACTTCTCTTGCAACGCTTACCTTTTTTCCACTTCTACTTCTCCTTGTCCCCTCCCTTCCTCCTTCACTTTCTTCTTTTTTCTCTCCTTGTCGTTTTTCCTTCTTTCCTCTACTTCTCTTGCAACGCTTACCTTTTTTCCACTTCTACTTCTCCTTGTCCCCTCCCTTCCTCCTTCACTTTCTTCTTTTTTCTCTCCTTGTCTTCTTCTTCCTCTTCCTAACTCTTTTCTCCCTTGTTTTGCCTCTTCCTGGCCCCTTTTCTTGCCACTTCTTCTCCTCTTTTCCTTGGCCTTATTCTCTTCTCCCCGGTCATCTTTCTTTTCTTTCGTCCATTCCACTCTCTCATTTATTTCTCTCTTTTTTCAGATGTTTCGTTTGCTTTCTTTCCTCCCTTGTTCTCTCCTTTTACTCCCCTCTTTGTTTTGTTCCTCTTTGCTCTTCTTTCTCTACTTCTCTCCTCCTATTTCTCTTCTTTTTTCCACAGCTCCTTGTTCACTTTCTTTCCTTCTCTATTTTTCTTCGTTTTGTCCACTTCTCTTGCATTTGTGTGTGTGTGTGTGTGTGTGTGAGAGAGAGAGAGAGAGAGAGAGAGAGAGAGAGAGAGAGAGAGAGAGAGAGTCTTTGTGTGTGTGTAAGTTTGATTGATGGGGATCCAGCAGGGCTCAGGTTGTGAGTGAAACTCTTTTGCTTGAGGCTCACTTTGGCAAATACCCACTCATGGGTAGGCTTCTGGTGGCTAAACGATGGATGGCTTCTAGGTCTTTTCTTGGGCATTGTACATTCCTTTCTAGCCAAGGTACTCTTGGGTATATCCACTTCTTCTGACGATGACCTCTCTAAAGGGTTGTTAAGGCTTCTAGTGGCTAAATGGTGGATGGCTTCCAAGTCTTTTCTTTGTGATTGTACATTCCTTGTTGTTGCTAGCCAGGGTACTATTGGGTATATCCACTTCTGATGATGACGACCTCCCTAAAGGGTTATTAAGGTTGATGTTTGGGGGGTGGTCTTCATCTATGTTGTTGCTAGCAAGGTTTTGGATCTCCATAATATGGTTTAAAGGGGTGGTCGACATGGTGAGGCTAAACTCCACCCTTGAATTCAAGTGATGTTGACAAACTATTGTTGGCTCCATATAGACACACCCACTTCTTAAAATAAAGGGAAAAACCAAAAATAATCAACATCATCTAATCTAACATTGACAGAACATGTTTTGTAAAGGTATTTGTTTTTCATTGCTTATTAAACATAAAATAGTTTAATCACTCTGAAAATAGTAACATGCCTTGGTAAAAAAATTCCATCTAGTATTTGTATTCATAAATTATTTTTTAAAAAATAAGTAAATCAAACATAAAATTTATTTATAGTGGTCCACCAACCAAGAGTTCAAAAATCAAGTACAGCTGCTATACTTAATAAAAAATCAAAATCATTAAGTAAATCTAAAGGGTAGAATATTTATATAAGATCTCAACAGGTGTTATATTTGCATAACTATATTAATGTTAAAACCCAACATAAAATAAATTGATTTAACTTTAGAAAGAGAATATTCCTTCTATTAACTTAAAAACTAAGTTAAAATGAGAATGTTCTGTCTATTAACTTAAAAGCTAAGCTAAAATGAGAATGTTTCAAACCCAACATAAAATAACTTGATTTAACTTTGGAAAGAGAATGTTCCTTCTATTAACTAAGTAGAAGTTAAAATGAGAGTGTTCATTCTATCAGCTTAAAAACTAAGTTAAAATGAGAATGTTCCAATGTTAAAACCCAACATAAAATAACTTGATTTAACTTTGGAAAGAGAAAGCTCCTTCTATTAAATAAGTAGAAGTTTCCAAAAAGCTAAAATGATAAGAAACTGTTATGGTTTGTCCGTCTATCCCTCTATGGTTAATTTGGGGATGCCTAATTACCACTATGTCCATAGCATTGATGTTACAATTTGTCCATCCATCGAATGGATGAAAAGAGAGAGGAGAAAAACTTAAAAAATAAAGTTTTAATAACCTTCTAATTATGTTTTAATCCAAGAGTCTATTTCTTGCAAAAAGAAATCAATAAACAATTTCTCCTTTTTCCTTGAGAACCCACCATGTCCATCCACTATAGAAATCTGTTGCTTTCAAGGGTTTAGCAATCTAACGATGGAACTAAATCCTCCTTCAATTGTTGATTCCATCCATAGAGTTGGATGTTAAAGAGGAAGAAGAAATTGAAAGGTGGTTTTGTGAAGAGAAGGGTGGTTTTTGAAATATGCAGAGTGGTTTTCCACGTTTCTTTACCCTTTGGTCCTTGCCCTTTGGGTAAAATCTCTCTTTCTTCTTATCTAAGGGTCACCTTGTCCTTAGGCTTGGAAATTGATTTGTATCCTTAGCAAAGTCTTGCAGCCTTTAACAAGTCCCGTATAGATTGTTTACATACTTTCTAAATTCAATAAATTTAACTTTACAAGAGTTTAGCTATACCTTTGAATTTTTAAATTGCTTTAAAAATATATTTTTGAACCTTGAAGATTTGTCCTTTGTACTTGCCAAAGCTCTGATACCATTGAAACATGAATCTTTTTCCAAGTACAAGCTTAAACCAAATTTTCACAATAATAAATAAATTGAATAGAGATAAATTAAACAAACACAAAAAGATGAACATAAAACACTTGAGAAATATACTTCACCACACAAAAGACAAGAAGTGTCAGCATACTACCACTTTTGGGTATTTATATCTTTATTAACAAAAATAGCCCACATGCCAAAAATAGTTGCACGCTCTTGCATGGGCTTCCCTTTACAAAAAATAGGAGTTGCTTTTACCAAAAGCTTAAATAAATCCTTCCTATCCAAATCACTAAGGAAAAAAAGTTACATATAAACCCCCAAGGGCTAGTTCACGTGCAACCAAATTAATAGGTCCATGCCCATGTATAACAAAAGTGGGCGGCTAACAAAATACAAAAACTTCTCATGGTAAATACCACGGCTTAAATACTAAAATCATTAGCTATCCTGCCAATGCCAAAATACTAAAAGGAAAACCTTCCCGGTACTGTTGTAGTTTTTGTTAACCAATGATTGAGTTCACCCACCAAATATCTTATGCATCCAAAGCACTACTAATTGGGGGAGCTAAAACTTTTCTTGTTCTAAACACATCCTTAATCAATGTACTTGCTATTCTTTACATTTAATGGGAGCTCCTAAATAAATAATCAAATTAGTATTCTTTCCATTTACTAGGAGGTCTTAAATAAAATCTTTCCATTTCTAGGAGATCTTAAATATATATTTTTTCCATTTAATGGGAGCTCCTAAATAAATTCCTTACATTAACTGGAGCTCATTAAAAAAGTTTCGCTTAAAGGAAGCTCCTAAAAAAGTTATCAAATTTAATAAGGATTAAAAAAGATTAATCTAGGACACTCACATGGTTTTATTAGCATTTGAAGGCATTGTAAGTTGTGTTCTTGTTAAGGTTCACCTCCCCTTCAAATTTATTTCAAAAAAGTTTCATGTGTATACCTATTCTATAAAATACATCAAAATAAGTCATGATTAACCTAAATAATAGTTTTATGAAGAGTAGATGCCGTTTGATTTAAACCAAAACCTTGTAAATACCATTCTCTCCATTATCACTTTAAAATTAATTCAAAAATATCATGACATCCACATTATACAAGACCCATAAAAAATGCCTTCATGATTTTTAAGGAAAGCTTCAAAGAGTTGAAATAATATTATCCCAACCATTAGCAAGTTAATAAAGAGAAATACATGAAGGCTAAATACTAAACACATAAAAGGAAATACACGAAGGTTAAATACTAAGCACATAAGTGAATGGCCAACATTTTGTTACCTTTTTTACATCACCAATATCTATAAAGAAGAAATTAGTAAAATACAACCATAAAAAGGTGGCAAAAGGCTACCATTTAAGAAAAATAAAAGTTTTAATTAATTCTATTTAAATGAGTCCTAATAATATTGATTTTTTCCCCTTAACTTGATTGATCACTAAAAAAATGACAATTTAAATTTGATTACCCAAGAAACCATGCCCTTCTTTAAGTCTTACAAAGATCAACAATTTTATGAATATGTATACAAAAAGGTAGGGCTTGAAGGGCTCCTTCAAAACCTATCCCTCCTTACCCAAACCTAGCCAAATACTCCACACTTGTCCATGTTTGTTATTAGACCCAAAAAAACCTACAACCAAATGTTTTTCCATAAGTCATCCTTAAATTTACACATGATAGTGGCTAGGCAAAAGCTAAGAGAATGGAGGGTGCAAGTGTAAACAATAGAATGGAGGGTTTAGGTGTCTTTTTTACTTAAAGAGTTTGTAATAAAAGGAAGAGAGAGAGAGAGAGAGAGAGAGAGAGAGAGAGAGAGAGAGAGAGAGAGAGAGAGAGAGAGATTCCCCTTATTATCTTATGGCTAGCCTAGTTTGCCATTTAAATGAAGCATAGGGGCTCTAGTTAGCAATAGTTGTTGAGTTAGCAAATGATTGCACATTTTTACAAATTCTTCATAATCCCATGTGTTAGATAAAAAACTTCCTTTTTAAAGAAGCTAGCATTATCTTTCTTTCTAGATACTTAGTTATCATGTTTGATGCTTTAAAAACTCTTAAGCTTCAATTGTCATGTTTTATGCTTTTACAACTCAATTTGGTTTTCATTTCAAATTCATTTATTTAGCTCTTTGCTTAGTGTTAAAACTCATTCCATTTATCTCCTTGTTAGTGCGAGTTATAGCATGTAATCTATTGAGTATTTCTAAACTTTAACAAAGTATAGAGCTGTTGTACACTAAGCTCATGTGGGTTCTGGTGTGTAATCTCTTTGAGACTTTTTCTAAACATTAACAAGGTAATAAGACCTTTATACTAGGCTCCATTTATTTGCTTATAAGTGTGAGTGTGTAATCTTTTTTAGTCTTTCTAAACTTTAACAAGGTAATATAGCCTTTATACTAGGTGTAAGTAGATTTGTGTCAAAGCATCTCTTGAGTCTTTGTTGTGATTATGTTTAAGTTTACGCTTCTCATCCTACCATGGGTTTTAAGGATGTTTCTTGTTCTTGATAGGCTAATTTTGGTACTCAAGAGTAGGAAAGTGATGGATAGTGTGAAGTGCATCATATAGGTTAGGACAATAGATATCCTTCAAGATATGATAAAAGAAAACTTGTTCATACTTTACTACTTGGTGCTGATTAGTCTAATAAGAAAGCAATGGGTATGAAGATCAAGGATGTTTGAGATAAACATTGGAGATCCCATGGCATAACCAGTTGTGATGATGTCACCACCATGAGGGAAGTAGGTAAGGCCCCGTAGCTTAGGCCATTGAGATAAGCTATTTTAAATATTCAGCACACAATGTTGTCCTAAATCTAAATGCTAGTTGAGATAAGGCCTCTTAGCAAAGGCCCTTGAGGAGATAACATTTTCACGGTCATCTTCTCGTCCTTGTTTCCATGGGGTCTAGTTCTAATGACATAACCACATCTTCATGGATGCAATAAGCTTCATTGAGATTGGTTCATTGTCCAAACATTGAAAGTACAAAGAATTCCTTAGGAGAAAGCCATAATATCCTTATACCTAGAAGTGAGAATGATTTCCCTCCCAAATCCCTCTATTTGGTCCTTTTCAAATTTGGATAGGGTGCTCATTCATTATAGAGTAAATCTTGTAACTAGCAAGAACAACTAATCTTTTGTCAGCATAATTTTTTGGAGTCTTGTCATTTTTTTAATTATCTCTTGAAGACCCATACACTCCCCACTTAGTGTCTTTAAGAGCACTCTATATAAGGACTCCTAGATTTCTCTCCTAATAAAAACTGGATTGTTCCTCTATTTTTGGATTGTTCCTCTATTTTTGGACTGTGTTGTGCAGATGATTATGATCACTAAGGGTTTTGCATTTACTTGACCACCACTCCCTAACATACAATGTTGGAAATACATTGTAATTGAAATGTTCATTCCCTCGGATGCAATGTGCAATTCATTACCACAAGGCCATGTTCATTCCCTTGATGTGCAATTCATTTGCCACAAGGCTTTAGCCACCTTGCAGTGCCAGAACAAATGAATCATGATTTCCACTTGTAGCTTGCAAAAGAAGCAAACTAGGTGTTTGTGGTCCAAAGATAGCCTTGTGTTTGACCCATAAACTATGGTGTAGGAGTAGCCACAAAAAGGCTTTCAATTTCCACTCATCTTGTTTTACTAGATTTTTCTTGAATCTCCTTGATCACTATGGTAGTAGGGGATGTTGGACTCCCCATTTGATGTGGAGTCTTTCCACCAAAAATTCAGTCATAAGATGTCTTGGGAGGTGATTCAACCATGCCTCTCCCTGTCTCTATTCCTTCCTCTAATAAGAGCTAGTGGTTTGTATTTCCTTGAGACCTACTTTTGATTTCTAAGAGACCATGTTCCTATCAACATCTTTAAGATTTAATTGATATTTAATTTCTTCCCAAGTTTTTCAAGTACTCTTTTTGAAGTCCCACAAATTAACCCATTCTTGCATCCCACTTTTATGGAGAGAGTAGGCCCATTTTCTATTGAAATAAGCCAAGTATCAATTTGAATCCTAAGTTGTAGCTCCTAAGTGGAAGTTTTGTGAGGATGCAATTTCCAACTTTGGGGGGAGAGAGAGAGAGAGAGAGAGAGAGAGAGAGAGAGAGAGAGAGAGAGAGAGAGAGAGAGAGAGAGAGAGAGAGAGAGAGAGAGAGAGAAACAAGGATGCGATGTCTCGATAGACATAGACATGGGGAGTCACGCCAAAAGCTTGTAGATCAGTCTTGGAGATCAGGTGATCCATGAGGTGTTGTTGATAAAAGATGGAATGTACCTACAGTTGTACGAGTCCAAGTTGTTACATTCATGAAGGAGCTGGGAGAACCACAACCTATCGTTGAAGTCGAGTAAGCCGACAATGTGCGTGCGACATGTTCTTTAGTCTCCTCAACATGTAGCTCACATAGAGTGCATGAGAGAGAGAGAGAGAGAGAGAGAGAGAGAAAGAAAGGAAAGCGTCTATGAGACAAGTGATACAATGATACCATGCATATGGTGAGCCATTGGGAAAAGTAACTTAGAGAGAAGGAAAAACGACTATCACTATCAAAGCTTGGGTACAGCCAAGTCTTTGCGCAATGCTGTAGTTCGCAGACATAGGCGACATGGACAGCACCGTGAGGCTATTGCATGGTGCTCACTGTGCGAGACCCTAACAAAAGATTTTTATAAATAAAAGATTAAACAACAAGGTTGGAAAACGAAGCAGTCACAAGAGATGAGGATGAGGGAGTTAGCAGCGATGCAGTTTGGATCCGTGAAAAGGTACATGGTAACCGTTAAATCATCTCATTTCGATTAAGGTTTAAAATAAAACAATCGTCTCATTTCGATTAAGGTTTCCACTCAAAGATTTAAAAATGCCATCAACTAATAAATGGAATTTTTTTTCAACTCATTGTAGGCCCCTATTAATCATATACTAATCACCCTACTATCTCCAAAAATTCAAAATTCCCAAACTATTATAGCTATGGAAGATTTGCTTACATAGGCATTTTTTAAAAAGCCTGACAAAAAATCCTATGGAAAAAGTTTTCAACTAGTCATCTATGATGACTACAATCTCAGATTCTGTGATTTGCTTTGCAAATGATTAATTCATATTGATATGTATATATATCTCGCTCTGCAAAATCATAACTTTATTTCTTCAACAATATTTAAACCCTGAGCCCATCAAAGGGTATACAAACCCTGACCTGCAAATAACAAGCACCAAATTCTCTGCATAACAAATGGTGCATATGGAGGGAAAATTGCAAGAGAGCGATTGGCATTGTCTGCTTGGGATGAGAGAGAGAGAGAGAGAGAGAGAGAGAGAGAGAGAGAGAGAGAGAGAAGGCAATTTCAGATATGGAGAGAGAGGCATGGCGAATAGAGAGTTTGAAATCCTACCAATTAAATTGTTGGCAACTGTGACATTTAATTTTTCATAAGAAAGTTTTCCAACCTTTGAAAGTCAATTCTTTAATGCCTTTTCTAAAAAGTAATTAATGATTTACATTTTTCACTCATTGTAGAGCCCTATTTAGTTGGATGATGGATTAACATTAGTAGTGAAGGTTTTTTAAAACCTTAATCGAAATTTGATAGTTGAACGGTTAAGCGTCCCACAAACCTTTTCGCTCATCTGCAAATCGATCTCTCATCTGCCTCACCTGCTTTTCTAATGAGTACCCTATGACCGCGTGGATATGGAAGGTTGATGTAAAATGATGCCTTACCTTACCTGCTGACTACGAATTAAGTAGCAACCTTCGATCGTATGGATATGGAAGATTGCTGTAAAATGATTTCTTAATAGTCATAAGGCCCCGACTATTGCCCTTGCCTCTGCTGACAGCCACCATAGAGATGATTTTTATCTTGCCACAGGTAATTCCTAATGCTGCCTAGTCCAATGGGGGGGTGACATGTCATCAATTGTGACATTAACGTATGAGGTCAGGCCACTTGTTTTTTCCCGAGCCAGCAGTTCATCACCATGATACATTCACGGCCGAGTTGGCATTTGCAAATTGAAAATTTTTCGTGTTTACACGTGATATTATTTGTAGTGTATATTCAGAACTTTATTTGTAGGTGTATTGAAGTGGCATTTAATTAATACAAACTTAGCCAGTTCCCCCATCGCCATCGCCATCCCCACCCCACCCCCTCCCTCTCCTCCTCTCTCTTCCTCCCTCTACTCGTGTGAATGAGCCCTTTGAGGCATTTTATAGAGAATTGCGAGACCATAAATAGAAAGGATATGGGTGAAGGCATGCAAACAGAAAGTATATGGGTGAATGCATGCAAATAGAAAGTTCATTACCAACAATCGGTAGGTGAGTTGGTTAAAGAAGATGGCTTGTGACCCGAGGTAATGGGTTCGATTCTTGTACCTCGTGAACCTGTAGGGGTGTGTGTGTGTTTGTAAGAAGGGTATGCGGGACCCTCATGTAATAAAAATCGTCCAACTTAAAAAAAAAGAAAGTTCATTATTTCATTGACTTTTTCAAGCATTAATCATTACATACTAAAACGAAACCTTAGAAAAACATTCTTATTCTTGAAAATGTCACAGAATATATTTAATGGAAATGCAAAATACATTTTGGTGCCATATATTATATTGAGAGAGAGAGAGAGAGAGAGAGAGAGAGAGAGAGGTTTTGTTTACGTTGTAGCAACTATGCCAAGAGCCCTAGAAGGACTATCCGACGAAGCTGGACTCGAACCCAAGTAGATCCATGCGAACTTAAGGGCCCTTGCACAGGTTTTTTTACGTCGGCAACTATACCAAGAGCCAAGGACTATCCGATGACGTTGAACTCGAACCCAGGTGAATCTATGCTAACTTAAGGGCCCTTGCACCAGCCACTTTTGCCCCACGTCGGGGTGTAGAAGGTTGGTTATAATTATATATTGTGTGAGAGAGATCGGTCATAATGCATTAAATGTTGACATACCGGGGAAAAAAAATACGATCGTTGAAGGGGGGCCGTTTGGCAAACTCATAGAGATCGCACTGGTTCGACCCGAGGCGCAGGTATTTCCCTTGTTCTATCTTAAAGGACAGAAAAGGAAGCGTTCTTGGATGTGCTCAGACAGACCCACATAGGGGTGTGTGTGAGAGAGAGAGAGAGAGAGAGAGAGAGAGAGGGGCATGCGACCGGCCAGTAATATTGTAACAGAGAATGCATAAGGCTTGTGCTAAAATTCATCAAAATTAAATGAAACCATAGAATTCCTAGAGTCTTAAAAGCCTGAGATGAGGGAATCTCTCGTCCATCAGAGACTGATAGGGTCACATGGTTCTTCTGGAAACTTAATGATATCAAACAGCGCCCCCCCCCCCCCCCCCCCGACCCTTCCCCCCCCCCCCCCTTCCCCCCCCCCCCTCTCTTCCCTCCTGCCCCTGGCCCCCTCATTGTGAAATCCAGGCAGCTTGCTACCTCTAGGAGCCCACATCAAGATATGTCAGGTTCGACTCACGAGCAACGTAGGTCATTCCTCAGCCATAGTGAGTCAGTGAGTTGGTTAAAGTCCCTTAACCCACTTGGAGAGAATCATTCATGCATATAGATGTCGTAGAAGCCTTAGATTGCATCAGGACATGTGTGCATTCATGCATAGCATTCATCCCATATGCATGCAGAAGCATCAGATCTTTATTTGGTAATTTTCCCATATTTTATAGTATTTATTTATAAATTTTCAGCATTTAAATACCATCATTAACCATTTATCTCAACATATCCAGTCATGTAGCTTTAGGGAACCAGTCGGCTAGCCCTACAGCCAACCGACCAGCCCCTTGTGCATATAAATAGCCTTCCATAGCAAGCATACCTCATCTATCTCATAATTCAGCCAACAAGCATTCAAGCGTTTGAGCCTTAAGCACAAGGAGCATAAAACGATTGACCACTCAGCCCATAGATCCCAACAGCATCAGTGTTTTCATCCTTCAGCTATTGGAGCATAAACGCTTGAGCTTTCAGCACTCCAACAGTAAAACGCAGCAGCAAGTAGCATTCAGCTCTCAGGAGACCTTGCGTTTTCTGCACACAACCTGTTTTCAGCAGTCATATCATCATCGTTTTGCTATAGCACTCCGGTGAAGGTAACCCGCATGCATTCATTCATTTACAGCAGTCCCAAACAGTCCATATCTTAGCCTCATATTTGCAGCCTTCCTACATTCCATTGGGAAGAGTGCATAGGCTCGAGATTGGTCATTGTTGGTGCTTCTACAGCCATGTACAGTTTAGTCTGACTCTTGGTCCTCCGAAATCTTGCGTTGGCTTATCGTCAATCCAAAGTCATTCTCTTCAAAGTAATAAAAGCAAATACTATTCTGGTAACGGGATAGGGGGTCCTTCAGTGGGTAATTCAGGACTCAATCTGGTGTACAATTTCTCTCTCTCTCTCTCAATCTCTTAAAGTTTGAAGTCATATAAGTGGATTGCTAAACTCGCGAAACTTAGGATACAGAAGGTGGTGTGAGACTTGTGTGACAGGATCCTTAATTACGAATACTTCCGCTGCATGTCACAGACTCAATGAATGTAGCGTGGCGAGCATCTTCGGGCAGTGCAGAAGGCAGAGTGGTGGGGTATATGGGCATGTTAAAAGGGTAAAAAGATGAGCATTTGAAAAGCTAGAGAAGAAATTACTGTTAAAGATGTATATTTTCTCGAAACTTCATTGTGTTTTTTGAAAATTCGTGTATGCAGATGGACAAAGGTGGAAAATGTAGATAGGTATGGTAGTGTGTGAAACAAAGGATCTTGTTGCATGCAAGGCATATAGTTTCGATTGTTCTTCCCTGATGAAATATTGTTCTACTGAATGCGTGTGCAGTCAAGATGAATGGTTGTTTTGAATATCTGTGACAAGGTTCTGTACTGAAGGGTCATGGTGGCCATGTCCCTACTCTTTGTTCGGGGCTTATTACCAAACGCATAGCATCAAAGGGTTCTCTTTGACATGGCTGAGGTTGACAGGTAAGAGCAGTGCCCCTTGATTTTCCATGTGGTCTGGGAAAAAGCAATATAAACTATGTGGAAACATGCTGAATCTATGATTAACACCAAGCATGCTGTATTAATGCTAATCAAACTTCTTGCAAAAACACAATAGACCAGAGATTTCAACCCTAATCTATTGCACATACAAAATCTTATTGGTTGTCGTCCACTTGTGCATTCACATGATGACGGCCTGTCTTGCTGCTCTAGCCTCCACAGCTTCTTGATGATCAGGTTCTACAGACTCTGGCTAATGGATGCTTACAAATGACCCTTGACCTCACTGTGCCCGACTTGTGTCTTATATATCCTTGCATGTCCTTGGCATCTCCGAGCGCCTATTGTCCTGTCCGTACAGCCCAAATCGGACCATATCTTGTCAATGGCTTCTTGAGGCCCAGCAACACTGAAGATCTTGCCCATTCCCAGCATTACAAGGTCAAAGTTACAGGACTACCAAATTCCAACCCGTCCATGCATTTAATTGCTCATGGGATCATCTAGGAAAATTGTGACTTAGCTTTGCTGTAGTATTGCTTTGCCCATGTGGAAGCCTAGGTGGCCACGAAATTGATAGGGGAAAGGATAGGCAAGGGATCTAGAACCATGAAGTATGTGTGCCATCAAGACAGCAGAGAGGATCAAAAGTAAGTAGTTATATGTACGTGTCCTTTGTTGTGTCGAGCCAACAAGGGCAACACCTTAAAATTAAGATTGCAGAAAAGGTCATCTGACAAACTACCCTGTAGTATGTTCACTCCAACTGATTGAGTAAATCCCTTGTGGGGCTTCTCTCACAGTTTATCTGCTGCCTTCAGCGGCAAATATTTGGAAGGGTGGTAGACCTAAACGTGGCTGCAAATAACAAACCCAAAAAAAATCATCACATGCTGTAAGGGCATGGTGGCCACGTGAAGGGAAATGATCTCATGCCATGAGGGCATAGCGGCCATCTGAAATATTTGGAAAGGTGGTAGCCCTGGTTTGGATGTAGACAACGATCATCACATTCCAATAGGGCATGATGACCATATGAAGGAAAATGGTCCCATGCCACGAGGACATGATGGCCATGCTAAGGAAAATGATCACATGCCATGAGGACATGTTGTCCATGCTAAAGAAAATTATCCCAAGCATGGTGGTCATGCTAAGGAAAGGGATGACATGCCATGATGGCATAGTGGCCATGCAAATGGATTCAAGTGGCATAATCGAATACAAATACTAAATCATAGATTAAGCATGCTTCCACATAGTTAGCATTAATACACCATGCTTAGCGTTAAACACAGATTAAGCATGCTTCCACATAGTTAACATGTCATGTTGGGGAAAACGCCAATCTGAAGGCCTGGCTATACCTATCTAGACCTAGATCTATTCAAGTTTCTACATGTGAGTCCGTAACACTAGACTTGACCTAATAGCAGGCAAAAAAGGCTACATGCAAGACTTGAGTAAAAATTAACGCATCATAGTGCAAAGTACTATCTGCAAGAACTCTGAACACAAACCTTAGATGTAAAGGTTGGTGCAAATGCACACTCTGATGTGTAGACCTGGCTGCAAACCCTATTGTATCTGAATAACTCTACTGCACACATTCAGATGCTAAAAACACATACAGGATGACCTACCGCAAAGCCAGCAGAAAGGCAGCCTGAACGTGCTGATACTGATGTAACATGGCTGCGGAAGCTATTAAGATTAACACTAGTTAAATATGATTAACAAAATGCTAATGAACTATGTAAGTACAAAATAGAAGAGACCATAGAAATACCTAAACTAATGTATATTGCCAAAACGTGATTATATACAAATGAGATCACAGATCTAAACTCAGTTCTGTACTATGCATGCTGTGCAAACGGCTCCAATGCATGACCTAAGTGTTGGTTCTTCTGTCCTCCGAGAAGCACTGTGGAGAATAGTTTCCTTTTAGAGGTTCTTGATGCTCTCCACTCTCAAGGGGATCAGGCTTTGCAAACCCTAGTTCACATCTGACTCCTCTTGCTTGGGAATGACCTGAATCTGCCTATAGATGGACATCTAATGTGCTGGTCGGCCAGCATTTTTCAGACCTAAAAATATTATCACAAATATTATTCAACATGTTTATATTGCGCCCAACTTGTGTTCCATCCATTGGTGCTTGTCCTTGGCACTGTTGGGCACTTACTAGGCTGCTAAATCTGCCCCAATTGGTCCACACTCGCTGTAAGCCTAGTGGGGCGTGCAATGACGGATTCCACCACGTATCCAAGAGAGAGAAAAATAGAGAGAGGGAGAGAGTAGGGTTCAGAGAACTTTGTATAGGACACACACACTGAGGGGGAACATGCCCCGCCCCCTTTTAGGAATTTATTCAGGAACAATCCACGGGCTCGCAAGCCAAGATCAATACAATAATGAATACAAAAGCAAACAAATATGCCGTGTTGGAGGTGGCAATTCTCATAGCTACTCTCGGGTTATCGTATGACTAGAACTTGTGGTGGATTATCCCATATGCAAGAGCATGGGAGTTGAAGAGCCATATATAGGGTGTGGTGGCACCTTGTAATAGATATCTCCTCCGGCCGGTTTTTTGGGGGGAGCAGCGACTAGGAGATGGGAGCCCAGCCACTGATGTTGCTCAGTGCCCTAGGGTGGTGTGCGTGCTGCTGCTGCGTGACTTTGACAATGACGAGGCACGAGATCCTGTTGCCTGAGCACACCTCGGGGATAGCCCACAAGATCTCTCACTAGGCTAGTACTTAATCCAACATACCCCAAACTTGTAGAAAAGGTACACAAGTGATAAGAGTAGATGATGAAGTTTATGATGATCAGCTGCAAATTGGACGCCTAATCCGGAGTAGAAAACAGTCCACAAAACAGGGGAGTATGGACTAGGACTGGTCCACGTTGCAGCATGGTAGGTACCAGTCGGTGCAGAACTGTAGGTGGCAGCAGTCCAGCCACCAGCGCCGCAGGGCAGCAGTACGGCGCAGTTCAGCAGCACGGCAGCAGTCGTACGGTGCAAAACAGCAGGTGGCAGCAGTTGTACGGCGCAAACAGCAGGCCAGTTAGCGCAGATCAAGCAGCGGCGGCTGCAAGATCAGCAGGCGGCGGTGGCGGCTAGGCTAGATCAGTAGGTGGCGGCGGCACAGTTCAGATCAACGTAGATCAATAGGGCCATACAGCTCTGTACAAACTGTATAGGTCCGTATAGTCGTACGACTGGATGATGACGTGGCGCAAGTAGTTGGTGGCGTTTTGAAGCAGTAGGGAGATGATGACGAATACCACGCTTCAATGATGATGATGATCAAGAGAGGTTCATGCTTGTTTTATACTTGAGGGGGGTCCTGCTTTTTGCCCAAAAGCTATCCATCCTTTTGTTTTACTTTGTTTTTACTTTGCTTTCCTCTTTTTACTTTTACAATGAAATTCTTTTCAAATAAGGCCAATCTTTTACCAAGCACTTTTGTGCTTTACTTTTCCAACTTTAGGGCCTTGCTTTTTGGCCCTAGGGTTGCTTTTTGAAAAAGTAGCTTTTGCTTTTCGGTCGTGTTCAATCCCCTCTTGCTTTTCGGTCGTGTTCAATCCCCTCTTGCTAGTGATGCTCCTGGCTCGCGGTCAACTTAGTTTGACTTTTTGCTTTTCTTTACTTTTTGACCAAAACTGGGGCTTTTCCATGTGCAAACCTTATGGTCCATGTCCCCATGCCTTCTTCCACCAGTTGAGTGTCCTGGCAAGGGTTCCATCATGTGAAATTTGAATAGTTTTAGGATGGCCAAATAGTTACATTCCCTCTCTCTTATATCGCAGTTGTCCTCAAGTGCAGAGTACAAGTGTACTAAGCATATCCATATGTTCCAAGTACTAGCCCATCTGGTGAGCTTGTGCATTTGGACATCCCCATATCTGTGATGTCGTCTGCTCATTTGGCAATATCTCAATGCCTTATCTTTGACCAATGGCTTGTCTTTGATGGTTTTTCTTCTTGACTTGTCACGTGTGTTAGATAAAAGAAATCCATACTTACTCTTGCAAAAATTAGACACAATGTAGTCAACAAACATGTATGCACCATTCGCATCTACTGGGTATTCCGGGTATTGGCCAGGTGGTCTGGAGCCCAGTGGACTATCACATGCGATAAATCCAAGTATGGTCCACGGATCAAAAACATCACACAAAAGTTAAAGAAAATTCAAACATACTACTTTAGTATGCAATGCATATGTAAAGATCCTCCTGTTCATAGATTGTCTTGTCATGGTTGAGCATCTGGTCTCATCGGAAACCGCTCCCGAGCTATTTGGCTCCTCAAGGAAATTTCTCAGTCAATCATAACCACTCATCTGGGCCATCTGGTCACTATGACCGCCCGAATGTTTATCAATACAGTCATCTGGGCCATCTGGTCTCTTGGACCGCCCGACTGTCAAATAGTCATTTGGGCCATTTGGTCACACTGACCACCCGACTATCAAATCTAACACAGTCATCTGGGCCATCTAGTTGCTATGACCGCCTAATTGTGAAATCCAAGGCATCTAGCACAAAGGCCGCCCAATGGGTCATTTGGCATAACTGCCACCCAAATACTAATCTTGCTCCTTGGGTCATCTGGTAAGCAACCGACCCAAACTAGAGCATGTCCAATTAACCATTACATAAGCAAAACAATGATCAATTACATTCCAATATATATATACAATGAAGAGGGCTAGAGGTACAATCCCTCCATAGTAGTTAGGAAACGCGTTTCCTGCAGGGAAGGAAACGTTTCCGAAACGTCTCCTCGGAAACATTTCCTTGTAGGAAACGTGTTTTTTTCAAGCAAATTATTTGACTTTTTTTTTTTGCCCCAAATCTAACGTTGGAATCTGTGCGACTCTTTTGATAAAGTTTTTTCTAGTTTCCGTGTGCCACTTTCCCTCATCAGGGCTGATTTATTTTGTATTGTTTATGGGCATTGGGCCATGACTGTTGATTCATCATGATTCATGTGACATGAACACTTCAAACTTATAAGTTTTATATACCTAGATGAATCCAGGAACAAGCCCAAATTCACCTTTTAGGAACGTGCATGTTATATATTCATGGTAGTCAACCCACAAGACTATATAACTATCAACTACATTATGCATAGTATGGACAAGATCCTACGACATCCCCACTAACGTCATCAGTGCCCAATAGTGGGTGTAGAACTCTGTATCAGGATATGCTCTCACACACGCACTCCACACACACACACACACATAAGAGCATATATTCACACAAAGCCCTTTGAACTGAGTTTTTGTCAAACCTCTGGAGATGCAGGGTAGACTCAACCATAATGAAGCCTAGGTAGTCAACCCACAAGACTATATAACTATCAACTGCATGATGCATAGTATGACTAGATACTATGACATCCCCACTAACGTCATCAGTGCCCAATAGTGGGTGTAGAACTCTGTATCAAGATATGCTCTCACACACGCACTCCTCACACACACACACACAACTTATAACCTATGTAGTGTCATGTATGGTTTTTTTTTTTGTGGCATGGAATGATGGATGATTAGATCATTGATCATGAATAGTGGACCATGGTCTTTGAATCATTATCATTTGACATTGATGATGCATGATTATATGGTTTTTGCTATTTGTGATTCAAAGACTGTAGGCTTGAAATTGATGTTTCCATGTATTCCATGCATTTAGTGTTATTTTACATATTTTATACAGTATATATTTGAAACTTTGTACATGCAAAAACCTGTAGGTAGGAAACTTTGGGCTGATTTTACGAAACCCATTTGAAACTTTTAGAAAACCTGTTTCAAACAACCCCCTAACTACTATGAATCCCTCCCTCTTGAATCTGTTTTGTTCTCAAGACATCTATGTCTGTACTTCAAATACATTTACACTAACCGCTTTCTCATAAGCTCGAAGTATTCCTGGATAGTCCTTGAAGTACTCCTTTGACATCCATTTCGCGTCCAAGGGCGAATAATTCTCGAATTTCAAGAGGAACTTTCTGACCATTGTCTTTCCTCTTTTTCTCACAGAATGAAACACAATCTGTTTTGGTTGCGAAATTTCTTCTTGCTCTTCTACCTCTGGTGGATCCTCCAATACGGGCTCCTCTGGGGAAGGTCATGTATATGGTTTCAATAAACTCACATGGAAGGCATTATGTATCCTCCAATGATCTCAAAGATCCAACTGATAACATACATCGTTGATCTTTTTTGTAATCTAAAAAGGTCCATAATACCTAGGAACAAGCTTTGAGTGCTTATGCTCCTTGGCTTCCTAAGTCTTGTTTTCTTGAATCTCAACAAAACCCAATTCCCTTCTTCAAATGGGACCTTCCTTCTATGTTTATTGGCAATTTTCTTTTGCTTGGCTTGAGATGTCTCAATAGCCTTTCGAACCTGTGCAAAAGTTGTATCCAAGTCTCGAACAAACTCATCCGCATGGAAGATCTCTTTCTTGGTTCTAAGTACGGGCAACAACAATGGTTTGCCATAGATAATCTCAAAAGGAGCTTTGCCTATAGATGAATGAACGGTGTTGTTGCAAGCATACTCAACCAAATGCAATTACTTCTCCCATTGATCCTTTGCTTTGAGAGCATAACACTTTAGCATATCCAAGATAGTGAGGTTTGCAATCTCACTTTGTCCATCAGTTTGAGGATGATAAGGCGAAGAGAAATTCAGCTTTGTCCCCATGTTGTCGAAAAGAGCTCTCCAAAAGAAACTGGTAGTTCGAGGATCTCTATCCCCCACAATGGACTTAGGCAATCCATGGTGCTTGAAAATCTGTTGAATAAACAATCTCTCCATATGCTCTGTGCGAATATCATTCTTCATTGGAATGAAGTGGGTCCGTTTACTGTATCTATCAATAATAGTCCATATACCATCATTCCCATTTCCAGACTTTGGTAATCCAAAGATAAAATCCATAGCAATACTCTCCCATGGAACATTCGGAATCGGTCTTGAAATCCTCATCGGTAGCATAAAGATCTTTCATCAAAGTAAAATCCATATGATAACCCATAGAAACCGCATTCAACACTGGTTCTTTGCTAGCATAAAATTTCAATGCTTCAAAGAATTCTTTTTTAGCTTTGGTCCACCGAAATCCCATGGCTTTCTTTGTCAAATCATGCAATGGACTAGCCACCACTGCAAACCACTTGATGAACTCCCTGTAATAAGAGCATAAGCCAAGGAAACTTTGAACTGCATGCACACTAGTCAACTCTGGCCATTCCATAATAGCCTTGACCTTGTTTGGATCCATCTTGACCCCTTCCTTGGACACTATGTGGCCTAGGTAGTGAATTTCTGACAAAAAGAACTCTCTCTTCTTGCCATTCATAAACAACTTGTGCTTCTGCAATTCCTGGAATACAATATCCAAGTGCTTTTAATGCATTTCTTCATTTTTAGAATGCACAATAATATCCAAGTGCTTTTGATGCATTTCCTCATTTTTAGAATGCACAATAATATCATCAAAGAAAGTAGCAGCAAACTTTCTATGTGGTCGAAAGATTCTTTCCATCATTCGGTTGAAGGTAGCGTGGGCATTGGTAAGACCAAAAGGCATCACCAAATACTTATAAAGTCCAAATGTTGTCCTAAATGCGGTCTTGTGAATGTCCTCTAGAACAATTCTGACTCGATGGTAACCACTTTTCAAGTCAATCCTAGTAAAGATGGTGGTTCCATCCAATCTGTCTAGGATGTCATCAATCCTAGGAATAGGAAACTTGTTCTTCACAATGATCTTGTTAAGAGCCCTTTAATCAATGCACATACGCAAGGAACCATCCTTTTTCTGAACCAATAAAACTGGAGAACAAAAAGTGTGATGAACTAGGTCTAATCAAACCCTTCTCCAATAACTCATTCACCTGCTTCATAATCTCCTCCTGTTGTGTCTGACTCACACGATAAGGAGGTCAGTTGGGAGGTGAACTTCCTGGCATGATGTCAATCCGATGATCTTCTGGTCTCTCCGGAGGTAACTCTCCTGTTAGAGAATATGCAAAACAATCTTCATACTTCGGAAATCTTTCCTATCATGATCAAGAGTTGGGAGTGATTCCTCACTTTTGGATTCCTTAGGTTCCCTAACATGAATCAAGTATGAGGAAATAGATTGCTTTATTGCTTTAGGAACTTGTACATGACTAATGAGTGGAATGGAATTCCCCTCAACTCCTACATCAAAAGTTACATTCTTTCCTTTATAAGAAAATCTAATCTTGTTTCCAACCCGATCAATGGTGGCTGGATCAATTTTCTTATGCCAAGACATACCCAAAATTACATCGCAATGTCCAACTTTACTAACAACAAAATTCTCAAGATAAAGCTTTTGACTATCCCGCTTACAATAGAAAGCATCGAACTTGACACTCTTCTCTCCTGGCTTGAAGTCCACTTTGATGGTTGTTGTAGGCTCCTTTGCTTTCCTTTCTCTTGCTCGTCCCGAAGAGGCTGCATCCAAGAGAGAAGGCCTAGGAATAGCCTTCCGTGGGAAGCAGATATGGTGGCTCTAGATCCTTCCGCAACAGTGATTCCTTTGGCACAAAGATAGGCTTTGGTAGCTTCAACTCCTTCGGCTTCAATGGCTCTATCCTTGATGAAGTCTTCAAACACTTGAGCCCTTCTTTTGTCTTGTTCCCTTTTGGCTCTCCAAGCAAGGAATTCTTCATTCCTGAGCAAACTTCTGAATTGCTGAAAATCATTGTACTCTTCTGACGACATGGTCGCTGTCTCATGAGTAATGGGATCGACGACCCTGGTTGCCATTATAGTTGTACCCATCTTTAAGTCTTGGATCGGCCTCAAAATTGTTCCCTTTATTAGGCCCTTGGTTGCCCTCTACTCTCGACATGGCTTTGTCACCCAAAGAAAGATTTCTCAAGAGAAATCCTGCTCTGATACCATTGTAAGCCCTAGCGGGGCGTGCTATGATAGATTCCACCACATATCCAAGAGATAGAAAAATAGAGAGAGGGAGAGAGTAGTGTTTAGAGAACTTTGCACAGGGCGCACACACTGAGTGGGGAACAGGCCCCGCCCCCTTTCAAGAATTTATTCAGGAACAATCCACGGGCTCGCAAGCTAGGATCAATACAACAATGAATACAAAAGCAAACAAATATGCCGATGTAGAAACCACTGTTGAAGTCGATGACGAGGCATGAGATCCTGTTGCTTGAGCACACCACGGGGATGGCCCACAAGATCTCTCACTGGGCTAGTACCAAATCCAAAGTACCCCAAGCTTGTAGATGAGGTACACAAGTCATAATAGTAGATGAAGAAGTTTATGATGATCAGCTGCAGATTGGACGCCAAATCTGGAGTAGAAAACAGCCCACAAAGGCAGTACAGGGGAGTATGGACCAGGACTAGTCCACATGGTAGCACGGTAGGCACCAGTCGGCGCAGAACTGTAGCGGCAGCAGTCCAGCCAGCACAGGCAGTAGTACGATGAAGTTCAGTAGCATGGTAGTACGGTGCAGAATAGCAGGTGGCAGCGGGCGTACGGTGCAGACAGCAGTTCAGTCGGTGTAGATCAACAGGTGGCAGCGGCGGCCAGATCGGCAGGCAAATCAGCAAGCGGCGGCAGCCAAATCAGCAAGCGGCGGCAGCGTCTAGATCAATAGGCAGCGGCAGCGTAGTTCAGATCAACGTAGATCAATAGGGCCGTACAGCTCCGTACAAACTGTACGGATCTGTACAGTCATAAGGGTGGATGATGACATGGCACAGGTAGTTGGTGGCATTTTGAAGTAGCAGGGGGATGATGATGAATACCATGCTTCAATGATGATGATGATCAAGAGAGGTTCATGCTTGTTTTATACTTGAGGGGGGTCCTGCTTTTGCCCAAAAGCTATCCATGCTTTTACTTTGCTTTTTTTTAACTTGGCTTTCCTCTTTTTACTTTTTACAATAAAATTCTTTTCAAATAAGGCCAATCTTTTACCAAGCACTTTTGTGCTTTGCTTTTCCAACTTTAGGGCCTTGCTTTTTGGCCCTAGGGTTGCTTTTTGAAAAAGCAGCGTTTGCTTTTTGGTCCTTCTCAATTGCCTCTTGCCAGTGAAGCTCATGGCTTGCAGTCAACTCAGTTTGACTTTTTGCTTTTCTCTGCTTTTGCTTTTTGACCAAAACTAGTGCTTTTCCATGTGCAAACCTTATGGTCCCTGCGCCATGCCTTCTTCCATCAGTCCAGTGTCATGGCAAGGGTTCCATCATGTGAATAGTGCTAGGAAGGCCAAATAGTTACACTCGCCCTCGGATCTTCCCCTCTAGGTGGCTGTAGTAGAGAATCATGTCCATAAGCATTCTGATTAGGGCATGCACATGGCAATTTGTGCACAGACTCTTAATCTCGCATTGCACAACATCGCTTTGCTGCCTGCTGAACACCCTTGCCTTCCTTTCAGCGTGAGCTACCCCCTTCCCACCATCAGTCATCTGTTAAGAGTTTCAGTGTGCCTGCTACATTTTAATTCTGAAGGCGTTTGCTCTTACTCTGGGTTACGGTTTTGGTTCTGGTACTGCTAGGGTTTCACTGTGTGCTTGTAGCTGACCATTAATTCAGGGTTTGGGATTGGTAGCCTCTGTTTCCACCATAGCTACAGCTCAGAAAGATGTCATCTTTTTGCATTTGCTTCTGCCGTAGAGGCAAGCTTTCCGCAGCTTTAATGGCGTTTCTGTTCACTATACCCTTTTGACTCCTAACTGGAACAGATTTCTGAGTCAAACTTTCTGATTCAATGTCATACTCTGATTCAGGATGAGAATTGAAGGATTAAATTGCTTCAAGCGTCTCGGAACCGCCTTTACTCTGCATGTGTCTGCGGTTTGGTGGTTTCAAAAGCTTCCGGATTCTCAGCAGGCTTATTCGGCTCCTTCTCTGATCCTTAATCAGCTTCATCAGAAGAGTCTGTGTAATTAGAGGTCTCCTCCTGGGATGTTAGGGTTAAGGTTTTGGAAGGGTCATGGTTCAGGGAGAACCTGGTTCATGTGCTCTCGCTCTGAGTTTCATTGTCGTGAGAGGACTCCATGGCCTCTGGCACAGGCTTTTGTGTAGCCCTCCATTGTGTTATGCACACACCATTGGGATGGTTTGCACAGTTGGTGTGGTTCTGCAGAGATATGAGGGTGGAGGAAAATCTGGTGTTCGTGGATGGAGTTTGGTTTGGTATTGTGGGGCCCATCTTCACTTGGACAACCGGCGAAGAATTTGAGTCCCTACCGGATGGGTTCCCCAATGGTGTGGCTTATGTGGAGCAGTTTGTGGGCAGTCTCTCAGATGACACCGCCATCACCTCTTCATCTCTTTGGTGTGTTTCCATGCCTACATTTATGTAGCTTTTCATTCATGTGTAAAAGGTTTTGCTGGTTATGTGGACGGGCTTTCACCCCAAAGGCAAACATGTATGTATGAGAAGGTTATATGAGCCACGAGGTGCGTGATGCATTAGGTCAGGAGCCAAGGGGGCAGACGGTTCGAGCCGCCCTTGGTGCATTCATGAGGAGATGGCTTGGTAACACTTAGGTTAGGATGCTATCTTTGTACTAGATTAGTGGAAGTATGGGTGCACATTTACATGTGTAAGTCATGCATTTGTTCACATGTTACCGAGATAGTGAATTCTTATGACCCCGGGGTAATTGTAGAAGGATAGATTGCCCATTATCTTGGGATTGGAATTTTGATTCTAATTTGGTTTACTCACATTTGATGATAGGAGGAGTGATGAAGAGGTGTGCGTGAAATGTACCATATGCAAAGGGAATGTAAAGTGCCTTGGTGCTGTGAAAATGTTTAAAAAAGGGTGCTTCCCATCAATTCGAAGCCAATAATTGAAGTTCTAGTTTCTTGCTTTTGTATTCTCTATGTAGGCAGTCAAGTCCATCTACAGTCCATCTAGTTTCTTGCTTTTGTATTCTCTATGTTGGTAGTCAAGTCCATCTACAGTCACACCAAAGACGATATTTTAAAGAGAGTTCTGACTCCTTTTAAGTGGTAGGGAATTTAAGGATTCCTCACTTGATCCTCTTTAGTAACCATTTAAACCCTATTTACATGAAAAGACATCATGAGCAGATGTGACCTTTAAGAAGGGTCACACTCTTCACAGAGGGTCACACTAGTCACACCCTTTGATGTTTGAGCTCTGGTAGCTTCTTGCAATCTTTGTAGGCCTTTCTATCTCATTTGCAATGGCCAATGGTCTAACCTTCTCGCTGTCCCTTGTTGGGATCATAGTTTTTCCATATGGCAACCATACGGCAAATGCATATACGGGTATGGAAGTACGGAAAAAGTACGGTTCAGACCCCCAAGAAATTCCATACGTCGGATACCATACGGCATCCTAAATTTAAGGAAAAACATGCTACATATGACACAAAAAACGAAAGAAACTTGAAAGTTGAAAGTGCAAAGATTTTGGGATTAGAAAAAACATAAATGATGTAGAGCCAAAATCCAAACTCCGGACTTTATATTACTGTTTACATCATACATGTATGATCAATGATGTATCATGTAACATGTTACATAAGTAGGGAGCGTGGAGTGGGCAAATGCCAAAACCTGTCACCCGTAGGCTGTGCCAATGTGGACAAACATGAGGAGGTCCAAGCCTCAAGAAACTAAATAAACCATGAGTGGAAGCAAGCAAAAACATGGATGATGGAGTGCTCATTGCTCAGTGGGGGCAAGCCGCAAAACTAGTAGATTGACTCCTGAGTAGTGAGGAAAAACATAAGTAGGAAGTGGACAAAACATAATTAGAGAGTGGAAGAATACTAAGTAGCCTAAGCCTCATCAAAGCTCCCCTCATCCTCAGCATGATCTGTAACTCGCGACGCCCGGGGGACTAGGGCCTTTGACACACTTGTTGATACCATCAATGCATATTAAATCACTTAAACATGGCCACAGCCTTAACACATATCCATCATCACTTTGCATAAAAGCTGGACAAAACATCCACAAATGCTGAAAATGGAGCTTGCACATGTGACACCACATAGAGGCCGGAATGGGCCGACCCCCCCTTGGAGTATTTTATTACCCAAGGAGAATAATATCATGTACAAGCTTTGAGGGCCTTACTCTCCCCACGGGAGATGCCGGATTATCCATATACAAGTGCCATAAGACAGCCCAACATGAGGCTACCAAGCCGGAAGATAGGTTGTAGAAATGCCAGGCCAATAATATAATCCATATACCTCTGTGTGGGTACTGATTCTTCCCCAAAAACCACGGGTCTTCATGCAATAGAGTTGGTACAGCAAGTACAACGCTCCATTCAGCCGGTACAATGGTTGGTACAACAGGCACAACAAGTACAAATGTTGGTACAGGTACAGTGGCTGGTACAGCCGGTACAATGACTGGTATAGTAGGTACAAGTACAAAGGACTGGTACAGCCAGTGGTACAACAAGTACAAATGCTGGAAATCATAATAAATGATTAAATACCCTTGCCTTCAGTATTTCTTCGCGATGGAAGCCTCCAAAACAGTCCCCAACAGCCGGTATTCTTCATGGGCAGCCTTCAAGAGAGAGAGAAAGAGAGTAGCCATCATTTGGGAAGCCTGTAACGGTGGTAGAGGCTAGTGTGTAGCAAGAGAGCCTCTATTAATGAAGAGAGAGGGCTCCAATTTATAGATTTGGGCCTCCCATGAGCTAAAATGGCAAGAGAAGGCTACAATGACAAGTGGAGAGCCACACAATAGCTGGAGTGATAAGTGTGAGGCCACTTGTCTCACTTTGATCCACTTTCTGACAAGTGTGAGGCCACTTGTCTCACTTTGATCCACTTTCTTGCCACATGTCCCAATCTGAGAGATGGGTTCTCCCATAATCTTTACCTCTAAAAATATCCCGACTAGTAGACATTCTATCATAGGCACTTCGCCAACTCTTGGTATCTGCTCAATTCCAGATGTAATGACGTGAACAGAATTTCCATCGGAGTCAGGCCAAAACTAGCAACTCTCCTAAATTTTAGGAGTGTGGTCCTTTGTATTCTAGGATAATCCCCCATCCCCAAAGCTTGTACTTTTCCAAATATTTAGACATCCTGGAGTCCACCAGACCCCTTTCATACTGGGAAATGTCGAGGCTGGTGACATGATCAATGGGCTCCTCATCCTCATCTACAAACTCCTCCTCCTCCTCATCATCATTATCAAACTCATAAGCCTCGGTAGCAACTGAGCATGATGTCCAACATGGCTAGAGGATGCTTGGCCATCTGTAGAGGGTGGAGCAATCGAAAGAGGCTCTAAAGCCTCATCTGCCTCTGCAATAGCCTCTTGCAAATCTTGCAAGGCAATCAAGCGCTCCTCATCTTTTTCTTTTGTTAAGAATATCCAATGTGATCTCCATTCTCTCATAGCCTCTTTCTTTGATCTTGGAAATGAGCCTCAAGTTTGTGTATGAAAACAAGCTTCTCCGTTTGAGAAGGGAGAAGCCTGTTTCTTCTCTTAGTATGAATGAGAGAAAATGTGCTCCAATTTCTCTCACATGGGGAGGCACATGTGCCTTGAGAAAGCACCCTCGAGAAAGCACCCTAAGTGCAAGAGCTTATAATTTGGGTGTGCAAGTCCCAAATGTCTCCCACCATTTCACACCCTCTTGCATTCTTTTCTCATCTTTTGCAATGCGACGAGCAAATGTGCCACTTCCTCGCTTAAAGTTGTCTAGCTCATCAATGAGATCTCCTTGCAAGGCCAAATCACCCTTAGTGTATTTTTCCAACAATGTCATCCATCCATCATACACCTCTGAGTCACTATCTTGCTCTTTTCCTTTCCATACAGGTTGCAAGATATAGCCCACATCATGCAATGGTGTGTGCATCATTTCCTATCTACCAATGCATAGGTCTTCGATCTCTTTCATCTTATTGGCCTCAATGCCTTGCATGTTTTGCACTTGCTCTACCATACTATCTGTAAGCTCATACATGAGGCCCATGGTGGCTCCTTCCTTGTCAGCCAAGCGGAGAATCTTCAAAATGGGAGCACATATCTTGACAATGGTTTTTGACTCTTGCCAAAAAGATGCAAAGAACACAATGTCTGACACCTCATTTGCCCGAGGGGTCTTTGATGCCTTGATTTTTACAAATTTATCATCAATCATCAGCTTGTGCACACCCTGCATACATCTCTCATCCAAGAGAGTAACCAGCATAATAAAAAAGTATGCAAACCGAGTTGCAGAAGGCTTCACCAAGTCCTTCTTGCTGAGTTTTCTAAACAATGCCAACACTGTGGACTTGCTTGTGTCAAATGTGACATCTTGAGTTGCTTGGTTTAGCACTTTTGCAACCCAAGAAATTTTGCCAATGTCGTCAAACAAGAGGTCCAAGCAATGGCATGCACATCTCGTGTAGAAAATGGTCGGCCACTCCTGTTCAACCAATTCCCCAGCCCGAACGCAATTCGATGCGTTATCCATGCATACTTGCACAACATTTGCTGGGCGAACCTAATGATAATCTGCTTTAAATGCTAGATAATCTGCTTTAAATGTTCACAGATTTCAAGAATACAGTGCCATGAATGGAGCATGCAAGAAAATTTATGATAGGCCTGCGCCTAGTGTTTGACCATCCATCAGAAACAATGGTGCATTCATATTTTTTCATTTCTTGTGCACACCCATCATCTCATGATCAATGCATTTGACCTCATCCACTAACTCAGTGGTGCGCAAGCAATGGTAAAATGAAGGCACATAAGGATCGGCATGTCCAATTGCCTTCACCATCTCAAAAAAGTAAGGACTCCTCACTTTCCAATGGGGAATGTCCTCCGCATAAAAGAGTCTATGCACTACAATGGTTGCTTGCTTTCGTGCTTATACATTCCATGCATTTGCCAAATCCCCCTTCCCTTTAGACATCTTCCTCTTCTTACATGATGACCCAACATCTGCACTACCGCTGACTTGTGTATTTTCTTGTGTGCCCATTGATGCGGACCCTGCACCCTAAGATACATCTCCACCCAAATCATCCACCGAAGCATCCACAAAAGCCTCTCGGCCATGAAACGTGCTACGACTGTCTGCATGCAACCTGCTGCAAACATCTTTAACCTCTTCTAATACATTTGTGCAAGGCCCCACACCATGGCCAACCAAGCCCAACATGTGTGCCCGAATGCGTAGCGGGCCTTCATCCCATTGATGAGGGCAATAATTGCATTTACAGGTGAATTGCCCTTTCCCAAGGGCCTTCACTTGGGTCACATATTACCACTCCGGATGCTTGGATCGGCCCATCTTTAAAAGGGCGATTTAGACAGAACTTAGTTAGAGGTCTCAGGGGGAAGGCACACACTTGTGACTTGACAAACCGTGCACACAGTGGCCATGGCCCATTGGCAAGTGTACACACTCACACACAAGGTTGAAAGTTGAAACTTTCAAAACTCACGAGAGGGGGAAGGGGGGGTGAAGGTAGAAAAAAGGGGGGTGCAGGTAAAGAGAGAGCAAAATGTATAGCAGCCAGCTTTTCTTACCTTAAGCCTTAAGGCTTAGCCGCCGCTTAGGTCACAAGTGCTTGCTTGGGGGCATCAAAATGGTCACGTACAGCAGCCGCCGCGCAGCACAACGTCCTCGAGCAGCACGCACGTCAAATCGGTAGCCCAAAAACCAAAAGTTTAAAAAAAGCCCCAAATTTTAGGGCACCGTACAGAAAGGATTTCGGACGTTGGCGGATGTGGACGTGGGCGGACGTACAGAATTCCAACCATACGCGTACGAAAAAAACTATGGTTGGGATACCAGAGTTCAGATAGAACTCTTGGTTTCTACTAGTCGTCGACAATACCACTCACGGGTTGTCCAAGAGATCTGGCTCAATTTCTCGCACTGATGGCATTGGCCATCTCTCCAGGAGTATTCCGTTCGTGTCAATGAAGATTGGGGCTTCGTTAGTTGTGTGGAAGCCATAACGTTGTAAAATGTACATTTCACTAGTTTCCTTGTTGTTGGCCTAGCCCCTAACTTGTTCGCTCGTGGCCCTTATCTCACCCATTGGTCTTCCGGCTTGGGGTCTTTTGGCTCCTTCCGATGACTCCCCTCTAAACACGACTATTCAAGGAGACACATCTTTTTTTTTCTTTTTTTTTTCGGGAAAAAGATCCTTTTATTAGTTAGTGAAAAAACCAACCACGAAGGGCTAAAAAACAACCACAAAGGGCTAGATACAAACTCGCCTTATGTACAGGGCGGGAATCAAGTAATCAAAAGAGGGGAAAGAGATGCTTCTCCTCCGGTTGGCCACTCTATGAGGAGAAGGCTATCTCATATACAGGGGGAAAGGGGGGGGGCATTGGTGGTCTGTAATGCCAAGTGGGATCTCCACCTTTATCAGTGAGAAAAGGGCCAGGCTGCTAGAGCCTCAAGAAAGCTTCCCGCCGCTTCCGCATGCGGTTAGATCCACCCTGCAACTTCCCCCATTGACCGCAGAGGGTATGTATGATATCGAGCCAAATGCTTCTGATAGACTTTGCTGGCGGCGTGTGGGTACCCTCAATGGCTTCGCTGCATCGAGGTCGCCATATGTGCCAGGTTGCAATGCTACTGCCAAACTCCCATCTCTAGCATGAGCTTGGTTGCCAGTGGTCTCTGTAGATGGGGCTGTGACTGTAATGCCGAAATGTGGTGGTGAGAGACTTGAAGGGCTAGCCCTCCACCATCCTCCTTGTAAGCCTTGATCACCTCAGCCTCTATGGCCCAAGCGACAGTGCCCCATGTAATGATCCGAGTCGAGGCCCTATCCATTGTGAAGATGCGGAGAATCCGTCACCAAACCTGCTAAGCCTTCGGGCAATCCCAAAGACAATATCTGAGACTCCTGAGGGTGGCCGCACCTCGGGCTAGTTGTTGGCTGACCTCCAACTGCCAGCTAAGTGCCGACCGCCAAGCTCCTGTGAGCCATCAACCAAAGAAAGAGGGTAATCTTTCTAGGCTGAAATCTGTCCCAAAGCCTCTTCCAAAAATCTGATAGGAAACGCTGCATCAAACCTTTGATATGAAGGATTTGGGTGATGCAAATCACATTTTGGGTATGCGGATACTTCGGGACAGAAATCGCATGTGTTGTATTTGTCTCAGAAGGAATACATTGGCAAAGTTTTGCAGAGGTTCAATATGGACGGGGGGAAGAAGACTAGTACTTTTTTGCCTCCATATGTGAAACTCAGTGCTATGGACAGCCCACAGTCAGATAGAGACAGGGCTGATATGGCCAAGATTCCGTATGCTTCAGCTTGTGGCAGTCTCATGTATGCCATGGTTGCTACTAGGCCGGACATTGCATTTGCAGTGGGAGTGGTTTCTAGATACATGGCCAACCCTGGCAAGAAGCATTGGGAAGCAGTGAAAGGTGTCATGAGATACCTGAAGGGCACACAGGATTTGTGCATTTGTTTTGGCAAACAGGATGCATTAGTGCATGGTTACACGGATTCGGATTATGCCGGTCATCCAGATAACCGGAAGTCTACTACCGGTTATGTGTTTACATTCACAGGAGGTGCTGTGTCATGGATATCCAGGATGCAGAAGTGCACAGCCTTATCTACTACAGAGGCCGAGTATATTGCAGCCACAGAGGCTTGCAAGGAGGCATTATGGCTATCTCGGTTAGTGGTTGATTTGGGTTATACAGGGGATATTCCATTGTTGCATTGTGACAGTCAGAGTGCCATCCAGTTGGCAAAGAACCCTGTCTTTCATGCAAAGACGAAGCATGTGGATGTGAAGTATCACTTCATCAGAGAGGTGATAGAGAACAAGCAAATTCAGCTTGTTAAGATTCATACGGATGACAACCCGGCTGATCTGTTGACGAAGAGTTTGCCTCCGGAGCGGTTTGCTCATTGCAGACACTTGATGGGCATTGGATGAGGCCATTTTCAGCCTTGATATGGCCTTGTATATTATCATGTACATGCTGATTTTTTCTTTTCCTTTACTTAAGGGCACTTTGCCTTTAAGTGGGAGGTTGTTGGGGTAAAGGCGTTATGCCCACCCTTATAGTGTGTACAAGCCCATAAGTTATAGTACATAGTACACTTAGTACTTTTAATGTACTAAGTGCACTATGTGTACTAGTGCAATATACATGTGTGATAGGGGAGTCACACACTTATATCTTCATGAGTTGACTTATCCCCACAACTCTCTCTCTCTCTCTCTCCCTTGTTGTTTCTCTGTGTATGTCTCCCACACATGAATTAACCTAACCCTAATTCCTGTTTCTCTCACACAGCCTTTACACAGTTGGAGATCCTGATTGCTGTCAGAGCTTGCACTGAGGATGGTAGATGCCTCTACTATGAGATACAGGATGAGGGCAGACTTCAGAGAGTGGAGGCGGAGTCGCCTTTGGTTGCAGAGTGCATCTTTCAGAGGATACGGGTAGTGGCCGCCGCTTCTCGGAAGTGGCATATTGATCCAGACCCTGCAGATGTGGACTCTGATTAGCGCATATGGGCATATGCTGCACGCCCCTTGGCCCGGCTCCAGTGGGACCCTGGCGAGTACGAGTGGCATGATCCTTATGCGTCCCCCGAGGCCACAGAGATCACCTTTTTCCAGTACACTGTTCGGTTGGGGAGGCATATTTTGACTGCGAGGAGGATGGTCTCTCCAGTTGCATCGGAGCATTGGCGACTACAGGGACTCTCACAAGAGTTCCTGGAGGATTTTTGGACGAGGCTCTGGGCTAGCCGACAGGCACGCAAGATTCTCTTAAGTTGGCACCTAGCTTGTCTACAGTGGCCTTCTGTCGGCCTGCGTCCGATGCGGCCACCCATTGGAGACACAGAGACATTGCCTATGGGACTGTCCACAGGCGCAGTAGATTTGGCTGAGGATGCTGCGCATTTTGGCCCCCCTCTCTCCAGAGGGCATGTATACGTGGGGAGCCGTTGCTTGGTCGACTTCGTCAGGGCCTGCTCTGGGATACGAGACGGAGCAGGACAACTAGGCCATCAGATTCATTAGGGGCTAGCCTCGCCTTGTTCCTTCACTGGATTTCTCGTCCGTCGGCTGGACACAGGAGAGGGATTTACGATGGGAGCTCCTCAGCAGCCTCACCATATGGTTAACCTGGAGAGCCCGTTGTTTCAGGGCCTTTGAGGGGAGACCGGAGCCACCAGCAGAGACTGTTCGGGGGATCTGGCAGGAGTTGATTCACACCCTGCGTATCGACTCAACTATTCCTTAGGAGTGGCTGACTCCCATCCCAAATCCAACTCCCCAAGTGTGGCTAGGCGTGTTTACCAGGCATGATATTCTTGTGGCAGTCCACGGAGCAGATGAGGGCAGTGGTCTGCTCACTTTTTCTATTGGATCACATGGCAAATTAGAGAGATCCGAGCTCCCTTAAAGGATTTCAGTGGCTACACCCTACATTGGATCCGAGCTCCCCTTAAAGGATTTCAGTGGTTGCTCACTTCTTTTTTTTTTTTTGTTTTCGAGAAAAGATCCTTTCATTAGTTATAAAAAAACGGCCCACTGGGCTACGAAACCCCTCTCTTGCTCATAAGAAGGCAGAGCAGAGAGCCAATCAAGGCAGCTAGGGAGACTCTCCCTAGGTGCAAAAAAAGTACACATAACAGTACAAATAACTGAGAGGCTATATCATATAATAGGAGGGGGGAAAATCCAAACAGGTGGCTTGTAGTGCCAGCGGGGGGTACCCGCGTGTAGAGTATAGAAGGGGCGCTGCGCCAAGTGGTGAAGGCCCGGCGCCGCAAGATCGCTCGATCTGAGTCACCCCGGATGCGGTCATACTGTCCTCGCTGTTGAACCTGTCTCTAACCTGGATCCCTGTCAGACCTCTCTCCTGCACCTCCGGGGGTAATTGCCTGTGTGCCGATCCAATCTCCAAGGGACCTGGCAGGTCCTATGCTCAACACGCCCCATGATACATGAGGTCGGGCCCCCAACATGTGGCCACTGGGTAAACGGATCAGGGGGTTCCAGACCAATGGCTGCCAAAGCCGCTCCTTTGAGGCTACCGGAGCTATTTGCCTCAGGGCCGGATCCCAAGCTCGCAGTTCGAATACTCAGAAGAAGAGGGGCGAGCTGCTGCGCAGGAGAAACATCAATGCCCACTGGCATCCAAGATAGCGAACTGGAGTGCCCCTCGGGATTCACTAGAAAGCCTCAACTGGGCGCCAAGTCAGGGCGGGTGCAGAGCCTATCTAAAAACCACACGACTTGTGCCTATTGATCTGAGCTCCTAATGCTCGACAAAAGATCTCGATCGCCTCCGCGAATGTTTGGAGATTCCCCACATCTCCTGAAAGGTAGGCTGCTGTGTTATCGGCAAACTCTGAGTCAAGCAGCTCCTCGTGAGTGCGGAGGGGGAGACGCAATCCCTGAAGCCCGGTCTCCTGGGCTGAGAGAGAACTACTCATGGCCTCGGCGATGAATAGGAAGAGGTAAGGTGCCAGAGGACAGCCCTGGTGTACTGAGCGGGAAAGGGGGAATCTGTTGCCACGGGCTCCCTGAATGAGAACCTCAAAGAGACAGGTCTTTATGAAGAATTGTACCTCAAATGCTAGGACATGCTTTTCACATCAGAAGACATAGCTATCCATTCTTAAGCCACACCTCTTCTAAGAGGCATGTCTCCCCAATTGTAACTTTTTGCCCTCTTTTTAAGAGGCTTTGGACATCAATGACATAACATACCTCAGCTTTCTACTCATTACTCGTTTATTTCCGGCTTTATTCTTTAAACGTGTTTGGTAAAGTAGTAAGATTCGCTCTTCACTCATTGGCCACTTTCTACCAAGACTACACTTTTCTTTGTAAATGTTAAGCTGTCATAATGGTTAAGCTGTTGGATTGCGGACTCCTAGACTTCAGGGGCTTCCCACGCGGATACAGGCTTGAAATTCACTAGCACTTTTTGAAGGCTTTCTTCTGTAATATGTGAAACAAGTCTTGTTTTTGAACTCTACTTTTCACCCTTAGACGAAGAGTATCAACCTTTGGTCAACAATATCATGGTTATTATGTTGTGGTGATACACTTTAGGGTATGAGACTCTTTGGGAAGAGTGTATTGTTGGTGAAACATGCCATCAGTTAGACGTTTTCAGCATCTGCAAAATGGTCTTCTTTGGAGTTAAAGTGATGGTCAAGGCAGTTGTGTTTGCATGGCCGACTATGTTGTGGAATGGGGTAATTTAGGATGTCGCTGAAATGTCGAATGATATCAAAGATACTACAAGGAAGTGTTAATTCTTAAGAGGGTCATGGTGCTTGAGTAGGTTGTGCACCATTACAAAATGGGGGGCCATTCAAGGTAATCTGAAGTTTTCTTTCTGGCCTAAACATTTCACAAAACAAAAAAGCTTATCTGGCTCCATGCTTGCAACTCTGATATTTTTCTTTCAAAGTGTATAAAATACTAGTAGTGCCGGTATGCATACTATAATAGATTTGCAAACATTGAAAAATGGTGAAGTAACTAAGATGTAGAAAAACGTGTGTGTGTGGAACTTATCATTTACACGTTTCTCAAGAAGGATGGTGGATTTGAAGGAGCGGAATTTTATTGAAATTACAAAATCTGATTTACAACGCATGCGAGGAAGTCCTCCCAATGATCATCATGCCAAATTCTTGAAAGAGGTGTATATTTAATTTATGACACTCAAAGCATAGAGATTTACCTACTGATGGGCTTTCTTTTTTGTGACCTCATGAATACCTGAATGGCATTTGAAATGATTTTTTGAATGGTTAATTATGATATTTTTTTCTGCAGAAACTAAACTTAAAGGCTTTGTCTGATGAAAGGGCACAAAGATGGCCCAATACCATAAAGGCATTACATGAAAAACGTCTACAAGCAAAACATGAGGAACAAGAGAAGCTTGAGGTTTGTTTCTTGATAATTATGTGAAAGTAAACATGACTCATTAAGTGAAATGGACTTGGAAGAAGACTATGAGTTCTTCCCATTCATACACACCAAAGGGAACTAAGCTTTACGTCTTGAATTAATTACTGTAATTAACTGTTTTTGGGTCCTTGCCTGAGTGGCTATTGTATCATTGCCTGGTAGGGTGCGTGAATCCAAACCCCAATAGCTAACTCCCTCCAAAAAAAAAAGATAAATTAACTATATCTCTTTCTTTTAAAATGAAAAACTAAAGTCAATGGGCTCTCACCTGAGTGGCTAAGGTACCTACCACATTGACCAGAAGAGGATGTGAGTTTGAACCACGGCACATTGAAGATTATATGTAACCTAAAAGAAATGAAGAAGAGTTGAATTTTCAGCTCAGATTGTAATCTTACTCACAAATTTGATGCCATTTAACTACAACAGCATGAAAGGTTGGAAGTAGATGCAATTGAAGCAAAGCTGAAGGCTGAGAGGAGAAAAGAAATGGTATGTAGCAGTTCTTTTGACATCAAGAGATAAAAGACTAATTTACTCTTCATTTTATAAATTTGATGCCTTGCTAATCACATAAAACAACTAAGACTTTTCAAAGCAATAGTTACCTTCCTGTACCAATGTATAGTAACTTTTGGACTTAAAGATGCTCTTTTTGTGCAGATTGAGAGGGCCAATAACTTGCTTCTATTGCCTCACATGACTGGTCTTCTTTTGAAAAGACAAAGAGTCAACACTGCCAAAGTACGTAAAAATGTCATTTTGCGGCTGCAAATTATCTGGAACATTATTGTATATATCTTCAAGCAGAGATAAATCCTGAGTCACGCATGCTGGATGAGGTGCGCATAAGAGTCTAAAAGTATGTTGCTTGTGCTGGAGAGGCAAGCACAAGAGTCAAAAATCAATCGTTTCATATGGCGGAGGAAGGAGTATTTTCACTTGCACATTGTGCACACTTAGCTTAGAGCCTCGACACCAAAATGCCATGTACCTGCTTTCAGTTTTTGCTAGCACAGCATGTTCTAGACTAGGGAAGCATGTAAACAGGTAGGTGCTTGCACTTTTCAAGCACCTACCTGCTTGAAAAGTGCAAGCACCTATCTTCTAGCTGCAAATTATCTGGAACATTATTGTACATTGTGCACACTTAGCTTAGCGCCTCGACACCAAAATGCCATGTACCTGCTTTCAGTTTTTGCTAGCACAGCATGTTCTAGACTAGGGAAGCATGTAAACAGGTAGGTGCTTGCACTTTTCAAGCACCTATCTTCTAGCTGCAAATTATCTGGAACATTATTGTATATATTTTCAAGCAGAGATAAATCTTAAGTCGCGCACGCTGGATGAGGTGCGCATAAGAGTCTATAAGTGTCGCTTGTGCTGGAGAGGCAAGCATAACAGTCAAAAATCAATTGTTTCATATGGTGGAGGAAGGAGTATTTTCACTCGTACACTGTCCACACTTAGCTTAGTGCCTCGACACTGAATGCCATGTACTTGCTTTCAATTTTTGCTAGCACATGTTCTAGACTAGGGAAGCATGTAAGGAGGTAGGTGCTTGCACTTTGCAAGCACATGCATTCTATTGTTTATCCTAGGCACATGCATTAGCACAACATTAGTACCCTCGCCAGCAATACCCAATGTGAACTTCAACAATCATTTCACCCTATTGCTATCAATGCGGAATAATTTTGTGTCACGTTCCTCTGATCCAAAAGAGATGACACGAGAACTTAAATCTCTTATGCTTTCAAATTACATCAAACATGCACTGTGCACTTCCACTCGCACAAAACACTTTCACTCATGCAAGATGCACGTGTAGTTAGTGCCTCGTCATCAGCAAACCATTCCCTGTTTTTATATCTTTTTTGCACAACATGATTGTTTAATTTTTTTGGTGCATATAAGTAGGTAGGTGCTTGCACTTTTAAGCACATGCATTAGACACATTCTTTCGATTTCTCACCCAGGCAGGCACTTGCATTTGCACGACCTTGTCAGGGATAGCCTATCTTGCCACTTAACACCTGTCATTACCTTGTTGTGGCTCGACACACCACAATTCCCTCGAGACCACCAATGATGGTTAGGTCCAGGGATGGACCGGAGGGGGGAATGTTAATCCGAGGTTAACTAGGGACCTTCTTACCTAGTTTACCTCTTTCTCGTCATCACGGTCATCATCGACATACACTGGAGACAGCTAGGTTAACTAGGGACCTTCTTACCTAGTTTACTTCTTTCTCGTCATCACGGTCATCATCGACATACACTGGAGACAGCTAGTAAATACTATACTACATGCAGATATCCGGTTTACGAGGGCCAGAAGGGAGCGGGACACCAATGGTCTTAAGGAGACTTGGTCATAGAACCAAAGGAACATGCTTTGGCTGCCCAGGATCGAGGTTTGTTTGCCCTTGCGGGCGGGGACATATTAATCTTAGCATACACTTCATGATGTACTCAAGGGATAGCACGGCCATGTAAATGCCGGCATTTCTTGCACTTCATAAAGTATCATCAATTATTTCTCGTTAGTTCACTTTTAAGTGATGGGCAACCAACTTATTATTATTTTTTTATGGGAAAAAGATCCTTCAATTAGTTAATGAGAAAAACAGCCACAAAGGGCTAAGTACAAATTCACCTCATATAAGGGCGGGAAACAAGTGATCATAAGGGGGAGAGATGCTTCTCCTCCGGCTGGCCGCTCTATGAGGAGAAGGCTAACTCATACAGGGGGAGGGGGGGGAAACTACCACACAGGTGGTCTGTAGTGCCAAATGGGGTCACCGCCTCTATCTGTGAGGAAAGGGCTAGGCCTCCAAAGTCTCAAGAAGGCTTCCCGCCGCTTCTGCAGGCGGTCAAAACCTCTTTGCAGCTTCCCCCACTGACCGCGGAGGGTGTGAATGATGTCAGCCATATGCTCCTGATGGTCTCAGCCGGCGGAGTGTGGGTACCCTCGATGGCCTCGCTACATCTAGCACGCCAGATGTGCCAGGCTGCTATGCTACTGCAAATCTCCCAGCGTTGGCATGAGCCTGGTCGCCAAACACGTGCAGGTGGGGCTGTGACTGGAACTACTGCAATACGATGGTGGGAGACCTGAAGGGCATGGCTTCCCCCATCCTCCTCGTAAGTCTTGACTACTCTAGCCTCGATGGCCCACGCGACAGTACCCCAAGTGATAATCCGGGTTGATGCCCTGTCCATAGCAAAGATGCGAAGAATCCGCTGCCGAATCTGCGGAGCCTTCGGGCAATCCCAAAGGCAATGTCACTAAGACTCCTAGGGGTGGCCGCACTTTGGGCAAGCTGGCTGGCCGCCCTCCGACTGCCAGCCAAGTACCCACTGCTAGACTCCTGTGTGCCGTCAACCAGAGGAAGAGAGTGATCTTCCTCGGCCGAAAGCTGTCCCAAAGCCTCTTCCAAAAATCTGAAAAAATCTTGTAGGCGTGTCTGCACTGCTGGATCTCCAATCTATCACCACCCTCCTTGGGAATCAAATTATCAAGCCCTTTGTGAGCCTCTCTGGCATGACACCTGTGAACATAATCTCATTGAAGGCAGCGCGAAGGTCACCTTCCATGAGGTCCCAATGGCGAAGAAAGAAAGAAGCAGGAAGCCCATTCGCCCCCGGGCATTTGCCCCTGGGTAATGCCTTCACCGCCTCCGCCAACTCCTCTGCAGTGAAAGGGGTCGATAAGAAAGACCGAAGAGAGGGGGGAACCACCTCTCTCATGTGTCTCCAAACTCTCTCGTGCGCATCCATCACCTGGGGGGGGTAATAGGGCACCAGTGAGAAGAGACCGGAAGAAATCTGTGGCGATGGCTCTCACCTGCAGGGGATCGGAAACAATAACTCCATCCTGGCCACGTAGCCTGCGAATACCATCTCTCCTCCTGTGAGGGCCGGCTATCTCAAAGAAGTCTCCAGTAACTCTGTCACCGGCGTGAGTCCAAAATGAGGCCCTGGCATGGTATCTATACTCTACCCTCCTCTCCTCAATGGACCGAATCTCCGTGTAGGCAGCAGCGATCTAATTCTCAATCCACGGGCTGTCCGGGGAACTCTCCTAAAGACGCTGTAAAGAGGCTAGGCCCCTCCTCAGACTCCTCTCCTGCTCCCGAAATCCCTCCAATCTCCTCTGGGCTGCCTCCTGTAAGAAAATACTGACCTCCCCAAGGCCCTCATCCAAAGTGCATGCTGCAAATCCCGAGGAAAAGTCTAGACCCGCCCATATCTGTTCAATCCGGCTACAAATGTCGGGTTCTTGAATGAGGCTGTTTGGAATCCTGGAGCTCACATGTCTGTAATCCCTCCATGGGTCCTCTAGGGACAAAATAACTGGGGCATGATCTGAAAATGTAGTGCCTGCTAGAATACCAACCATGCCTCCACGACTGCAAGCGCACTCGTCCACATAAAACCTGTCTAGGGAAGAGAGGTTGGGGCCAGTGCTCCGCCTATCCGGTCAAGAAAAGCGAAGACTCCTAGGGCTGCGCCCAAACTCTGAAAGATGCCAAGGGTCCTGTCCCCTAAGAATTAGTATCATCTCCTCCCATGCAGAGTACTCCACCCCTAAGACAGTGGTCGTGCCACCTCCAAGTTTGTCCTCTGTTGCCTCTATCATGTTGAAGTCACCGCCCATGCACCAAAAATCAGCCTGGGAAAGGGCCTATCGGATAGTGCTCCAAAAGATAGCTCTACCTGTAGCCGCATTCGGGGCATAAATGTTGAGGAAGCCAAAGCTATCCTCTCCAATCAGAATGGTAACCCACTGAGCACGTCCTGGAACTATGACTCCTGATCCTCACAGATGGCAGAAGCTGCTCACTGATAGGGAGACACACTCCTCCTTGCGTCCCTGAAGGGCCGAAGGATGGAGACCAAAAAGTATGACTCCTACCTGGTAGAATCTCCCCGTAGCGGCGGGTACACCCCTCAGTAAGATGGTGCTCCTGAAGGAAAAGAATGTCGATAGATCCCCCCACCATAGCTCGATGCAGCTCTCCTCTAAGGACGCCTCGTCTCTGAAACAGTGAAAGCACCGAGGCCTCCCTAAGCCCTTGATGTTCCATAAGACAATCCTCATATCAATATCTGTGTGAGGCGGAACTACTGGAACTGCCCTCTGCTCGAAGAGTCTTGGGCGCGGGCTTAGACGGGGAATAGTCACAATTTGTCCTAGTGCGGAGTCACGCCAAGTGGGCGTGGATCTTGCCCTCCATGTATTGCCACTCTGCCAAGCGCGAGAGTATGCATACTCCATGCTCCATCGATCAGAATGGAGGTATCTGTATGAAGGGGGGAGAGGTACTACAAGAGAGGTATGCATGAACACAAAAAGGAGCACCTCCAGGCTGGACTTCACCATCTCCCCTCCCTGGTCTCTGTGTGTTGATCCACCAAGCTCCATCTTGGCCAAAGGCCATAGATGAGTAAGAACATTGGTGATCCGGAGATCCTGCAGATGATACAATAGCTCAACTGCCTGATCCTGTATGGTAGCAGCCACCGACTCTGGATCCCACTCTGTCCTAGGGCCTGCGCTCAAGGGGAAAGAGAAGATCATCGCGCCATTCTCTGGCGTAGAGGGTCTGGAGTGGTGGAAGACCACACATACTCAAATAGGGCTATGGTCTCCTCGAACCTGTTTGTCCCTTCCGTCGGAAGACACCGAAAGAAACTATAATCCACAGGCTGCCCCAAGATCCTGGGGGGCCGCTTTGAGACTTAGGTGGGAGAGCCCTCACTGGTTTGGCTGCAATGGTCATCTCCATCGGCTCTGAGAAACGATGAATCAGGTGGCGAATGGTACTCGCTAGCTGTCTCCTCTCCAGAGAGGGGGCTAACGGAATGCTCTGGAGAGGGGGGGGGTCGTAGGCACGGAGAAAGAGGAAGGGGAAAATGGAGCGATTGCGGGGAGAGTCGGAGGCGAGGGTGGGGTGGTGGCGGGGGAGGAATGAAGGTCAGAGGAGAAGTCGCAACGAGGAATCGGCCGCCACCTCGGCGGGGGAGGGGGGGGGGTCCTCTATGTGACTGGAGGGGGCCTGGCGTCTGCGGGCGGGTGCTGTGATAAGTGCTCGAAATGGTTCTCTGACAGAACCAAATCCTCCTGCATGTTGCCAGCCTGGCGCGCATGGCGGCGACGCTTAGCTTTGGTGCTCGGTTGGCGACCGGTAACCGTTTGCCACTCTCCGGGCTGATGGGTCATCCATGGTTGAAACCTGGTGCTCCGCGGCCTGGGAACCTGCTCCTCCCTCGGCCCCCTGATGAGCATTTGAGTGGGAAGTAGGAGGGGGAACCACCGGTGGCGGTCGCCTAGCCTTACGCCGAGGGCAAAATCTGGCTAGATGACCCATCTGTCTGCAAATAAAGCATTGGCCTAGGAGGGGGAACCACTGGGGGTGGTCACCTAGTCTGACGCCGAGGGCAAACTCTGGCTAGATGACCCATCTGTCTGCAAATAAAGCATTGGCTTGGAAGGCCGAAATACTCCACTCGGTGCATAATGGGATTGCCCCGAAGACTGGGAATAGATATCATGTGAGGCACAGAATCCGGCAAGGCAATACAAATGCGGAGAGATGGAAACCTACTGCTCGTGCGAGGGCCGAGGCAGCGGTGGGGTCCATCACTCTCCTGATGGCACCACCAATCACTGGGAGAAGAGGAAGGTATTCCTTCCTGAGGCCTAGAAAGCAGATTGTCACGGGAAAGCCTGAAACTCCAGCTAATGGGACAGATGCTGGGTCGACGCCGTGCTACCACCGTGCAAAGAAGGCCTGGGCCGTACGCAGTGCAATGGGGCTTAGCTGTATGACAAGATCAGACGCTGCTGGTGAGTCAAACTCAACCTGGTAGTAGCAGCGCCCCAAAGGATGAATATCTGCGATCTTTGCTGGTGCACCTAGGAGGCTAGCCTGAAGAAGATCTCTGAGTTGGCCACGTGCGGGGCGGCTACCGACAATCTTGCATACGAGAGTGGAGGCCTCTGGGGATGCGACAGTCGTAGCGAGAAGCTGCAGGTCCGCTTCAGAACACGAAAGGCAGGTAACGGCGGCATCAGTCGGGGGAGACGGAGCGGCTGCCATGGAGTCCTCTTGGGGGCGAAGACCAGAAGAGGCCGAAACTTGCCCACAACATGAGGGTGCTGCTGGAGGAACAAGGGGGCTAGAGATGGTGGAGAAGAGAGGAAAGGGAGGGGCGGAGGGCGCGGAAAGGCGCAGGTAGACAAACGCAGGTGGGGTGGGGAGCTCAAGGTTGCGCTACGACTCAGGACAAAGTTATTCTTAACCAACTTATTATTAAGTGTGGACTCTAGAGGCCAATAAGTGGCATGTATGTAAGTGACTTTCACTAATGAGAAAAGGGTCATTCTCTAGGGTCTAGTTTTGTGTAAGCTAATGCTCTCCTTGTGCTTCTACTCTCTAGAGAGTATTTGCCTACTCTTGGTAGTACTTGTGTGTGCCTCTTGCATGCCATGCTTGCTAGTGAGAGGTGTTAGTGTGAGTACTCTTTGGAGTGGGTGATATGGATGCTTCTTGCATAGAGCTTTTCTTTTTATGTTTCTGATCTTTGGGATACTCTCCATTTCGGAGACCTCCCATCATGTAAATTTATGAGCATATAAATATACTGCACTGGATATTACCAAAAAAAAAAGTGAGTACTCTCTGGAGTGGCGGTTGCCTTGGACTGTGGCTTGGACGAACTAGAGTAAAGAGGGACCAAGCTCTACTTGGACAGCTTCGCGGTGACAACTGAGTGAAGGTTTCTATAGCTGCAAGCTACCACATCGGGTGTTGCCCTTCTCACGAGGAGGTGGGTGAGTTATCAAATCCCCAACGACGAGAAAGGTACGAACATGGCCGTCTTTGTTTAGTTTTTGCTGGCATTGGTGGGTGTGTTCTATCGCTTTCCAGTAATGCTAACTTGAAAGCAACTTCATTGGTCTGCTCGATCACCTTGAAGGGCCCATAATACCTGGTAGATAGCTTAGGACACGCTCCCTCATTGCTTGGCCTCTTGCAAAGTCGTGCTTTCTCAAATTTCAGCAATACCCAATCACCTTCTTTGATGTCCATTTATTTTCAATGCTTGTTGGCAGCCTTTTTATGCTCATCCTGAGACTAGCAATGCTTGTTGGCAGCTTTTTTATGCTTATCCTGAGACTAGCAATGGTTGTCTGCATCTGTGCAAAGGCAACATCAAGATCTCACACATATTCATCGGCATCAAAGATCTCATCCTTAGTGTGAAGGATGGGTGGCAAAGTTGCTTTGCCATAAACAATCTCAAACGGGGCCTTTCTTGTGGATGCATGTATTGTGTTGTTGTAGGCAAACTCTACAAGCGGTAGGTACTTCTCCCACGCGGTCTTTTGATCTGCAACATAGCACTTTAAAAGGTCCAACACAACACAGTTGAATTCGCAGTCTCACTTTGGCCATCCATTTGTGGGTAATAAGCCAATGAAAAATCCAATTTTATGTCTATGTTATCAAAGAAAGCCCTCCAAAATAGGCTTGTGGTCTTGGGATCTCTATCCCCTACAATAGACTTTGGCATGCCATGATGCTTGAACGCTTGTGTAAGAAATACCTTTGCCATATGCTTAGGTTTTATCGTCTTCTTGATAGGCAAGAAATGTGCTTGCTTGCTAAACCTGTCCACAATCATCCAAATAGCATCATTACCCTGTTGGGTCCTTGGCAAATCCATAGCAATGCTTCCCCATGGTTGCGAGGGAATAGGCAAAGGCTGAAGTAATCCAGGGATCTTCTACCTATCAAATTTTACTTTTTGAGAGGTAATATATGCACGTACATATGCTTCTTTGTCCTTGCACATACCTAGCCAAAAGAAATAGCGCTCAATCATGCGCGTACAATCCAGCGGAGGGAGGAGCATGGCACTCTTCCATAACCTTTTGCCTCATGTTAGACACCATACATAGGGTGTTATCCTTCATGAGATAGCCATCTTTGATCGCATATGAAGCATGTGCATGACCAGCCAACAAATCAGTCCATAAACTTGCAAAATCTGCATCGGAATGATACAAATCTCGCATTTCGAAGCTAGTTAGCAGGTTTGGCACCACTACTAGTTCTTTAGAAACTACTAGCTAGCATTGAAGCTAGTTAGAGCTAGTAATATCTCAAGCATCTATTAGGAGCTATTAGTTGATCTACTTGTAGTGTGGGAACAAAGTAGTTGGCATTGGGGATGTGTAAGTAGTTAAGTATAAGGTGATCAGGTGAGGGCAGTGGGGTACTACTTACACCAATTAATAATGATTAAATATAACAATTGAGATCTGAAAATCTTACTGTTTGATGTTTCAAAGCCGAACACCATTGACCGCACACTTTGTGGAATAACCTGATCAAAGGTTGGAAAGAGGCACTTCTCCTCTGTTTGGCACATGAACCCAAAGCACATAGTATGGTAGGTGTGTTTGCATGCAAGCACACCCACAAGCAACACAACCATCTCCTCTCTCGTCTTGTTGCACCCTCAGCACTGGAGGGAAGAACCGAATTCTGCAGCCAACGCTCACAAAATCCAAGACACCAGTCAAAAACAAGCATGTGACTATGTTTTCTGCACCTCGATCTCCCATTGCTCAACTTTGCTTTGCAGATTTAGACAAATACCAAAAACTGAAATATATATTTGCATGTACATAGTAGGTGAAATACTGTTACCTTATGCTCGATTACCTCTGTAGTGGCAACATACCCATCAGCAGGAACTCCCTCCAGAAGAATGTCTCTACTGACATTTGAGGGAAGAAATCTCAGCCCAAAGTTGTGGAGTCAACTCCATCCGTCATGCCTTGCAGCTGCTGTTCTAAAGCATAAATCTTTTTTTTGAGCTTCCCAGTTGCAATAAATTGACCTTCATTCTGGTGGTATTGCTTTCTAGCAATTTCCACCGCTTTCCTTGCTTTCTCGCACATTTCCATACATATCCTTTGATACGAAGCATTGAGCTAACTGCTGCTATGTTATATGGAGTCTGTTTTGTAGCAATCAGCAACAAAATACCATGTCTGCATCTGCGTGGTGTGCGATCGTGAAGCATCACTTGTCATGGCACAATGCTCCTCTTTGGGCATCCCAATCCTATTTCGTTGATTCCACTTCATGATCTTGTTTTGGAGATGCCCTTTATCACGTGATGTGTTTACTGCCTCTCCAGCGAAAACAGCCCAAGAAATTGGCATGACATTAGAATGTGCAGATGCTTCTCTTCTTCCGGGCCTGTATGAGAATCCACGTGCAAATGCAAGAGAAATCTCACTGTTGTTTGGTGCAGACTGGTAAACTTTGTAGTGCAGCTGAATCAGGTCGATATACATCTCTAGCAAAGCCATACTGCACTTCACGCTCTCTTTTCCTGTCTTTATCTTTGTAAAGCATGTAAGCAAGAGTGCATCAAGAACCTCTTTGGTTGTCAAATTGCGTGGATTAATCCCCTCCAAGCTCAGTCCGCGAACCTTGTTAAATCCTCCTGTGTCACGTAGAAAATTGTTTGCCTGGGAACGTTAACCACAGGAGCCCTAAAGCGGGGTGTTCGAGACATTCTACAGCAATAAAAAGTAACAAAACATAGAGGCACCTAAAACCAAAGGATCGCTGAACTCCCACCATAGTAATGAAAAATACATAACATAAGAGGTTGCATGGCATACCTTCCAGTTGAATCTTTGTAGAACTGTGAAAAGCGTTAACGAGCGCTACAAGATAAGAGCAAGTAGGAAGCGAGAAGCTGTGCATAGACCAACAAAACCCCTGTATTCGACCTTGAAGCTGCTCTGAGAAGGTTGAAAAGGATAAAACGAGAGAGAAAAGCAAATAGGGGCCCCAAAAGAGAAGATAGAAGAAAGACGTGCGAACCCTAAAAGTTTGAAACCAACTATTTTTTAATTTTTAATTTTTTTGAAAGTTGGGCGATTTTATGACATGAGGGTCCCACTTACTATTGAAAAGGGACTATTAAACAACTATTAGAAAGTAACTATGTAGTTACAAAAGTGGTCCACCTTAACGTGCATCTACCTGGATACAATGGGAATAGAGTCTCCCTCCTTGCTGGCATCAATAACATGCATGCAGTCTTTAAGCATAAAAGAAATTCTATTCGTCTTGTTATCCTTGCGGTATCAAGACATTGGTGCCATGGTTTGCCAAGCAACATATCACATCCATTCAATGGTGCAACCAAAAAGTTTGCATGGTCCAAATACCCTTCTTGCTGGGCCTTCTCCCGGCCGTGCATCGATAAGGTCAGTGGTTGATCCGCAATTTTCTATGGGTTGGCAGTGATGGGAGGCCTGCCCGGGCCAAGGTGGCTTGGAGAGTGATCATACAGCCGCGCCACAGAGGGGGCGTGGGCAGCATCGACCCCGCCATTCAGAGTTGTGCCCTGTTGGTCAAGTTGATTGTACTTCTTCAAGGCGGCAAGCCATGGAAGGATTTCCTCTTGGTTAGGATTTCAGCCCCGTACGCTGAGCCTGGGGGGCCCTTGGCCGTAGAGCACTAGATGGGTCTTCATGGAGATGGAGGCCCGTAGCTTTAGCCCAGCTTTTGAGGACAAATTTGCAGCCAGCCTATTATGAGCTTGGGATCACCTCAAGCCGGCCCTCCAACAATGAGTTCTGGTAGCCTCCGAGGAGCATCTTCGACAGCCCTTGATTTGGAACCCCCTACTCCATTTACCTAGTGGTCACATGCTAGGGGCTCGATCTCATGTATCTAGGGGAGCTTTGAGCACGAGACCTACGAGGTCTCTTGGAGACTCGCTTGCATTCAGACAGCTTCCCCTAGTGGCTCAGGAGAGAGGCCTAACTAGGATCCCGACTTAGCCTCAACATCGACATCGACTTTGCCATTCCTCTAGAGTGGCTAACCCCGACCCCAGACCCTCTTCCACCGCAGTGGCTGGGAGTGTTTACTAGGCATGATATTTTCCTGGCAGATCATCGCGAATGAGAGCTTTGCATTGCTCAGTTTTTCGATTGGACCTCATGGCAGACTAGTCAGATCAGAGTTCCTCTTGGAGGACTTTAGGGGATGCCCATTACTGAGGGTGAGGGTGATCGGATTCCATGCACATGAGTGGCACATAGACCCACCTCCGGCCAAGGTGGCCACGGAGAGACTTCGGCGTTTATGGATTTGGGAGAGCCGGCTCATCATGCGCCTCGAGTGGGACCCAGGGAGTGGACTTGGCTAGGCCGTAGGATAGGGAGGAGACTCCGGGTACCCCGTTCTTTGCATACACCGCATGGCTAGGCCGTAGGATCCAGATGCTTGAGGTCGAGGGTACCCTGGAAGCAGGAGGACACTGGCAGCCTTAGGGCCTCTCACCACGCTTTCTCTCGGATTTATGGAAAAGGCTCCAGGACAATTTTCGACCTCGGAAGATCACCCTCTTTTTGTGGTTGCGGGCCCATTGGAGTTTGGCGGTTGGCACATGGTTGGCCATTGGCGGCAGACTAGCAGCATGTCCGAAATGTGGCCATCCCTAGGAGTCTCAGTGACATTGTCTTTGGGATTGCCCGAAGGCTCAGCAGGTTTAGCAACAGATTCCCCGCATCTTCACTATGGACAGGGCTTCTCCCCGTACTATTACATGGGGTACTGTTGCTTGGGCCATTGAGGCCGAGGTGGTCATGGCTTATGAGGAGGAAGGTGGGGGCCTAGCCCTTCAGGTCTCTCACCTTCGCATCTCGATAGTGCTAGTCACAGCCCCATCTATTGGTCACTGGACTCATGGTTTGTGCAAGAGATGGGAGATTTGCAGCAGCATTGGCGCATGGCACATCTAGAGAGCTCGATGCAGCGAACCCATTGAAGGCACCCACACTCTGCCTACGGAATCCATCAGGAGAGCATCTGGCTCGACATCATTCATACCCTCCATGGACAATGGGGGAAGCTTCAGGGTGGTTTTGACCGTATGTAGAAGCGTTGGGAAGCCTTCTTGAGGCTCTGGCGACCTGGTCCTTTTGTCACAAATTGTGGTGGTGAGCCCACTTGGCATTACAGACCACCTGTGTGGTTATTCGCTCCCACATCCCTTGTATGAGATAGCCTTCGTCTCATAGAGCAGCCAGCCGGAAGAGAAGTGCATCCCTCCCCCTTATTTTGTTCTTTGATCCTCGCCCCGTACATGGAATCTAGGCTTTGAGGCTGTTTTTTGTTAACTAATAGAAGGATCTTGTTTCTAATTCAAATAAAGATAAGTGACGGCGGCTGCCAACCAGTTTGCAGACAAGAGTGGTAGCTTTCAATGATTCAACCGAAGAAGCTAGGAGCTGGAGGTCTGCATCAGAGAATTTGCAGTTGGGGACGGCCTCGGATGGGGGAAGATGGAGCAGCCTCCGAAGGGGAAAGGCCAAGGGTGGCCACCCAGCTGATGAAGAAATCATACGGGATCTGTCGAGGAGGGGACGAGGAGGAAGGCCAGTGGGCGGACGGATGGGCTGAAGCGGGGAAGATGGCTGGCACGCGGAAGATGGAAGGGGCGAGAAGAGGAGCAGGCGAGGCTGGGCGGGGCTCGGGGGCGATGGGCAGCCGGTGGACAAGGTCGGAAGAGGGCGGCTTGGTGCAATGGCATGGGCACTAAGGCTCTAAGGGTGCATTGATTAGGTAGGTTAGGGAGGATTAGTCAACCATGGATTCTAAGGTTCAAATAAGAGCTTGAGTGTGGCTCAAGTTGGGGCATGCACATGCCTATGTGAGGCTTCCTTGTGCGCCAAAGGGCACTCTTTTAACTACATGGATGGAGAGCTACCAATAATAAGACTCCTCCCTATTGAGGACTTGTGAACTTGTAAAGAGAGATGGTCATTCATACAAGCAGGTGGTCGGGGGCTCCCTATGTGCGTTTCTGGAAAAGCCGTGATTTTCTGTGTACAAGGATTACTGTGAGATTAGGGTTGGAGGTTACTGACAGCCTTGCTTGTCTCCAAGGTTGCTTTTGCTCTTCTCAGATATTCCATCTGCAGTTCTGATAAAACTTAGTAGCCTCCTCATAGAGGGTCATCGCATTTGAAATTAGCTCATTTGGAAGTTCAAGCTTCAGAAGCTACACTTTCTTCAATTGGTCATGTGCCTCCTCAGGAACTGCCTTCAGAGTGAAAATGTGATCCAAAGTGGAGTAACTATGTGTCCTTTGGCTTTCACCTTTCGGTTCTCTACAGAAGAGTTCACCGTCCAGTCTGGACTCTGGTGCCAAGGGGTAGATCTTAGTCATAGTATTGCTTACCATGTTGGCTTTTTAGTTGCTTGGGTCCATGGGATCTCCAGTCTTGTGGATAGGAATTATGGAGTTGGGAGGACAAGTCTAAGGAATACCGCTGTAGAAAGCCTCATTGAAAAGATGAGCAAAGATGGGGGCAGTTATCTTCCACCCATAAGCAAAAAACTTTGTTTGTAGTTCCTCATGATCCCTCTCTGCCATTATGAAGTTTCAGAATGATGTTTGTCCTATCGCTATTGGTGAACAAAAAAAATGTAGGTGGTCTAGGTATGTGTAAGAGCCCTAGTGAATGCTGGTTGGGGACTTCAAGGAATATGTGCATAACATCAACTGCTTACATGGGATTTTGTGATGGGTGCAGGAGATGCCTTTCATCAACGATCTTTCAACATTTGCTGGAAGTAGAACACCGATCAAGTATTGTCTTCAAGAAAGCCCTCTTCTTTTTGCAGAGAAACCTGTGTCGATCCTGTTGGCAGTCTTTGCCGAAATAGTATCTTTTGCCACCTCTTGCTTTAGCTGATCGTGTTCAAGCTTGCAATCCTCATCATATCATAATATGTGGGGTTCTTGATGAGCTGATTCTGCATGTGCTAGTGAGAGGAAAAGAAATCAGAGCAGCTTGTTGAATTGATTGTGAGGGGTACTGGATTCTATCCTCAAGAGATGAAAGGCAATGGGTAGTGAAGGGAATCACAGTAAACATCTTCCAAGCTAACGTCCAAGAAAACCTGTGCATGGGGCTGCAGGCTGTGCAAATTTGGCTGTTTTGGGACTGTGCATACGAGGGTGCGAATGAGGTGAGTATGATCAACTACAATAGGTGGTAAGGTAAAGGATCTGTGAGACAAAGGCTGGGGATCTCGTTACATAATCAACTGTGCTGGAGCTGCCATTTCAAGGGAACAGTTGGGGCCTAATACAAACCCATTGTAGATAACGACTCCACAAGATGCTGGACATGTTGTGAATTATATTTAATTGGCTTCATTGACCAGATAAACACACATGATTCTTGAATTTTATCTTCCTTTTGGTTGAATGAAGTGTACTCAGACCAATGCGAACACACTTAAAGGCAAGGTTCCTTTCTTTTCGGGGGAAAGAACATGCCAATCCAATAAGAGACACCTAGTTTGTTTTCTTGTACAACATAGTGCCACTTTTGTTGTGCCATTCTGAAATAATGTCAGCAAATTTTCAAGCATTTTAGAGTTGATGTCAAAACACATCATTCATGAGATCTAAGAAAAGTAAGAGGCTCTTTTCATTATGTCACAAAACTGAACTTATTCTTAAAGGAGAGGGAGGCTCAAATACAATACAAAAGAAGAGTCCAAGAAATTTGGAAAAGACAAGAAGAAAAATGGGTTCAAATGCAAAAAGAGCAGCTAGAGAAGTGGGATAATCAGGAGGAATTGAAAGTTCAAAGGCAAAAGGAGTTGGTAAAAGCTTTGGCAGATGCTCGACTTAGTCAGGTGAGTATTTTTTTACTTGTTAAATGTAAAAATGCATTCAACTCACTTGCAAAAAGGATGAGAAAAATATTAAATGAATTTGTGAACAAGATTGTACTATTCTTTAAAGAATGGAAACAGAGAAAAGTAAAAAGTGACTAATTTCCCTTTTCGAGTGTCTTTCTTTTACAATTTCATACTTTTATTTAAATTTGTTTTTAAGAACAGATGCACTTGAGGTGACTTGACTTACCAAGGAATTTAGGTTTTTTTGGCCTGCCTCTTTTAAAAGGCAGGTCTTTATATAGAAGAGAATGTGCATGAGTGATGCGTGGCTATCATGCAAGCAAAAGGGGAAGAGGGTGGTGGACGTGCTGCGTTCTTGCAGGAGCAGGAGCTGGGGTGGGACAGGAGGGATCCCTGGGAGAGAGTTGAAGATGAAGACGGGGAGAGGAAGCTATGGAAGGAGGAGTGGGGGGGTTGAAGAAGTGTACATGAAAAGGGCTATGGAAAAGGATGATGAAGGGGGGGGGGGGGGGGGGGGGGGTGCGTGGGGGCGCAACAAGGCAAGGTCCTTTGTGGACTCCATAGGAAAAGATGCCGAGGCAGCTGAGAACATTCGTCTTGCCAACAAGAGGTTGGTCTCTGGGCTTCTCCAGGAGCCTGTGGTTACGACGACCGGGGATGAGCTGCAACGAGAGTGTTCGTGTTGTGCTATGCCAAGGCTTCATTGAGCATCAAGTGGGTCCTTCCGCTTCCCATCGGGAGTGTACCATAAAGACATGATCTGTCTGCTTGGCTGGAGAAGGACATGCTGCAATTCAAGGCAATTCATCGATATGGGTAAGGGCTTCCTAGGGAGCTCCTGTTCTTTTGAAGCACAAGGACGACAGGAGTTGACGAATGTGAGTGAATTATAAAAAGTTGAATAAAGTTACAATAAAGAATAGGTATCCCCTTCCCAGAGCGGATGATTTGATAAATAGGTTGCAGGGTGCCGCCTATTTTACGAAGATTGACCTTCATACTAGTTATTACCAGATATGCATAGCTCAGGAAGATGTCTTTAAGATAGGATTCCATATGCAGTATGGCCATTAAGAGTTTCTCATGTTACCTTTTGGGCTCTCGAATGCTCCTACTACTTTTCAATAGATGATGAATGATCCCCAAGATTTTTTGGGGAGATAGCATGTTGAACATCTCTGGATCGTCTTGGCGATTTTAAGACGAGAACAATCCTTACTGCCCATGAAAGTTGGGTATAGCAGCATACACAGCATGATGGCTATAGCACCACGTAATAATCACCTCAATAATTTATGGGCAAAGATTAAGAAGGAATTTCCACAAAGCTAACACAGTTTCTATTATCACAAAGCTGGTTACAAGTGTGTAAGAGTGTACAATAAATAGGTCTCACAAAAAGAGTGCTCATTGTCCACAAACTACTCCACCTCCCCTCCATTCTCTCCACCTCCCTATGTACCCTAAAATCAAGGGGATTCCACCTAGGTTACACAGTAATGATGACTTTTACAAGGCCATTTAACCTTAAGAATATTTTAGAGATGGTTTCCATATCACAAGCTACATTGAATGTTTGATCTAATATGCCTAAATTCCAAGAATCCAAAGACCATTGATGGTCACGGCCACTAGAAACGGCCCTAGTTTCTATGGATGAGGCAGCACAATCTGGCAATGGCAACCTGCTTGATGGAGGTAGCAAGTCATCAATAAGGAGTCCAAACTCGATAGAGCTCATAATGTCAGAGAACCATAAGCTCTAAACTCATTGTAATTAATATTCAAACAGGTTAAACGTGTATACTGTATCGCTTGGATTTTTCGCTTCTTGCCAGGTAGCTTGACTGAAGTGATTAACTTCAAATGATTTTAGACAGCAATTAAACTTGAAACATTGACAATGACGCACAAAGAACACCAGCTTGGTCTGAATGGCATGACCTCCCTCCCTTCCCCTCCCCCTGCACATGGTGTGGACACAGACACACACATGCAGGCATACAGGCACACCCAAAATTCTTAGGGAATGAATAGGGGAAGAATGATGAAGAATGGGGGGATTCAGGGAAAATCCCCTGCTAGCTGCTGTCTGCCAGAAACTGGGGTGTCCAAAACGTGGGAAATCCCCCTTTTGCCCTTTTTGTTCTTATGGCCAGCAGGCCTTGGGCACCTGAACGGGGCTGCTGCTAGCTGTCACAAGGTTGCCCAAACCTGCGCCTTGTTTTAATACACTAATTTTGGCCCCGACTCGAATGTTCACAAGTATCTAACAATGTCCAGCTTCTTTCATCTGTTGCTCCAATGCTCTGAGACTATCCATTCTTATAGGCCATGCCTCTAGATGGCAGGCACTGATATCCCTTCACAGGTGTGCATCCTACAATATCCATGTGCAACCCTAATTCTTCCTGTCACTCAAAGACTTTGTTGATTTATCAATTGAGCTCACAATAGTCTCTCTACACATCCAGATTCAGCTTTTTTATTCAGTACTTTTTCATTTTGTTGGGATGACAGAGGATACCCCATACATGTACTCCGATTTGTCTCATAGGCCGAGTTCGGTCTTTTGGAAGACGTTAATAAAATCTTTCTTTCTTTCTTTCTTTCTCTCTCTCTCTCTCCTTAAGTACCCTATGAATGGCCTCGTTAGTCAAGGTTCATGCTGAGGTTTAATGCATGTGGCATCCCCTGCTGCTCTTCTTCAAACAGGATATCGGAGTGCCGTCTTTTCATCTTTGATCAGGTCCGTGGAATTTGAATTGATCCTTCTTGTGATGAACAATGGGAGTGGAAAACTTGATGCTGTTTTTCCATGTCAAGCATCTTCTCAAGATCTTCAACATTTGTTGCTGTTCTTTCTTACCATCCTAAACACAGATCCATCTCACCAATCAACTGGTCAGGAAAACTCTTGGGAATCGTCTATGCAGTATCGTAGCCCTTCTAATCCTAACCCTTATCATCGAAAGGACCACACTTGGCCACCATGCATGGGCCCTCTTTTTTCCACACACGGCCCACTAAGACACCAGCGTTTCCAAGCCAACTACAGGGACAAACCACCCATCTACAACACCATTGCCTGCATTGGAGCTCATGCAATGTCCTGCTTCAGTTTGTAAAAATCCTCCAATGCTTTCCCCTAGATTGGAATCTTGGCCTTCAAACCCTTAAAGGGGTTAGGGGCTGAAATTACAAGTCCTCTGAAAGCTTGAGCAAAGTGATTGAACCGGCCAAATGCCTTAATAAAGACTGCAGAAGCCAGAGGTCCACAGGCTATGCTGTGATCACATCCAATTACCACCACAATTATAACATATTTCATGACCTTTTTGTGGTGTATTTTCCTCTCCTTCCAAACTAAAACCTTTTGTTTCCACCATTTTTTATCATCATCCATCATTTTATTGATCTCAATGTATTCTTTCTAATTCATTTTGCCTTAGTTAAAAGAGTGTGAAGAGATATTAATGGAAAAGAAAAGAAAAAAAGAAGAAGAAAAGCAACATTTGAAATGGCTTGAAGAACAAGATTGCATTCTAGAAGAGGAAAAAGAAAATTTGAAGCAAAAGAGAAAAAAGGAAAGGACTCAAGAAATGATTAAGGCAAATGATGCACAAAAGGTATGTCATTAATTACTTGGCATTGTCATTATACATCATAATTAATCTTCCATCTACAATAAATGAACAAATAATGCTAGTAAATAAAAGCAATATGAACTAGTCAAAAATTCAGCCTAATCTAAATAGAGCAATTGAAAATGAGTAATATTTCCACTTTAATCTTATTCTAGCAACTGATAAATGAGTCATAGTTTAATTTCCTTGATTTATCATCACACTTTGAGCCATATAGGCTAGAAAAGAAGAAGAAAGACAAAGACTAATAAAGCTAGATAAAGAAATTGAAGCATTTGCATTGAAAAAAGAAAAGATGATGGATAAAAGGAAGAAATTAGAGACTATGAAGGTTGCCCTGAAAGCTAAGCAACGCAATGCAATAAGTGAGAAGCTTTACAAGGTAAGTGGAGAAAAAAAAAATTCTAAAACCCTTATTCTAAATAGTAGAAATCTATTATACCTAGGTGTCCATAAATTAAAGAAGCCTATTATACCTAGGTGTGCATAAATTAAATAATACCAACCCTCTTGACTCTTGAATTAACTATACAATCTATTTAAACTTGCATTCATATCAATATCATTACTGAAAGTGCCATCATTAGTCTCACAACACTTACTCATATAAAACATGAAATATCATTGCTCTAAACTTGTAAGAGCTAAATCATTAGTCTCATGTCAATATCATTAGTGAAAGTGCCATCCCCTTGTTGCTCTAAGCTTATAAGTGCTAAATCAGGAGTCTCACAACACAAGTATTCATATAAAACATGAAATATCATTGCCCTAAACTTGTAAGAGCTAAATCATTAGCCTGACAACACAAGTATTCATTAGTCTCACAACACAAGTAATCATATAAAGCATGATGATGATAGGAATTGCTTGCAAAAAAAGTGGATACAGAACGAAAGCTAGAATTTGAACAGAAAGGCAAGAAAGATGAAGAAGACGAAAAAGAATTGATGAGGATTCAAAGGAAGAAGGAACGTTGGGAAGAGTGTGACAAGTCTCGAAAGATGCAGGTAACATGAAAGATGTTGTAAAGCAAACATTGATGAGTACCAATTTGCTATACCACCCCCCCTAAACACATTTGAATTGGTATAAACACACTCGAATACCAATTCAACATTTCTAAGTACCAATTTATGATTTGTACAACACACTTTTTTTTTTCCAGTGAAACCATTGCTTCATTAATAAAAGTAATGTACATACATAGATGTCCTAGTTTGTTCAAAACACACACACACACACACACACACACACACACATCCCCTCCCCAAACTATTAAAAAAGAAACTACAAACAGATCATGTGCAAGCATGAACAAGAGGTGAAAGATGTTGCAAATGAGAAGTATGAAGCAGAGAGATCATGGGAACGTGCGTGGCAATGCAAATTGGAGTTTGAAGCTTGTGAGAGAGACCGTTTCTTAAAAAACAAATCCTTTGCTGACCACCATAAAAGAACGATGGTAGGCTTTATTCTAAGACATCACATTTCAAGTTTTCTTTAATAAAATGCATATGCACACACATACACACATGCATGCATATATATATATATATATATATATATATATATATATATATATATATATAAACAACAGAAATGTATAAATGCTTGCAAGTGCATAGCTAGGAAGGCATTTCTTGTTAAAAGATGAAAAATCACACTAATTGAAACAAGAAGAATATTGCCTCTTCTTTTACTATTGTGTGTAAAAAGATTTATCATTCTAAAGCTCATGAAAATTTCCCTCTTCCTTGAGGAGTACCAAAAGCATTTTTAAAATTGCAGTGGTGCTATTTCAAACTTTTACGGTTTTAAAAATTACAGGATTACAACAACATGAAAATGAAGCAAGAGGCTCAATGTGAAATGGATGAGGAAAGGCAAGCACTCCAAAGAATGGAGGATGAGGAGACTAATGGAATCACTCTTGAAGACATACAATTATAGAGTCTATCCTCAAAATTAGGGCATCTTTCATATTCTTACATTAGCTATAGAGTGTATTTCTAGGCATACAATACAACATAAAGCCTTGTAAAAAAACATAGTGCTAGAATAAGATCAAATTGAAATTTGTATGAAAGGAGTCATTGGAATGCAAGAAAGGAAATACATGACACGATCAATATGCCTTTCTTGGTTTTGGTACTATATTATGTCCATGTTTTTGCTTACTAGTTCTTTTCTAAAATAAGGAAAAGTTTTTACCTCCTAAATATGGTCAATGATCTCAAATTCAAAATGAAAATCACTATCACTCACAACAATGTCATTCTCCCAAGTGTTTAGCTTGTCATGCTACCTTCTCTTAAGAATCTTCAAATGTTTTCTTTTGCAAGTGGATTACCCTTAGATGATATGGGTAGATTAATCAATAATAATTTTTAGAAATTAAAATATCAAATAAACGATGATGGAAAATTTTAAAACAAGTTGAAAATACCCATTTGCAAAATGATGTCATGCCAATTAATGAATTTTGATTATTCAACAATACAAAATAAAATTCTATACAACAAATCTCAAATTCATAATCTTATAGGAAGTTTTTTTAATGTAGCCAAATTGAGCTATGAATATCTTCTTGATGAGTTCTCTTACAAAATGTGCCGTGACAGATAGTAATATAAAAAAAGTTAAACTGCACAAATTGAAACTAGGTAATACAATTATTTGTTGACTTGCATTAAAATTTTTTACATCTACATTTATTTTCAAATGTAATTTTAACAACTCTTGTTTGCAACATGTAAAATACTCATGTGAATAGCCACTTTTAAATTAAACTAGAGCTTTTCTTCAAAGAAATAACATAAAGCAAAGTGGGTGTACAAAAAACAAGGTGTCCACCAACAAATGGTGAAAAACCTTCATCCCTATATATTGGAAGTAACTTTTGACAAATATGTAATAATGTAAAGGTATTTATAACAAAAACTACCCAAAATCTTAGAATTTCCAAACCGTGGACTATTTGTAACTAATTTTCAAATTTCACTAGTGTAAAATGTTAAAAGAAATGATAACTTTGATCACAAGGAAATGAAGTGCAAAACAACTATGATTGAATACACTAACACAAGCTATCATAAATTTTCTCAACACATGAATAAGCTACACAATCATAAATAGATGAGACTCGAGCAATGGAATGTACTCAAGAAATCAGCCCACTAAACATAATCATAAACAAATGCTAATGAAGAGAGTATTTCCACAAAGGACCACTTAGTATATTAAGCACTAAGCAAGTATACAAAGTATGCACTCTGCTCTCTCCACATAGCTAGTGAATGAGTAGAAGAGCCTGTTTATATAGACTCATGAGGAGGAGGCACCTAGAGGCGTAGAATCACTCCACCTCTCCTAAGATCTCTCACCTGACTCACCTAAAAGGTGATGGCTAGAATCAGGGAGTCACCTACTTGACCTACACATAGTAATCAAGTAAAACAAGAACCTTCTAACCTTAGATCATTTATTCTAAGGTACCACTAAGGATTTCCCACAAAGGTTTGCACTAAGGATAGATGCTAGATCACATGTTTTCTGACACCCTCCCTTGATCAAGCGTCCATACCATGCAGGGTGTGCTTGAATCAAGCCTATCACTAAGATAAAACTACTAAGACATCACTAAGATAAAAATGCCCCACGGGCTATAAATGTCATACATAGCAACTGTTAGAATAATGTGTTAGAAAAGTTGGCCACCTCCTTCTTTGGCTGCTTTGTCTTGCCCTTCTCTTTCTCCTCTTCATCATTCTTCCTTCTGAAGCAATCCTTGATGATGTGTCCCTTCTTTTTGCAATAGTAGCAAGACCGAGAAGCCTTGGTCTTCTTCTCTTTGTCCTTGACTATGCTGAATAGGCATGCTCTACTAGAACTTGTGTTGAAGGAGTTGAAGCCTTGGAACCCTCCATGCGTGTTTCCTCTAGAATGAGGGCAGACGTCACTGAGGTAAGAGTATGATTTGTTTAATTTACTATCACTAAAATACATTGCTCATAACAAGGAGGCATGCTAGAGAGCAACACTAAGATTGCCTCCTCTTCATTAATGGTAACACTTGCACCACTTACTTGATCAATCATACATCTAATATCATTGACACGAGAAGCAACACTAGTTTTGTCAACCTTTTCCATCATGTAAAGTTTCTTCCTTAAGAAGAACCTAGAAATTATATTGGTTTGCCCAAAAATGGATTTGAGCCTAAGTCATGCTTCATTATAGAAGTCTTTGCTAAGCTCACTTGATGAATTTGGCTATCACCTAACCCACAAATGATGAGGGATAAGGCTTTGGAGTCTAGATTGGTCCATTTGATAATAAGATCTAGATCTCTATTTGGCCTCTTTTCAGTGCCATTGACCACTCCCCACATGTCTTTCTCGATAAGACAAATTTGCATTTTGATGCACCAAGTATGGTACTTGGAGCCATCCAATTTTTCTCTTATCAAATATTTTTCCCACCATATTTTCCTCACACACATTGTAACCCAATGAGAATAGTAAAGTCCTTTATAACTGGACTATACAATGGAGCTTGTCTTTCACATAGAGACACTCTACTCAAGTACTCCTTCACCAAATAAATGAAGTTGTGTGCACATAAACCCTGACCACCCTAGGTAATTTGGCTTTGCTTTGGTCTTGAAATCTGCCTTTGAACCTTTGGCTAATGTAATTTGAGCTTTGAATTTAGTGTGTAAAAATCTAGGCATTGTGTTTAGCACATGGAATACACACACTGGGGGAAGCCCTTTATAGATTGTAGGGTATTTACGGGGTTTTTACAAGATTTTCTTTCAAATTTTTTGCTATACCACATAGAAGGGAGTCTCGCACAAAGACTCAAGCTCACAAAGTTGGGGTTCACGCAAAGTGGCCTCCTTTATATATTAGGACGTTATAAAAGGCTCATAAGGTAAATCTTTAAATCACACAATTTAATTCACCATAAAACTTTTTGTATGGTTATGCTTCAAAGGATTTAAGACATCCCCCTCCCCCCCCTTTCAAGGGTAATTTTAGCATTAATTTTTGCACCTACACTACTGCCCAAGAGGTCTTCATCTGCTCACCGTTAGGAGTTGTGTGCCGATTGAAGATCAACTTGCCCCACTGGTTTGTAGAAGTTGTTGAGACCTTAAGGTTGAGCTACAAAGAGCTTAGTCTTGTGCACACAAAGAAGCTCTTAAACTAGGTTTATAGGTTCACTTGTTAGAGCATTTGGGATTGGTGCAGCTGCACGAGTTTTCAATTATTACAGGACCTTTTTCTCCAAGTATAAGATTTTAATAAATTTTAAAAGTTACTTTAAATAAGTTAACTACAAGTTAATGCATCAACCTGTTAACCTATGTGACGGACATTGAGACGTACTATGTTTTACGTCATGTAATTCATTTAAGTATTCTGAGTAATGGGCCGGGCTTGTCGGCACCATAGGTAAAGGATAAAGGGATTGGGTGATTGCCGATGAGAGGCGCACCTTGAATATCAGCAGGATAAGGGTTAGGATCGGCCGGCCATGTATGGGCGCCCATGTGTGAATGGCTAAGTCACCTATAAGAGTCAAATGTAACCCTAAAACTCTCATTCTCATGTGTTGAATACAAGAGTGCTCTTGCCTTATCTTCTTGGTTTCCTTCTCCTGCGTATGTGAGAGAGAGAGAGAGAGAGAGAGAGAGAGAGAGAGAGAGAGAGAGAGAGAGCGATCGAGCACTGTGTAGCGGCACGGCGGCAGAGAGGCGACGGTGGCTTCTTCTTCACTGGCGACGCGGGAATCCTTCACGGCGGTAGTTTGAGCGGTGAGTGACACACCTGTACATTCTGTTTGAGCTTGCTTTCCTGGTTGTATGCTTGCAGCCATTTGTGGCTCGCATACGGTGTTCGGCAAGTCCCCAGCTACGACTCGTGCGACAAAAGCGCACATTTTTGGCGCCGCTACCGGAGAAATGCCCTGCACCAAGCTCCAGCGGTCCGCTGCGTGAAGTGAAATTTGGACTGTAGGAAAGGCGACTGTGTGTGTGTGTTGTTGATGTTTTTTCGTGTTATGTAATTTGGCTCTGCAATTCTGTTTTTCCTGGTTATTTTCGAGCGCTCCGCTCTATTCTCTGGTTTGTTGCGTTGTGAGAACGCGGACGTGCTGTGTGCGAACAGCACCACGGCCAAGGCCGAACCCTAGAAAGAAACCCTAGAAAACTTATCGTCCCAAAAAAAAGGTTTTTTTTAAAAGAAAAAAAAGAGAAAAAATTCAAATTAAAAAATCAAAAATCAAAAATTAAATTTTTTGAGAAAAAACCAAACGTGTGGAGAGGAAAGATTTTTTATTTGGAGAAAAAAAATTTGAAAAGAAAAACCCCCAATAGACCCCGACCCCGGCCTCGGTCTTTTGATATATATATACAGGAGAGTGAGGCTCCATAGCTTTCTTTCAAGCGAGAGCTTAAAGGAAGTGGAGCTCTATATGTAGCCCACCCCCCAAGGAGTGAAGTGAGCATGTGGGATAAAACCTTCACCCTTTCCTCCACAAGCAAATAGGCCTTCGCCCCTTCCCCCACAAGGAAACAGACTGTTTTGAGGACCACAGGAGCTCTGGATAGGCGAACACGGTGCTGTAAAGCACACTAGGACCCTTTAAACGATACGCTCGTTTTGAGCTATCACATGCCCTAGTTCAGGTTCGACCATAAGTAAGGGGGTAAAAAACGGGTTGAAAACAATCTAAAAACAAGTAAAAACGGGGTGCGAAATACCTAAGAAACCACTTATGTGGGCTTCAAGGGTAGTTACCAACGCACGTAGGGTACCCATGTCACATGCATCTACGCTCTGGTCGGGTGCTAGAGTCTGAGCCACTAGAAAGCGTTTCAGTTTACGCAGGCTCACACCATCCCTCCACGTTAGCATCTTGGCCTTCGGCTGGAACCCAAGGAAGTGCAACCCAAGATCCACGAATAGCGGCTAGTGACTTGTCCTCTGACTCAGAAGCCATGGAAGGGCACCCTAACAAGAACCTTGAGGAGACAAGCCAAAACATGCCAGTTTGGGCCCCACAACCCCGATCTAGCATGTTTAGTCATCTAATAGAGACCTTTAGTAGAGCTACACACTCTGAACATGCGACAAGCGAAATAAATGAAGAAGGAGGGGTAGTGGATTCGCCATTCACATCTCATGTAGACCCTACCCTCCCAAAGAGTGTCCATGTGGATATTCTACCCACTTCGTTTAATGAAGGCCCTACTGAGCTACCACCTTCTGACGCTCTCCCTAAAGTAGAGGTCTTTAGAAGTCAATCCATAAGAAGTGACACTGCGTCCACTTCAAGAGAACCGTTTGGCACACCAAGTCTGGATGGGATATTTCTCAATGAAAATTGGGAATATGATCTACACACAGAGACTCTAACTGACCTATACACGGGTTACACATACCATGTAGGTTGGTTAGAAGTCATACGATCTACAGCTAGCGCCACTAATCTAGAGGAGCAACAACAAATGATATGTGAGGTTATTCATAGAATTATCCAATTTGAGAGGCAAAATATGGGAGTGAACCTAGTTTCCACTGGCCCTATGAGGTTTTTGGATACGGGCAAGGCCAAACAACCAACCCTATCACAATTGGAGACTCCCTCGGTGAGTCCCATAGACCCTTCGTATGTTGTTTCACCTGGAGTCTCAATGCAGGTTGAGCCCACGAGCAGTAACTTTAGCTTTCCAACCTTGGCTCCACTTTCCATTAGGGAATCCACAACGCCTATCACGATGATGAGCATGACGGAAGGCGCACCTGTTACCACTGTAGTTAGTACGACACCGCTACCTAGTGGAACAGTACCTACAATAGTGCGTGCCAGTGCCTATCGACCATATATACCTATCGCTACTCATGCTCATGTAGCTCCTACGCCTCTTAGTATGCCAATGGGACGACCGCCTTAGCACAACCCTTATCCAAGAGGAGCTAGGCCTAGTCACATATCATATCCTACGTCAGCTGCCTACATACCCAGACCAACGCCAACTCCTATCAACCAGGCTATCCCAGAAGTGCCTCCACCAGCTATGCCTGCTCACCTAGGTGATCTCGCAGCGTTTGCTCAGATGATCGGACGATCTATTGCGGAAAACATGCGGGGCATGCCTGAGAGAGAACCTAGAAGCAAGGCGGTACAAGTGGCTAAGCTCACTCAAAACTTCAGTGGTAACGAAGATGTTAGGAAGCACATTGAAGTCTTTGAACACGTGTGTGATTCCTTGGAAGAGCACAATGAGCTACATAAATGTAAAGCCTTAGGCTTAACCTTGAGTGGAAAGGCCGGAGATTGGTATCGAACCTTAAGGGTTGAAGAGCGTACTCACTACCCCACTCTCAAGAGATTGTTCTTGAAAGAATACATACGTGAGGGTGTGCTCTGGGGAGTAGCATCTCAACTCCAAAAAGCTGAACGCGAGGAAGGGGAGTCAGTGAGAGACTTTATTAGTCGATTGAAGCATCTAAATTCTCGCTGCACTCCCGATGAGCGCTTCAATAAAACAACCAACTTCTTGATAGATTCATCCGAGGATTGCGCCACGAGGACATATACAATGGCCTAGTCATTAGAGGTCTTACAACGTGGGAAGCAGTCACTTCCAATGCAATCCAGTTAACTTGATGATTGCAGGTAAAAAGGTGTCTTCGGAGACAAAATCCGTTAGTTCGCAAGTATCTGGGCACGAGCCAATGACAGTGAAACCTATTGCCAAGGAGCCCAAGATATCCGAAATGTCTGTGTGACCGACCTTATTAAGGCTCTCCAAGAATACTTTAGGGGTAATCGAGCTCCTCAAAATAGCCATATGTACCGAAGAAGAGAGCAACAATGGTGTTCAGTTTGCTTAGGACCACATAGCACACGTGAATGTCCCACATTTAGAGTCAAATTCAATGGGAATTGCAAAGTATGGCCATCAATCTAAGGATTGCCTAGTACTTAAGCAAATGTTGGCAAATCAAGCACCCCTAGCCTGGTCAAACACACCTCAAGTACCCGCGCTGATGCCGGCACCACCTGTTGAGCAACCGTCACAGCACATAGTTCTAAGGAACCCGAATGTAGTCTAGTCTGTGCCGTTACCACCGCCAGTACTAGGACCACAACCTCCACATCCAAGGATTACCCCTATAAACCAGATGGGTTGTGAGTCACATAGTGCATGTGGGGATTATGAAGAGGAGATAGACCCCACTGTTCCATATGGGATTGATACGTTTGAAATGATTCCCCAGTACTATGCCTGAATGGAGTGAGAAGATTGTTAACTTTTTGGTTAATGGCTTTCCACCCAAGGAGCTTCGTAAAGATTTAGCTCGAAAGCTGATCAAAGAATGCGAACCCTATTGCCTGATAGCCGGGACTCTTTATAAAAAAAGAGGAAAGGATGACGTTCTTAGGCGTTGTGCCCGAGAGGATGAGTATCTATACATTTTGCAAGAGGCACATATGGGCGTAGCCGGTGGTCACTTCTCAAGAGGCACATATGGGCGTAGCCGGTGGTCACTTCTCAAGAGACTTAACTGCGCGAAAGATCTTACAATTAGGGTATTGGTGGCCCACTATGTTCCAAGATGCATCACTCTTTGTGAAGGGTTGCGATGAATGCCAACGATACAAGAAACCCCAGCGGCGGCGGAAAGATCAGATGCCCCTACATCCGATCAAAGTAAACCAACCATTTGAAAAGTGGGGTTTAGACTTTGTAGGTCCAATTAGCCTAGCGGCCCGCAACATACAATCTCGCTATATTATTGTGGCCACCACTGACTATATGACCAAATGGGTTGAAGCGAAAGCGACACGTAAGGCAGATGCGAGGACAACAGCCAAGTTCCTCTTTGAAAATATAATCACACGCTTCGGTTGTCCTTTTGAACTTGTGAGCGACAATGGTACGCATTTTATAAATGAAGTGATTAAGGAGCTCACAACAAATTTCATGATATCCCATCATAAATCTACTCCTTATTATCTGCAACAAGCGAATGGCCAAGCCGAGAGTACCAACAAGACTTTAATCTCTGTTTTGACAAAGACAGTTGAAGCTAATCGCACGGATTGGGATCTAAAGCTTACGACAGCTTTATGGGCCTATCGTACTGCGTACAAAGTGGCTATTAACTGCACACCATTCAAAATGGTGTACGGCCAAGAAGCAATCATGCCGTGGGAATTCATCATTCTTAGTCTTTGTGTTGCTACTCAAGAGGGTTGGGATGATAAACCCTTAGTAGAGCGCCTGTATATCCTTGAGCGGCTAAACGAAGAAAGATAATTAGCTGTGTACAATGCCCTTGTGGAGAAGGATAGAAGGAAAAAATGGTTTGATCGCCACCTGAAAGACAAGGACATCAAGGTTGGGGATAAAGTCCTGATATATGGAGTGCGTAACGAAAAGAAGAAGCTCAAATATGCTGGTAAGGGACCGTATAGAGTATGTGAAATTACCCCGCAAGGTACCATCCGAGTGGAGACTCTTGACGGAGTTGAAACCATTGGATTCCTTAATGAGAGTAAATTCAAAAGATACTATGACCCCCTGAGCCAAGAGGAGTTACATGCAATCCATCAAAGGAAGGCAGCTAAAGAACAAGCTGAGCTTAAGAAGATACAAGTGAGAGTTGAAGCCAAAGAACGTCAACAGCGTGCTAGACGCCAACGAGAAGCCAACTTGGGAATTACGCAAGTATTTTTCGAGGAGGCAGAGGAGGATTCACTGGAATCTGACCCACCTCTAAGATACCCAATTGAGTTACAGAGTCCTTACAGGGAGGTGCTGTATAATGCATTATTGGATACAGGAGCTCAACATAATTTGCTATCATATGGCGTGTGGATTCCTTAATGAGAGTAAATTCAAAAGATACTATGACCCCCTGAGCCAAGAGGAGTTACATGCAATCCATCAAAGGAAGGCAGCTAAAGAACAAGCTGAGCTTAAGAAGATACAAGTGAGAGTTGAAGCCAAAGAACGTCAACAGCGTGCTAGGCGCCAACGAGAAGCCAACTTGGGAATTACGCAAGTATTTTTCGAGGAGGCAGAGGAGGATTCACTGGAATCTGACCCACCTCTAAGATACCCAATTGAGTTACAGAGTCCTTACAGGGAGGTGCTGTATAATGCATTATTGGATACAGGAGCTCAACATAATTTGCTATCATATGGCGTGTGGTGTCAACTTGGAAAACCACCTTTATCCAAGAGTGCTATCCAAATTAAAGGTATCAACAAGAAGAAAACCCCTATCTCAGGAATTCTGCACACTCCGGTTGCCTATGACAAAGGGACCGTAATTCAAAGCTTTTTGGTTATGCCTACTAGTACCATGGAAGGGACTGTAAACTTAGGGCGCAAATGGATGTTGGCCACCAAGTGCAATATCGATTGGGCAACCAGACGAGTCACAACGCAAGAACCAACACTCAGTCTGACCGCTCAAAATCCCGCACCTAAGTCATCAACTCAAATGCTAGATAATGAAAAATCACAAAGTCCAGTGGCAAAACCATCTTTGATTGTTTGCCACCCCTCTAACGCTTCAACGCCAAGAGTGGAAACAGGCAGTGTGGTCTCTAAGGCTCCGCTTACTATGCCAAAGAGTATATACAAATGGGTCCCAAAAGCTTCGTTAATAGCTACTTCCCCTGCTCAATCTCGTTCAGACAAGAAGCCTCATAGAAGGAAAGCAGCTACCCACCCGAGAAAGGGCAATGTAACATCACGATGGATCCCTAAAAAATTATTAGTAGCCCAAGGGTACTACGAGGGGAATGACCAGATTTGGGTCCCTAAACATAAGCTAAATCCCTCTACATCACCTGTAAAACCTTGCAAACCAAATGTTGTCGCCCCAACGACAATTCAAGACCGTGGTAAGGGAAAGGTAACAGAGTGCTCCGCACCACTTCTTCCAGAGCTAGTTTGGATTCCCAAACGATATCGATCAATACCACCTAGCTCAAGAAGGGGGGAGCCACATGAAGCTTCTAGCTCCTCATGCTGCCAAACACACGTTGATATAGAAGTTTCTTCATGCTCTACACCTACTCTTGTCAACACCCAACAAGAGACCAATGAGTCTATGTCTCCCTTTGTAAAAGTATCGTCGGAAACCATTTCCTCCATTCGTCAATGGGAGCGTACACTACCATCTCTGCAATTGGATGTGGCCACAAGGGTCATAAAAAGCTATCTGCCCACATCACAACCTATGACCCGCTGGACAAATTGGTTCCAAGAGGCTGCAACATCATTACAGAAAATATAATCTACCCAAGGAAAGAGGGAGCATGTACTCACGCTCGACATTCTATTGCTTCCTCCTTAACCTTCTCCCCTGACCATGTAATTGCCAAATTCAAGGGGATGTATATATATAGATTCATACATAAAAAAGAAAAGAAAAGAAAAACCAAAAATAGTAAAAAGAGCAAGAGCACAAAAAGAGGAGAAATATCCATATACAATCAGGAACTAGATTGACCTGTCATAAACCTACTGATGCTATATCTGTGTTTGCAGATATGGCAAATGCAAGAGCATCACACACTTCATCCACCTTTGGTGAGAGGTATCATCTGTACCTTTCTCAGATATTTCACATGTGCTATCCTGTAATTGAAACTGAATGGGATCATATAGATATACTAGCCAGAGAGGAAAATGTTGAGGAATTAGAATGGCTAATTCGCCTATTGACCATGACTGACCCCTACTCCGTAGAGGGCATATCCCCGATAGCCCAATGCTTTCCTTTTCCACAAGATGACTATCCTCGCATGGTTACATTCTTGATGAGTTTATGTGGATGGGAAAACAAAAAAGATATATCTGACGACGATGATGAATGGACGGATGAGACTCATAGCACTACTGAGGCTGACTTTATTTATTTGGATGATGCGGATAGAGGCTTAACTTTAGGGCTAGAGCCAGGACTCTACAACATCCTCTTACCATATCCTCAGTAGTAGTGTGGTGACTGGTAAGTAGGTTAGTGTTTTCAAGTTTTTTCTAGTTTGGAGTCATTAAACGAGTCTTTAATTTTTCACACTGATGTGCTTCTCGAGGTATAGTGCTTGTTAGTTGGTTGTACAGGTTGAAACATTTGAGGTGGGTTCGCTTTCAAATCCTGAGATAGCCGCAACGCTCATACATAAATATCTCATCAAATTGCAGGCATTTCTCTCATCGAATCAAGGAGATCTCCAAAATACAGGTGTAATTCTTCCATGCCCACTCTCTTTCGTTTTTACTGTTCAATTAATTGCATGAACTGAAGGCATGACCACATGGAACTTGTCAAAGTACTACTTAGTTTTTGAAGTTGCCTGACGGGCTAGTGTAAATCATTAATGAGCTTAACCTTATTGGATATATTCCTGAGAATGCATGAAGTCTTTCGTTAATCTTGGAATACGATTGTCTTAGGTCTAGGATCGAACCACCTTAATGTTTGACACCTGGCCATGTGTGTGTTGACCTCTAGGACATAGCTTTTACCCCTTGGTCAAAAGGATGCAAGAACACATTATAGTTCAGGAGCGAAGATCAAAAAAAATAATTTTTTTTAAAAAAAGCCTGCAACAATAAATGGCAATGCAAGTCTATTATGTGCTCTAATGTTGGCCTATCGCCTTATTGACACTTGGTAGGCGAGAAGTATTCTACTCCAAACCGATGCCTTGGTTGGTAAGGGGTAGCCTTGCCTAAGGTGAACTAATAGATTCCTGGATAATGCTTTGTGTTAAACATGGTACCAGGATCGATGTTAGTTTTGCCTTAGGGAGGTCACCATTGTGTGTAAAAATTGTCATGTGCATTTTTAAAAAAAGGCAAAAGGCTCCTGTAACTCTGATGTTTCTTGTGTCCCTAGGCTCATGGTATTAACTTGTTCTTAGAGTAGACACATTGTGGTCATCTGTTTATTTATTAAGCTTGGTTATTCTCCTTTACTTAGGCCACTTATAAACCTTGATTAACCTTTGACACCTTGCTAACTCTTGATTTACTTTCAATAATTTTAAACTCTTGTTAATTTGCTACACTAGCTCATTCATGTGACCCCTCAAACTAAGTTCTTATAGCAACATCCATTGTGGTCTAACATGCTAGAATTTATTACACTTTATATCTTTTGAATTCCAGTATACTTTCACTCTACTTCCCTGTTTTGCAGACGGTCTACCACAATAAACCCTATAGAGCTTACCATACCATAGATTCCGAGGACGGAATCTACATCAGGAAAGGGGGCATGTTAACCTATGACGAACATTGAGACGTACTATGTTTTACGTCATATAATTCATTTAAGTATTCTGAGTCATGGGCCGGGCTTGTCGGCACCATAGGTAAAGGATAAAGGGATTGGGTGATCGCCGATGAGAGGCGCACCTTGAATATCAACAGGATAAGGGTTAGGATCGACCGGCCATGTATGGGCACCCATGTGTGAACGGCTAAGTCACCTATAAGAGTCAAATGTAACCCTAAAACTCTCATTCTCATGTGTTGAATACAAGAGTGCTCTTGCCTTATCTTCTTGGTTTCCTTCTCCTGCGTATGTGAGAGAGAGAGAGAGAGAGAGAGAGAGAGAGAGAGAGAGCGATCGAGCACACTGTGTAGCGGCACGGCGCGGCGGAGAGGCGGTAGAGCGGCGACGGCAGCTCCTTCTTCACTGCGACGCGGGAATCCTTCACACGGCGGCGGTTTGAGCGGTGAGTGACACCCATGTACATTCTGTTTGAGCTTGCTTTCCTAGTTGTATGCTTGCAGCCATTCGTGGCTCGCATACGGTGTTCGGCAAGTCCCCAGCTACGACTCGTGCGGCAAAAGCGCACACAACCTTAGAAGAAGAATTAAATGGAAAACTTAAACGAAAAAATATTTATGAACACAAGAGAAAAGCATTGGATCCAATCTGCCCCCCCATATATAAGACCAGCGGTCTCACATATGAGTATTTCAATGATTTATTAAGGTATGAAGTAATTTGATACAACATACATCTTCTCATCAGAGGAGAAAAGAGAACATAGAAAGAAAAGAGAGCTTCATCCAAGGAACCTGCAATTCTTACAAACCATGTTTAATCTCTCTCTCTCTCTCACTCATGAAATAATTAAACCATATAAGGAAAACAATAAGAGAATTAATACTCCCTGTAGACGTTTGCCTGTCTCAGCTTGTCTTGACTCCCTGTATACAAGTACATGCCTGCAACTTGCAGCCACTGTATCTCTTTGCTTTTTCCTCAGAATATAGTCAAGTTGGTACTTAAAATTACGGGAATAGGCCTGGTCTACAACCTAGCATGGGTTGTTTTGCTAAATTCAACCATATGTAAAAACTGACCTACTTTTTAGGGATCTTTATCATAAATATGCTATTTTTATCATAAATTTATTTTCTTTATATTTCTTAAATTGTTTAGAGATATTCATGTACTCTCATCTCTAACTATAATTTTTATTGAATAAATATAATTAAATTCTCAAGAAAGTTCACTCACATAACATCAATGAGGATGTAGAAGCAAAAAAAATCACTTGTTTATTGTGGAGCAAGTCTTCTTCTTCACTCAAGGGTGTGGAGTGACACTCAAAAGTCACACCAATGTTAGCGAGTTTGCAATATTCTCTTAAAGCTTGGATCTACTGCCGAATCTACTATGTTGGATCTATCATAGAGACTTGTAGATTTGTTATGCAGAGAAACTCATTTTTTACAGAGGTGGTTCTATTCTGCAAATGCTTACACATAGAAGCAATCACACCAATGATGGGATGCCTCATAGAGTCTGCTCAACAAGCATAGATTTCTATCTCTCTCTCTTGCTCATAAGTGCATAGAGTATGGCTTACTTTCTCACTAAGAGATAATGAAAATGCACAAATGTTTGATGGAATGAGGGATGAGAAACACACTCCTATGTGCCACCCAATGAAGTAATCAATTAGCCCAATAAGTAACAAATGCAACAATGAATCTCTCACCAATTGCCACTTAATGATAAGAGAAAAATGGTTGTGAACAAATCACACATACACCCACAAACACTAAGATGTATCCTATCAACACATAAAGGAACACACTCCCATGAAAAGGAGCTCTGATACCATGTCAAAAGAAATTATGAAAGCTTTGATCACAAGGAGATGAAGTGCAAAACAACTATGATTGAATACACTAACACAAGCTATCATCAATTTGCTCAACACATGAACAAGCTACATAAGCATAAATAGATGAGACTTAAGAGCAATGGAATGTGCTCAAGAAATCAGCCCGCTAAACATAATCATAAATAAATGCTAATGAAGAGAGTTTTCCACAAAGTACCACTTAGTATATTAAGCACTAAGCAAGTACACAAAGTATGCACTATACTCTCTCCACATAGCTAGTGAATGAGTAGAAGAGCCTATTTATATAGACTCATGAGGAGGAGGTGCCTAGAGGCCTAGAATCACTCCACCTCTCCTAAGATCTCTCACCTCCCTCACCTAAAAGGTGATGGCTAGAATCAGGGAGTCACCTACTTGACCTACACATAGTAATCAAGTAAAACAAGGGCCTTCTATCCTTAGACCACTTATTCTAAGGTACCACTAAGGATTTCCCACAAAGGTTTTCACTAAGGATGGTTAATACAATAATCATGTGATTAGTGTTTCTTTAGAGCATCTCATTGTGGTGTTAGCATCTCATTAGTTTCTTTAGACATCTCATTAGTCTCTTTGATCATGTCTAGAATCATTTGCTATGAGTCTCCTTATCTTGTTAGTAATTTATTTTCAATGGTTCCTTTGAACATCTTATCAATTTCTTTAAACATTTTATTAGTCTCTTTGATCATATCTAGAATCATTAACCATGAGCCTCCCTTGTTTGTTAGAAAATTTTTCATGGTATCAGAGCCTCCTAGGGATGGCCTAGCAAATATATGATTAGAAGAAGATTAAAGTCATTAGAAGAAGATTAAAGTCATTAGGATTATCTTATCTTCATGCATTATTATTGAGGTTTGTTGGCAAGCATTGTGTGCTTACTAGAAGAAAGAGACTAGATCTACTCAAATATGAGAACTACCTATTGGTTGTAAAATAACTCTAATAGAATAGTCAAGGTAGCAAGAAAGAGACTAGATCTACTCAAATATGAGAACTACCTATTGGTTGTAAAATAACTCTAATAGAATAGTCAAGGCAGCAAGAAGGCATCAAAGATAGCTCAAGTGAGGCAGGGTGTAGGACCCTTGAATCCATTAATGAACATGTGAGAATCTTTCTAATAAGCTAGGTGGCATCAGCACAGCTTTCCAATAAGCTAGGCGATATCAACACCACAATAGAGAGAGAGAGAGAGAGAGAGAGAGAGAGAGAGAGAGAGAGAGAGAGAGAGAGAGAGAGAGAGAGAGAGTGCTCTTCTTCAACAACAAGCACATCACCGCGACAAGCAATTCACGACTCGGAAAAGAGGATGATAAGGAAAATTAACTTTTTGGTGCGTGTGGCTAAGGTTTGCACTAAGGATGGTTAATACAATAATCATGTGATTAGTGTTTCTTTAGATCATCTCATTGTGTTGTTAGCATCTCATTAGTTTCTTTAAACATCTCATTAGTCTCTTTGATCATGTCTAGAATCATTTGCTATGAACCTCCTTATCTTGTTAGTAATTTTTTTTTCAGTAGTTCCTTTGAACATCTTATCAGTTTCTTTAAACATTTTATTAGTCTCTTTGATCATGGCTAGAATCATTAACCATGGTATCAGAGCCTCCTAGGGATAGCCTAGCAAATATATGATTAGAAGAAGATTAAAGTCATTAGGATTATCTTATCTTCATGCATTATTGTTGAGGTTTGTTGGCAGGCATTGTGTGCTTACTAGAAGAAAGAGACTAGATCTACTCAAATATGAGAACTGCCTATTGGTTGTAAAATAACTCTAATAGAATAGTCAAGGCAACAAGGAGAAGGCATCAAAGATAGCTCAAGCGAGGCAAGGTGCAGGACCCTTCAATCCATCAATGAACATGCGAGAATCTTTCTAATAAGCTAGGTGGCATCAGCACAGCTTTCCAATAAGCTAGGCGATATCAACACCACAATAGAGAGAGAGAGAGAGAGAGAGAGAGAGAGAGAGAGAGAGAGAGAGAGAGAGAGAGAGAGAGAGAGAGAGAGAGAGAGTGGGTGTGTGTGTTCTTCTTCGACAAGCATAGCACCGCGAGACGAGCAGTTCACGACTAGGAAAAGAAGATGATAAGGAAAATCAACTTTTTTGTGTGTGTGGCTAAGGTTGAAACCCTAAGGTTTTAAAATCTTAGTGTGAAGAGTCTTATATAAGTGGCTATTCACATAATCTCTTTCATTTGGGCTTCCTTTTTTAACTTGTGCAGCATTTACATCACTATTCACATGTGAAGCACTCGACTTCTTCCACAAGATTAAGAAAAATATATCAAAAAATGACTCCATTTAATCGATTATTAAATCTCTGACTAGACACTAGCCTTGAGACATTCTCAAGTGCAAAGGCCTTCCCACTCACCTCATTTTGCATACAATGACAATCCCATTGGTGTTTGAAAAGTTTAACGATAAAGGGTTTCATAATTGCAAGTTAAGGTGGTCAAGTTAAGGTGGTCAAGTTCTTGCTAATGAAGGGATCACTTTAGGGGATTGTTAGTGGAAGAGAGAAGTGCTCGAAGTTGGCTAAGCTGGGATGAAAATGGAGCACCATTATTACATTAGGTTTAGGTGATGGATTGTTAGTGGGAGAGAGAAGTGCCTAGAGGATGAAGGTAATGTGAAAAGAACACTCAGCTAAGTCAGGATGAAAATGGATTAGCCACATTATTACATTAGGTTTAGGTGTGATTGGTAATGAAAAGAACACTTGGCTAAGCTGGGATGAAAATGGATTAGCCATTATTACATAAGGTTTAGGTGATGGATTGTTAGTGGGAGAAAGAAGTGCCTAGAGGATGAAGGTAATGTGAAAAGAACACTTAGCTAAGTCGGGATGAAAATGGATTAGCCACATTATTACATTAGATTTAGGTGTGATTGATTTATTCATCACATTACATCACAAGATACATCTAAGGGTGCTTGGGATGAGCTAGAAAATTGTTCAGCACAAAACAAACGAATTTAAAAAAAAAAGTTTTAAATACAATTCTTTGGTTTGGACATTAAAGACCGTGAATCTCTTTCTACACATCTTAACAAAATGAAGAGTATAACATAATAATTAGTTGGCATTGGAGAACCCATAGAAGAAGAGCATGCCATAGCCATATTGTTGAAAAGCATAACACTAGAGGAGTTTAGCCTCTTATGACTACCTTAAAGAACCTCCCAGATCCAACCATTGTAGGAGTTTAAGCAGCACTGAATAGAAGAAGAAAAGTGGATTCGAGCCACTACCGTGGAAAGGTAGGGCACATGGAAAAGAATTGTTGGCATAGGAAAGGTGACAAAGTAGCAATAGGTGAGGCTTACATATATAGAAGCAACCTAGAGGAGATGTTCTCAAAATGAGAAGCATGGCCCCATCCTAACATTGTAGCCCACAAGGCAAGACTAGAATGGGCCACTCTAGCATATGACTAGGAGCGTAGGTCTAGTGTAGCATGTTAGGTGATAGACCCTTATCATATTGAAGGAGAGTATTGAAATACCAATGTGTGAGGGTACACCTATGCCTTTGGCTTGTAGTTGCCTTTGGCTTTGCCTTTACTTGTTTGACTATTAGCAAATGCCTGATCTCCCACATGTATACTAGTTTGGTTTTACCGAGATTACTCTTCTTGTAAGAGCATTGTAACCAACTAGTCGCCATTGAGAGAAGGCTTTGTCTTTACCTTTTTGACTAGCAGTGAATACCTTATCTGCCACACGTATACTAGTTTAGTTTTGCCAAGATTTCTCTTCTTGCAAGAGAATTGCAACCAACTAGTCACCTTGAGAGAAGACTTTGCCTTTACCTTTTTGACTGGTAGTGAATGCTTGATCTCCCACATGTATCCTAGTTTGGTTTTTGTTGAGATTACTCTTCTTGTAATAGTATTATAACAAACTCATCAAATGTAAGGGCATTGGAGTTACCTTTCATCATAAGACAAAGTGTGGATGTAAAACTCTAGTATAAATATAGTAAAAAGTCGTGAAAACAGTAAACAACAGTGAACTATTCAGATAGGCCTCATGGTAAAAAAATCTTGTCTTCTCCTTATTTCTCCAACTTCTCTTGCTACTCTCTTAGCCTTTCCCTTGTCTTGCTACTCTCATCTCCTTCTTTCTCCTCTAACTTCTCTTGCTACTCTCTCTCTCTCTCTCTCTCTCTCTCTCTCTCTCTCTCTCTCTCTTTCTCTCTCTTCCCCTTGTCTTGCTAGTCTCTTCTCCTTCTTTCTCCAATTTCTCTTGCTACTCTCTCTCTTCCCCTTGCCCTAATACTCTCTTTCCCTCCCCCTTCTCCTCTCCTTGCTCTTCTTTAATGCTTTGCTTCCCCCCTCCCCCTAAGAAAAAATGGATTGGTGGGAGATGCCAATGTGTGCGTCCACACTGGTTAAGTGAATTGGTTAAGTGAATGGTGCATAAAGCTTAGCAAAACCCTATTGATATATATGGTCTCTTGCTCATATAAACCCTGTTGATATATATATGGTCTCTTGCTCATATAAAACATCAATAATATAATAAGGGAGTAGAGGAAGTACTATCTTTGGAAAGAATAACGGAGTAGAGGAAGTACTATCTTTGGAAAGAATGAGCAAAGGATGAGTTTTTTAAAGTTTATTTGCTAGTTTCACGGCATAGCAGTCAAAGATAGAAGTGAAACTAGTAGAAAAAAATAGGGGACTCAAAAAAATGAGGAAGCAAGGATGAGTCACAACAAAGAGAGAAAAACTTTAAGAGAGAAAATAGATGCTTGCCCTATCCACCCAACCTAGATCCTCTCCCAAATGATTGCGATATTGAATAGTTTTGAGAGAAAATAAAACGATGCTTCAAAGGAGGGAGATAAGGTCACAAGTGAAGAGTTGGAGTATACATGAGCACGTGACTATAATGTAAGAAGATTCTTTTAACCTTGGTCAATATGGTTTAATTGTTATATATAGGTAAATAATACTTTTGTTTTCTTGTAGTATAACATGTAAGATGCAATTTCATTAGAGGGAAGGCACTTTCACACCGAGTGTGAGCATTCTAAAAGAAACACATGATTATGTTTTAATTGTGTTTTTTAGCAAGATAGTCAAGCGAGTAGACATGATGTTACTATTGTGGCAGACAAGCTTGATTATTGTGGAAGTTCTATTCAAGATATCTTTGAGGTTGGGTTTAGAATCTTCAAGATAGTTGAGCTAGTAGGTACATGATATCGCTATTGTGGGCAGACAAGCTTGTGGAACGATTCAATATCTTTGAGGTTAGGTTTAGAACCTTCAAGAGACAAGCTAGTAGTATATGTAGGTATATGTGTCTAAATATAAAGAGACACTTTTGTACTACCTCAACATTGTGAATATGTAAGCTTTTAAACCCATTACATCCTCAACCAAATAATTTAATTAAGATCTAAATTTTAAGTATTTATTAGCTTACCTTGTTATTTCTACTAGGCTGTGATAAGTCATTGAAATTATATATGTATGTTTATGTATATATAACTTTATTTATATTTATAAATACACATATATATGTATATGTAGGTATATGTGTCTAAATATACTAAAACATAATATTATTTCTAATTTATATTGGCATGTGTGTGTGTGTGTGTGTGTGTGTGTGAGAGAGAGAGAGAGAGAGAGAGAGAGAGAGAGGGAATTTCTATGTGTGAGAGAGCGTATGTGGGGAGAGAGAGTGTGCGTTTACGTTAGTGCATGTGCAAGTGTGTACATGTGTATGTGTGTGTGTGCACGCGTGCACACGTGTGTGTGTGTGTGTGTGTGCATTCTTATTTATATTTATAAACACACACACACACACACACACACACACACATATGCATATGTATATGTATATGTATATGTGAATAATATATCTATCTATACTATCTATATTATGCGCAAGTTTTTGGGAGAGGAGGGGACATGTGGTGGTTAAGTGTTAGGGTAGGGAAAAGAGAGAAAGGAGTGTGATGGGCCACGTGTTGGGGCAGAAAGGAGAGAGAAAGGGGGGGGGATAGAGGGTGAGAGAGAAAGATAGAGAGAGAGGAATAGGGGGAGAGAAGAAAAATCAAATAAATAATATAATAAAAACATAAAGATGTATAATAAATATATATATATATATAGATAACAATATGTATACATGTAATAAGTACGGGTATTATATATATATATATATATTAAATCTAAACTATTATATTATAATATAATGTTATATATATTATAAATATGATAATATGAATATATATAATAATATAATAAAAAATATACAGTAAATATATAATAATATCATATTAATACTATTATATATAGACACATTTACACACACATACATATGCATACACAATCACACATGTGCATGTGGAGGTTGTGCGTGCGTGTGTGCGTGCGTGTGTGTGTGTGTGTGTGAGTGAGAGAGAGAGAGAGAGAGAGAGAGAGAGAGTTTATGTGTAGATGCATACACACATGCATGTAACCACACACTTGCATATGCACATATGCATACAACATGTCACAGCAACGCATGGGTTACCTACTTGTTTCAATCAATATATAAAGAATAATATGTTGTGCCTTCCGTGGACTAGTTAGTTTTCTCTTGTTGTGTAGCAACCTTTTTGTCAACATTAATGGTCATATAGGGTCTCTATGTTGTGCCTTTCAAAGACTAGTTTGCTCTTGTTGTGAGTTAGCATCCTTTTTGTCATTATTAATGGTCTTATGGGGTCTCTATGGTAGTGCCTTTTTTTGAGAATAGCTCCACTCGAATGATGCCATTCTCATCTATTCGTACTCTCCTATTCGCTACTCTTTCATTAATTAATTAAGGATTTTTAAAGGTTTGTAACCTTATTAATAAGGTTACCAACCTTATTATCAAGCCAGTGTACAGACAACGAGCGAGAGAGAGCAGACGCACCCTGATGGTGGAGAGCAATGCAGACAAGTGAGAGAGAGAGAGAGAGAGAGAGAGAGAGAGAGAGACGCACCCTGATGATGGCAGAGAGAGAGAGAGACGCACCCTGATGATGGCAGAGAGAGAGAGAGAGAGAGAGAGAGAGAGAGAGAGAGAGGGAGAGAGAGGGGTTGCGTTTTTTTTAATTGTTGCCAACTTTCATGGGTACCTATTCACTACTTTTTCATTAAAATCCCCATGCCAACTTTCACATCATCAACTTTCACGTCATTATCATCATCACTAAAATCTTCCAAATCTTGTGTCTCATAGGTCCAAAACCTTAACAAGCTTAAGGTCCAAAACACATTAAAACCTTAATCCAAAGGCATATTCCATAAAAAATTAATCCCAAAAAATGATGCATGTTGGCTCACGGGGTACTACTTTTGTTGTTGGGTTATTTTTTTTTCCAAATAAAAGGCAGCTTAAATTAAGATATTAGAAGAAGTTACAACAGATAAAGAGATTTCACAAGCAAAATGTCCTTGGTGATAATTTTCTCTCTCAACATCATCATCTCCTAAATTGTGTGGATCAACTGGTCATCCTGTCTGACCTTAGCTTTCTTGTGTAGTTGGGCTATTTTGGTATCCAAATCTCTCAGTATATTTTGGATGCATCTTTCACCTACATGAATCAAGTTCTCTTTCAACCAGATGTGGTTAGTAGGGTTGCTGTTAAAAATGAAGTCAAGTCTATTTAACCAAAGGCACCATAGCATTTCAAATCTCAGCACAACCCATAATTCCATAGAACACCCAATGCTTCCTCCTAGAATCAAGTCTTTCTAGCCTAAGGAGTGGCCATTCTAGCCATGAATACACTTTGCCAAAGCATTAAAGCAACCTTTGGCTTGTGGACAATGGATGAAGATGTGCAGGTCATCCTCCATCTCATGACATTTGTAACATTTATCATCCCCAATATTCTGAAAGCTTTCTAATGGGTCCAGATAGCTATGTGCATAATCAGCCAAGCTAGGCATGCTTTTTTGGGCTCCACATACTTATTCCACAGCTTACCAAAAAGGAAATACCATTGCGATCTGTCCAAACAGAGGCCCCATCTCTTGTTTAGTTGGCAATGGACAAGGGAGACCTCTGTTTGGCTAGTATGGGAAACATGTTAGTTTGATCCTTCCACTGGAATGCTTTAGGGTGTGGAAGATCTCCGATTGAGAGCAACCAGTAGTCTGTGTGGCTCCACAAACTGATTCTCTCACCAATAAGCTCTAACTCTGCATTGGACACATTATTGTAGGTCCTTATCAGTTCTGCTTTGGAAAGCCAAGTATTATTATGTCCATCCCATACATCCCACCAACTGCAAATGCCTTTTCTTATGCATTCTAAGAGCACTCTCAACTTGAGTTTCATCCACTGGGGGTAGGGGCAGGCAAGGCCACCACAAAGAATCTCTACCATGGAGGCCCCAAGTGTTGCTAGGTTTCTCAAATAAGACTAAGTCACCCTTCACAACATTCCAAGCAAACCAAAGGCAGGAGACCAGCTGGCTTGCAAGTTTGATTCGGAACTTGCTTACCATGATTGTAAGGGGGAGAAGATTCTTCCATTTGGGGAATTGTTTGAGTTGGAACTCGTTGGTATTCCTATTGATTAGCCAGGCCCATTCTTCAGAAGGGTGGAGAAAACTTCTAAGGATCCATTTAGGGTCACATCTTTGAGGCCTAGACCCCCTTTGCCAATTTCCAAACAACACCAATCCCATCTTACTTTAGGGATTTTCTTAATCCAAGGTGGCCCCCCCCCATGGGAAGTTTCTACACAACCTAATGAATTTTATTAAATCAACATCTGGGGGTCTCCAACAGCTTAGAAAGTAGATAACATAGGGGATAATGAAATGCTTGATAATCATCTTTATGCCTTCAAGATTAAGCTGCATTTTCTGCCATCTGGTGAGTTTACCTTCAACTCTGCTTAGCACCCATTACCACCTCTGTTTTAGATTGACTTTGAAGCCCATTGGAATGCCCAACAATTTGAAAACCACATCCTCCAAGGTGTTACAACTTGCTTGAATTAGCCAGTCTGGAGGCTTTTCTATAAGAGTTCTAATGCCTGTTTTTTGGTGGTTAATTACACAACCTGAGGCTCTGCAGTATATATCCAAGCATGCCCAAAAGCAGCTTATACTCTGCTCATTGTTTGCTACCATTGCATTTGTGTCATTTGGAAACATTTGGGTGCATAGTTGTTGTCCCCATTGGGCGTGCATTTCACCTTTATCTATCTTGTCTTTAATCAACCAGTTAAGACCATCTGCACAGTAATGGCATAGAGAAGAGGGGCTAAGGGGCAACCTTGTCTAATGGACTTAGTTAGGGAGAAGGCCTCTAAGAGCACACCATTGACATTGATCCTTGCTATGGCATTACCAAATAGTGTACCCACCATTTGAATAAAGTGTTGACCTACACCCATATGTTTAAGAGATTCCAATACATAGTGCCAATTGAGCCTATCATAAGCTTTATCAAAATCTATTTTGTAGAAGATATAATCCTGTTCAGATTCTTCAGCATACTCCATACCCTCCCAAAGAGTAATTATAGCATCTAGGATAAACCTTCCCTTGATTAATCCCTTATGTTCATGTCTAATCCAACTCTTCAGCTGACTGGACAACCTCAGAGCCAGGGCTTTAGCAAATATTTTATATGCACAGGTTAACATAGTGATGGTCCTCCAGTTGCTCAGGTCTTCCTTCTCACCTTTCTTGTGGTGGATGAGTTTGATCCACCCCTCATTGATTGTGAGGGGGAGAGCCCCGTATGACACAGCCTCTTGCCAAACAGTTAGAAGAGGATTCACCAAGATCTCCTAAAGTCTTGTAGAATTTTGAGGGCATGCCATCCACTCGTGGGCTTTTCCTCTCCTGTAGACTGTCTATTGCCTTACCTAATTCCTCTCTTGAAAGATTGTTTTCCAAAGTTTTAGAGATGCTATCTAGGATAGTGGGTTTTCTGGCCTAACCTATGATGGCTATGCAATTGATCTGATCCTTGGTGATCTCACCCCCTTTGTTGAAGATGTTGTTAAAATGATGGAAGACCGGTTTCCTGCTCCCTTCCTCTAAGCAACTATTTATACCATTAGGATCTTTAAAAGGAGGGAGTTTATCCTTACATTGTTTGACCTTTAGCATCTTGAACATTTCAGGAGTGGGCAGATCACTCTTCCCTGCCCACCAGTCTCTAAAGAAGAGGTTGGCATGTTGAAGAGAGATCTCTTCCTCTCTCCTAATTTCAGCTCTAGTCCTGAGCACCTCCTTTTGAGTTGAGAGGTCCTCCTTGTTTGCTGTTTCCTCAAGCTCCTTCAATTTAAGGCATATTATTTCTCTTCTAGTTTTCCTGATTCTGGTCACCTCCTTTCTGATTTTGGTCACCTCCTTTCTGATGCAAATTAGAAGGGATTGGGTAGATTTGATGGCCATACTCTACGCCCTGGCAAGAGTGAGTCCTCGATTGAAGAAATCATTCCAAATTTTTTTGACTTCCTCCTGCACAATAGGCATCTTGAACATAGGAGGATCAGTGTGGAGCCACTGATTAGATACCTTTTTGTCATGATTGTCCAATAGTAGGGTGATGGGGTAATGATCTGAGAGGCACGTAGAGAGAGAGAGAGAGAGAGAGAGAGAGAGAGAGAGAGAGAGGTATTAACGGCAACACGAGGGCATATATACGACCAACGGTGGGACTTGAACTCTGGTGGATCAGACATTAGATCTACATTCACACCTAACAAATGAGTTGCAAAAGCTCTTGCTTACATAGCCTCTATCCAACCTTGCCTTTCTGACAAGCTCCCCCTGGGCATAATTCTGCCATGTGAAATCCCCAGTATTCCCCAGGTATGTTGTAATTTGTCAGGCTTGCCTCTCTGCCCCTTTGATGATTTGTCCCAAGCCTCTGAACCTATCATCTATGGATTCCACCATATTGAAGTCACCCATTAGGATGATTGGTTCAGGGACAACTCTCAAAGTCCTCCAAGTTATGACTCTGTTAGATTGAGCACCTCCATCATATATGCCAATAAAGGAGAATGTAGACAACTCAAAAGCAGCCCACTGGTCATACAGATCAATCTGTACATCCATTCTGGTGGTCAATATGCATCCCTATTGCCACTCCACCAAAGCCTTGAGTGTGGGCTGTGAAGATCCAGATATGATCTTTAGAGATGGTATGGAGCCTTCTCTCCAACTTAGTCCCACTGACTTTGACTTCAGTTAAAGCAAGTTTGCCTTGTTTTTTTAACCACTCTCTCACTAACTGGGCTTTGCAATCCCTTCACATTCAAAGTAGTGCATTTCATTTGACTTTTTTCTGAGAGTCGACCTTTTTAGGTCGAACTTTGGAAGCAGATTGTGGAGTGTGAATCCTTTTTAATTCCTTTACTACTTCCGTTTCATTTGGGTTGCCATTTTCTGCATCAGACAGGGCCTGGTGGTTATTTTTGGGTGCCCTCTGATTTTTGAATCCATTGCAGCGGCCATTGATTCAGCCGCATTGTAAGTTAGTTAATAACAGTGTCTGCAAGCTCTTCTCTTTGTGGAGCTGTACCCTTCCCCAGAGTTTACACTGCGCAAAATATCCACATCAAGATAGTCGATGCCACACAGTTTTCTAAAGTGATGAGGGTCAAGCTTTGCTTTGATCGCAGATATGGCCGGAAATGCTCACTGTGTGACGGTGGAACTTTTATTGGCTGCCATTGTAGCCGTTTTGGGGTCAGTGAGAAGTCTGTAGTACGGCATGGTTGAAGCTTCATTAATGTGGTTTTTACCCTTATTAACCGTGATTAGCCCTATAATGTGGGTTTTACTCTAATTGAAGTGAGTTATGCTAGTGTGGATTTGGGCTAGCCCCTAATTTATCTGGGTTCTGCTGTTTTTGAAGCTTTATCAAGCTGGGTTCTCTTCTAAATGATGTGAGTTTTTCTCTAATTGAAGTTGTGTTGCTTTAATTGACTTGGTTTCTGCTCCATCCATTGTGGGGTGGGCTACAATTGTAGTTTCTGAGCTTTTGATTAAGTAGACATGAAGAAAACCTCACATTTCTCCAGGAGATTTGCCCTGCTTGAACGTAAATGGATGTACCCTCTTTTCATTACCATCATTGCCTCCCTACTTCTTATAATGGCAGCAATTGTAAATCTATGGTCATCATCATCTTCGTCATCATCTACATACCAACCTATCTCCATCATAGCATCCGAGCTCAACCCACCTGCTGATCCCGATGACATCTTCTCCAAATCCTCTCCTCTCTTTTCTGATATGCCCATACCCCCAAGGTTAGCTTACCTTATCTCTGGAACCAAGGGTGATGCAAACAGCATGAAGAGGCTTCTGCAAGCCATTTACCATCCCCGGAACCACTACCTGCTGCACTTAGACCTCGAAGCGCCCATCAGAGAAAGGGTCGTGCTTGCCAAATTTGCGAAGCAGTTCTCGTCCTTTCATCAAGGGGGCAATGTGCATGTAGTTGGAAGGGCCAACCTGGTTACTTACAAGGGCTCCTCCATGATTGCGTGTACACTTCATGGAGCAGCCATCCTGCTCAAGCACAGCAAACATTGGGACTGGTTCATCAATCTGAGTGCCTCAGATTACCCCCTTGTTACTCAAGATGGTACATCTTAAACTCTTTTATGTTCATAGTAGTAATCAGGGTGTTGCTCCTAATTGTTGATGTTCAAAATGCGTGTTTTCTTAAGTAAAAATTTGAGAAGTCACATTCTTGATCCTAACAGATCTGCTCCATGTCTTCTCGTTCTTGCCCAAGGACCTCAACTTCATTCAGCACACTAGTGATCTTGGCTGGCGAGAGTGAGTCACTTTACATTGAGAATCACATCAGCTACTCATTTTCTAATACGGCTACCTTAGATCGAAAGCATCCTGATTTGCCTTTTAAAAGCTTGCAGGTTTCAAAGGGCCAAGCCTCTCATAATTGACCCAGGTTTATTCATGAACAAGAAGAGTGATGTTTTCTGGGTCACACAGCGTCGACCTCTTCCCAAGGCCTTCAAGTTATTCATAGGTATATTGCAAAAACCATAAGAAGTTTGTTGTATTTTGAATAGAAGATTGCAATAATATCTCATCAAACTTGCAGCCTTTGTCAAGATGGAGCAGTCTTGCATATACAACTCTAGATTGCTTTAGTTTGCTGTGTTGAAATTCACAGCATTCCATGATCAATGATTGAAATAATAGAACCTTTAACACACTCTCAAAACAATTCAATTTTTGCTCTCTCATTTGCACACAATGTTGGTGCTGTTAGGATTCGGAGCTGAGTGTGTGGTGCGAACAACCTCTTAAGGTGTGAACACCCTCTTATGAGAAGATAGGATAAGTGTCCCATGTGTCATTAGTATAGTGTGTGTGTGATTTCTATGTGTCAAAAGATAAGGCTACCAGCCTACAAAAGCATGTACTTGTGAAGGGTTTTAAACATCAATCAAGAACCATCATTGAGTCATGCAAATCTCTCTCTTTCTCTACAGTCGCCATCTTTCTCTCTCGCTCTCTTTCTCGCATATCTGCCTCACTCACTTCCTGCTAAATTCGTGACCACCATGTAATGTGAACATGGTATCAGAGCGTAGGTTCTCTCGCTGTGTTGCTTTCGTTCACTTGTGCTCTGAGCTGCCCTCTGTCCGCGTGGGCGCCTATCTCAACCACATGCGGCACCATTGCGCAGTTAGCCACCGCCGCTTGCAACACTCCCTCTCAGCCCCACGACCAATGATGCCATAGAAGTGAAAAAGCTTTTCCCTCATGCCTCATTGCACGCATCTCCCAGATGAGCTATCCACATCTGACCTATTGCCTTAGATCATGATGAACAACTCCAGTCCTCCAAAGAAGACAATGACCGGTCCTTTGGGAGTACCCATGACCAATCCAAGTGTTGCCACCCTAGATCTAGTGTGCACTCTAACATTGCCAATGAAGACCCCATCCAGATAACAGGGGAGAACAATCTCCCTCTTCCTCGCACGTCTCCCTCTGGATCCAAAGTGATGTAAAAGGCCAACTTAAGACTAGAAGGTCCAATCAACATCAACAGATGCCATTGCATCCGCCGAAGACAGTAGCTGCCACCACACTAGTCGCCACTAGAGAGAGGCCACTCCTCTTAAAGTTCAAAGATGCACAAACACGGAAGGCCTTCCTGCAATAGTGAGGGAAACTCAAAGGGCTCACTCCCAAAGTCTACCTTGGGGAAGATTTAGTCGGAATACGCAGCGGATATGAGACAATCCGCTGAGAGCACAACGTAGCAAGACACCAACATGAAGATGAGCAAACGCAAGAGAACCTCCAGCAGGAAAAACGCTGAAAAGTGTGTGGAAGAGAAAACGCAGATGAGAGATAGTGTGGCTGTCTGAACTCTGCACTATATACAGTATATCCGGTACAATACTCAATGGAGAGTGTGGGGGGGCAAGGGGCCATTTTATATGGCCCCAAGCTGCTGGTCGGCCAGTCCAGAACAGGCCGACAGCAGCCATATGCTCACAAGCAGCACCAAAAGGCCCACGACCAGCAAACAATCAGGTCGGCCAGCCATCCTACAGTCGGCCAATGCTACAGATCAGGTCGGGTAGCAAACCATCAGTCGGCCAGCATACTGAATCAGCCGACAGCCCTCCCACACGCAAAAAATGGGAAATACACATGGAGAGTGAGGAAAAATGGGGAAACACCAAAACTGGGCGGGCACACCCACAAAAGAGGCCTTGGTGTAATGTACAAACAGGAGATGATTGCTAACAACCCCTCTCAGCTCGTGGATGTGGAACCTGACCGTGGGTTTCTCCTGTGGAAACCCAATCTTGCCAAGTAACCTCTGCAACTGCACCACCTGGCAAGCAGCACCACAAGCAGCCCGATACTCTGCCTCTGTCGACGACAAGGCAATAGTTGGCTACCTCTTGCTGCTCCATGAAATAGCTCCTGAGCCGAGGGTGAAACAATAGCCTGATATAAATCTCCTCGTGTCTGGATCTCCTCCCCAATTTGAGTCACTCCAACCGTGGAGTCTGACTCCATCCGTTGTTCCCCCGCTAGTATCATAGCAGAGTCCAAGATCTTTCGTACGCTACAGAAACTGCAAGATCCGGAGCTTCCTCTTTGTCCCGACTGAGACGAGACATCAGAGCATAGTTCACCTGTAAAGGCTCCTCTGACCAACGAACGCAAGAACTGAAATGTTCCTGCCTATTGCTGCCAACATCTGGCAGGCCATCCACCATCTGGTCCCGAAAAGCCTGCTGCAGCGTATCCACACTCAAGTGGTCATGACGAAACTGCCACACATCACCAAACTGAGAACCTGTAAGAGAGAGTGCTGAGAGTTTGTAAACCCCATTCTCCACTCCGCCTTCCCACACAACCTGGCCCGTCGCTTTGTCCCGGAGAGCAACAAAATGCTCCTCAAACTCCACCCGTACACGAGTCTTGCAAACCTCATGCACTGACAACATATGAAAGCCAAGAGATGGGACAAAAGGAACTTGGGAGGAATGCTTCCCCCCTTTGCTATCGGGAACGATCTCTAACCTGCCCTCACTATGAATAGGTATAGTGTACTCGTCACCAATCAGGATGTGACTTGTGTGCCTCCGAAGATCCTGTAATAACTCTTGGGAAGGGGTCATGTGCCTAGAAGCACCACTATCAAGAATCCAATCTCGAGTGTCCCTAGCGGTGAGTCTAGCCGCCTCCCTACTTGAAGAAGATGAAACGCCGGTGTCCATAATCTCCAAGTGCACAAAAGCTAGAGTCTTCACGGTTACTGCAGAGGAATCATCACCCTTCTCGGTGTTCCGTTTAGGACATTTTCGCCAATAATGGCCTTTCTCGCCACAATTGTTACAGGTCCTCTTTGCCTTTAGGGCGTCAAGATCCACGTCGGGCTCCTTCTCGGAAGACCTCTCCTATGAAGACTTTCCTTTGCCCTTACTGGCCTTGCGACCGCTGGCCAGTCAAGGCCTCAGTACCTTTGCCCTGTGGAGGGTTCGAAAAACACTCTTCTTGGTCCAAGACCATAGGCACAAGCTCCTCCCATGTGATGATGCTGAGTCTGCCACTGGTGATCGAAGAGGAGTAAAATGCTGAGTACTAAGAGGTCAGATGAGACAGCAAAGTGATGGCCATGTCCTTTGAAGATATCTCCTTCCCAGCCTGAAGAACCTCCTGCTGAAGAGCCTGCAACTTGTTGATGTGCTCCCGCATCGTCGACGACTTTGCAGGATCCATCACCCGCATCTAAACTTCCAAGGAGATCCTCTTCACGGGTGATACCCTGTTGTACAGAGAAGCCAAATGCTGCCAAATCCCTCTGGCCAGCGTCATATGCTTTATATGGTTGATCATCTGTGGTGTGTAATTTAGGAAGATGAAAGAACGCACACGGGCATTGACACGATCCCACAACTGTGCCTGAGCCTCCCGTTCTTTCCTAGTAGAGGGTAACAGCTCCTTGTCCTCCAACTCCGGCCATGGAACACCAACAATAATGAAATCAGCCAAGTCATAAGACTCCAATACAGACTCCATCATTACCTTCCAAATGCCGTAGTTGGCCCGTCCAACTGTCGATCCACGGGGAACGTAGGGATCTTCACGTGCTTCTCAGCCATCTCAAGCAAGTCTGCCATCGGGGGGGTTACTTTGGTCTTGTGAAGGGAGCGTGGGTGGGAAAAAAGGGGGGGACAAGCAGCCATGTTATATGGCCCCAGGCTGCTGGTCGGCCAGTCCAGAACAGGCCGACAGTAGCCATATGCTCATGACTAGCACCAAAAGGCCCACGACCAGCAAACAATCAGGTCGGCCAGCCAACCTACAGTCGGCCAGTGCTACAGATCAGGTCGGGTAGCAAACCATCAGTCGGCCAGCATACTGAATTAGCTGACAGTCCTCCCACACCCAAAAAATGGGAAAAAATACATGGAGAGTGAGGAAAAATGGGAAAACACCAAAACTGGGTGGGTACACCCACAACAGTGTTAGAAGTCATCTCTTGTCTTTATCAGACACCAGGGCCTCTGTTGTGGGTGTGCCCGCCTTGTATAGGTGTTTTCTCATTTTTCCTCACCCCCCGTATTTTTTTCCCATTTTTTTCCATTTTTGCGTGGTGTGGGTGGCTACCATTTTGCTAGCAGGATCAACTGGAGCTGGCCGTGTGACTTGGTTGAACACAATGCTAATCAATACACTTAAATACACTAAGATTTGAAGGACACTTGCTCAAATACAAGAAGTAAATTGCTGAATTGACAAGAGACACACAATGAGCCGGAACGGCTGACCCCTCCCTTGAGTAAATTGTATTACTATTGGAGAAATTCAATACATAGCTTCACGGGCATCCATTGCCAAATCCTCCATGCCAATGCATATGAAATTCAGCATTTAGAAAACAATGGTATGTTGATGTAGATCACCAAGGAGCTGCCTTGATGCCCGGCCCGACTTCAGTGCCCATATTCTCTACCATCGGCTCTATGTTCTACCAAGCAAGGTAGCAACATCTTCAAGAGCACATAGGACAAGAGAAATACTACACAGGGCGGCTAAACAAGGAGTCCTGCCCTTCTACTGAATAAGTAATGACAACACATTGTCCAATTAGCTTACCAATCTTCATAGAAGTTGTTGCAAGCGGAAGCCTTCGCGTTGGAAGCTTTAGAAGTGTTGATATCTTCGATTTGCCGTAATCCTTCGCGACAAAAGTCTTCAAGAGGATGAAGGGAACCATGGGAAAGCTTCCCCTATGGTTCAACTTGAGAAAGGAAGGCTGAAATTAGGGTTTTCAGCAAAAAGACCAGAAATTACAGCAAAAATGAGAGCTGTTTTGTTGAATTTCAGTCATTGGGAGTGAGTAGGAGAGTGATTAGCACTTGGAAACTCTCTTGGAAGCTTGGAAAACACCCTATGAGTTGGGTATGGCTATGGAGAGCTTGGAAATGGAGAGAAATGGTGGAAAAACAGAGTTTTCAGCCTCCAAAAATCCTCATGAAGAGAAAACACGAATTTCTCTTAATAAGTAAGTGAATTGGGGTCCAATCAGGTGAAGGGACATGGGGAGATGCCCATTTATGAGTAAAAGGGGAGGATCAGGTCCTGGACATTGAGTCTTGTCTGCCTCGGGACTTCAGTGAGTGTGAGCTTGGAAGCGGTCATAATTTATAAGTGACTTTTGGGCGCCCAAACTTTAATGAAATGGGAACGCACTGTAGGCATATGCTCACTTATAGTAGTGCTATGTGTGAACAGGGCTTAACCAAGGGCACTTTTATAATATTTTGTAGTTCTATATTATATGGATGTGGCACACATGCAAGGGTTGACTTGCATTTTGTGGATACCACACTTTTGGCTCTCTCTCTCTCTCTCTCATTTCTGTGTGTGAGCTTCTCTACCCTGCACCTAACCCTAATGTGCAGGTTTGTGTGTGTGAGTGTGTGAGTCCAACACCCAACATTTGGTATTAGAGCTGAAAGCTGGCCTTGGAGTGGTGGCTGTGCAGAATCTGCTGAAAAAAACTGCAAAATTTCGTCGACTGCGAATTTCCGTCGACACTGTGTTTTTCCGTCGACGACGGACGTCCGTCCGTCGGTTCCGTCCAGTTGCTCCACCGTCCGGCCGCCAGAGACGGGCGGCACTAGTGGGGAGCCCACCACCACCGCCCAGCTCACGGGCGGCACTGCCCTTCCCAGCCGGCGGCTGTACTGTCCACAGCGACGTCCGACAGCTGCTCCGTCTCCCCGTCAGCGCTCCACCCGCCGGCCAACGTCGTCCCGACCTGCCGTTCTGTTTCGTTCCAGTCGCCGTCTGCTCACGTCCGGCGTTTCCGTCAGCGCTCACTGTTCCGACCAGCGTCATCCCCAGGCACCGGCGTTTCCCCAGCGCTCGACGTTTCTGCTCCGGCCGTCGTCCATTCTCCACCAGTCGACTTCAGGCATCCGCGCTGGTCCCAGCCCGCCGGCACACCCTGTCCGACTCCAGCGCCGGGAGCCTGCCTCTGAAGCGCCTCGTCGCTTCTCGCTCACCCGACAGCTGCACAACCCTCCGCCACGACAACTGCTGCCGCTGGGACCCGACAGCCGACACCTGGCCCCTGACGAGCACCTGTGTGCATATCGTGCACCTGTGATTGGTCCATATGCATCAATTGCAAGACCAGTCGCAACAGTGCTGAGCATCCTTAGAGCTGCCACGGCAATTCCATAGAACACAGCCATACGCCTCATCCGCCTTCTCCACCTGCAACGACTGGCCACCTGCAACGACTTGGTCCATTGCCCAAGTTCTTTTTCAATTTGTCTGCTTCAAGCCTGCTGCCCTTGCCTTAAGGTATTTCTCTGTACAAATTTTTTATCAAACTCAAATACAAAATCTGCAGCCATTGCAGTGCAGGTCGTATGCCGATTTTGCAGACAATGAATGCTGTGCAAGTCAGATTGAAAGGAAAATTGCAGGTGCAATTTGGGGAATTTACGAATTTCAGGACAAATTGAAAATTGGGCATGTTGCTTTGCCTGCAATTTGGGGGTTTTTGAAATTGAGGTCAAAATCAGCAAATTGAACCTCTCTTATTTGCAGAAATTTGGGGGTTTTCAAAATTGAGGTCAAAATTGGCAAATTGGAGCTCTTACATTTGCACAAATTTGGGGCTTTTGTGAAAATTGGCCAAGTAGATGCACATTGAAGCGATTGGAGTGCATAAAAATTGGGGATTTTCTGATTGGAGCATGTAATTGGGCATTACAGCTGCGATTTGTGGCGTATGTATACACATTGTGTGTAATTGGACAATTTGGTGCAGGTTTACACTTGCTTTGGTTTGCAGGCATACATTTGCACAGGACATTCGGTTGCCTGGCAGTGCACATTGGTGCTTGGTTTGCTTGTAGATATATTTTGTTGACATGGCACAGAATGCTACAGATGTATTTGGTGTGCTCACCCAGGAGGACAAGCTGGATGGATCTAATTACTCCCTCTGGAGTTTTATGATCCGTAATTTGCTGGTAGCCAAAGGGCTTTGGGGCATCGTGTGTGGTGATGACACACGCCCACATACGATTCAGCCAGCCACGCCTCAAAGGGGAGGTGCTCAAAGAGCTCCTGATGTAGATCCTGCTCCCACACAAGAGCAGAAAAGATGGGACTCTAGAGATGCACAGGCCATGTCATTGATAGCCCTTTCAGTAAAAAGGACTATTATTCCGCACATTCGTTCATGCAAGACATCGAAGCTTGCATGGGACACATTGGAAGCAATGTATCGGGAACGCAACGAAGCAAGAGTTGCCTACTTGAAGAGGCAATTGGATCTTCTTTCTATGGATGAGGGTGACTCCATGGCAGATCATCTCACCAAAGTGAAAGATTTGCAGGAACAATTGCTCAACATTGATGAGGTTATCCCAGACAGACAGATGGTCACCAACACTCTTCATTCTTTACCGCCTTCCTACTTGGGCTTTCACACCTCTCTCAACCTCTCGATGAGAGGAGGTGGTGATCCCGTCACTTTTGAAGAGCTCGTGGGTTTACTCTTGCAGGAAGAGCAAACAAGAGCAAACATATCGAGCAACCGTGGTGGAGAAAAGGCATTTACAGCCAAGGATAAGGGTAAAGCAAAGAGCTTTAAGCATGGGGGACAACAGTCTAGCAAGGCTGGTCATGGACAGCCCTCTTCTAGTGGTGAAAAGTCTGACAAAGGGGATACAAACAAGCCCAAAAAGAAGGGCAAATGTCACTACTGCCATAAGCCTGGACACTACATCAGTGAATGTAGGAAAAGGATTGCAAAAGAGAAAAAGAAAGAAGCAGGCAATGCAGTAGCAGACTCTTCGGATGACAAAGCACAGCAATCAGCTAATGTAATCCAGGAAGAGTACACTTTTTTGGTCACATGCACTAGTGACACACCAAGTGCTTCGGACACTGATATGTCTTGCATTGCATCTGACAGACAGAATGCATCATGGTATTTTGATAGTGGTGCTTCGAGCCACATCACTTCATGCAAAGATGTATTTCAGCACTTGGTTTATGCTTCAAATGGCCGCACTGTATCATGTGCAGATCATACCACATATCCAGTAAAGGGAATTGGTAATGTCATACTTATTGCAGCCAATGGTGCCAATATATGTATGAAAAATGTATTGTATGTTCCAGGGATAAAGAAAAATCTGCTCTCCGTCTCAGCCATAAACGACCAAGGTTTAAAGGTTGAATTTGAAGATGGGAAGTGTTTGGTAAAAGACCCATCAAAGGGTTATGAAATAGTCACTTCTGGAACACGATACAAAGGCTTGTATAAGCTGGACAGCTATGACAAGCGCACTTATGATGTAAATACAGTGGCTGCCCACACTCCTGCTATGCATGATGCAGAGCTATGGCATGCTCGTTTTGGGCATGTAAATTTTCAGAGTTTGATGCTTTTGCAGAAGCATCATATGGTTGATAATATGCCGCCTCTTGAGTCTCCGCCAAGACATGTATGTGAGGGGTGTATTTTGGGAAAGATGCATCGGAAACCATTCCCCAAAGATGGAGCTGTTAGAGCTGAAAATAAATTACAGCTCATACATAGTGATGTATGTGGTCCAATGCGGACACCATCCATAGGGGGGCATCTTTACTTTGTCACATTCATTGATGACTACTCCAGGTTTGCTTGGGCTTACCCTTTGAAAGCGAAAGAAGATGTGTTTACATGCTTTCGACACTTTGTCGCAATGGCTGAAAATATGTGTGCATGTAAAGTCCAAACACTTCGCTCAGATAGAGGTGGAGAATACATGTCAAATGCATTCAAGGATTATATGCTTCAAAAGGGCATCAAACACCAATGTACTGTGCCTTACACACCGCAGCAGAATGGTGTAGTTGAGAGGAAAAATAGATCTCTCATGGAGATGGCAAGATGCATGGTGAAAGCACAAAAGTTGCCTCACAAATTCTGGATGGAAGCTATAATGTGTGCAACTCATGTGTTGAACAGGTGTCCAACAAAAGCTTTGAAAACCATAACACCATTTGAGGCTTGGTATAGCCGAAAGCCAACAGTGGATTATATGCGTACATTTGGGTGTTTGGCATATGCACATGTGCCAGAACAACTCCGAACAAAGCTTGATGACAAAGCAATTAAATGCATTTTTGTGGGCTACAGCAATGAAAGCAAAGGATACCGTCTTTATAATCCAACTACACGAAGGATTTTTGTGAGTAGAGATGTGGTATTTGCTGAAAATTCAGAACAGCCCATGGTCAGCTTGTATAAAAGCAATGATACAAACATACAGGACATGTTTGATGGACTTTTACCTATTGCAATTAGGGGGGATTCAGATCAGCCAGCCCCTACACAAGAAAATCCACATGTAGAACATGTGGACCAGCCAGCCATTCAGCCCCCTTCTGTGGAAGAAGTGGAAGATCTTGTCAGGGAAGAGCAAACAGCCATAGACACAGCCAAGTCAGTGCCAAGATGGTTGCTGAAAACTTTGCAAGAAAGCAAACTTGCAGCTCCACTCACAGGTAGAACAAGGGCTAGTTCCAACCATGCTTTGAATGTACATCGTGGGGAGTCTGCATTCGCAATGGGTGGTCTCTTTGATTCAGAAGAGCCTTCTTCTTATGAAGAAGCACATGAGAATGAGCATTGGTTGCAAGCTATGCAAGCTGAAATTTCTTCTATCATGAAGAATAATACATGGGATCTTGTGGAATTGCCTAAAGGCAAGCATGTAATTGGCACAAAGTGGGTGTACAAAGTCAAAAGAAAGTCTGATGGTACTATTGACAGGTACAAAGCAAGACTTGTGGCTAAAGGCTACTCCCAGAAAAAGGGAATAGATTATGAAGAGACTTTTGCTCCTACTTCGAGAATGACCACAATAAGATCTGTGATTGCATTGGCTGCTCATAAAGGATGGAAAGTGCATCAATTGGATATCAAAACTGCATTCTTAAATGGGGATTTACAGGAGGAAGTATATGTAAATCAGCCCATTGGTTTTGTAGTTCCTGGTGAGGAACATAAAGTATGCAGGTTGCACAAAGCATTGTATGGGTTAAAACAAGCTCCAAGAGCTTGGTATGATAAGATACATGCTCATCTAACCAGCCAAGGTTATGAGAATAGTCCAGCTGAAAGCACATTGTATGTGAAGAAAACCGATGCCGATATTCTCATAGTCATCTTGTATGTAGATGACATGCTCATTACAGGTACAAGCAAAGCACAAATTTCAGATTTCAAAGCTGATTTGAAAGCTGAATTTGATATGTCAGATTTGGGGCCTTTACACTACTATCTCGGCATACAGTTTATGCATACAGATGATGGCATTGTTATGCAACAAACTAAGTACATAAAAAGTTTGCTAAAAAGGTTTCACATGGATGAATGTAAGCCCATTTCTACTCCGGTAGAACCAGGTGTACGGCTTACTATGCATGATATTGGAGAGCCTTTTGAGGCCGGCCTTTACAGCCAGGCAGTGGGATGCCTCATTTACTTGTGTAACACGAGGCCAGACATATCTTTTGGGGTGTCTTTGTTGAGCAAATTCATGCACAGCCCAAGCACAAAGCATTGGCAAGCAGTCAAACGCATTTTTCGATATCTTAAGGGTACCCTGGATCTTGGTTTGTTCTATCCCAGGGGGGGCAGCTTGCAGCTTTATGCATACAGTGATTCAGATTGGGCTGGTGATTATGATACCAGGCAATCCACCAGTGGGAATTGTTTTTTTCTTGGCAGCTCATGCATATCTTGGTTGAGTAAAAAGCAACCCACTGTTGCTACATCTACTTGTGAAGCTGAGTACAGGGCAGTCTTTACAACTACAGTAGATTGTGTATGGTTGAGGAGACTATTGGCTGATCTTCGTGAGTGTCAGCAGACACCCACCACCATTCTCACTGATAGCCAGAGTGCTATGGTCGTGGCACGAAATCCAGTATTTCATGCACGTACCAAGCACATAGAGATTCATTATCACTATGTCAGAGAGAGGCTACATGCAGGGGAGATCAGTTTATCTTATTGCCCTACACAGGATAATGTTGCAGATCTATTCACAAAGGCTTTACCTCGAGAAAAGTTTGAAGCTTTCCGCAAAGCTTTGGGCTTACTCTCATATAGAGAGTGATCTGCTACCCTTGTACAGGTTCACACTTCCACTACAGGGGGGATTTGTAGGCATATGCTCACTTATAGTAGTGCTATGTGTGAACAGGGCTTAACCAAGGGCACTTTTTCCCATGTGGTTTTTCCCCTTGGACATCAAGCGTGAAAGGACACATAATATTTTGTAGTTCTATATTATATGGATGTGGCACACATGCAAGGGTTGACTTGCATTTTGTGGATACCACACTTTTGGCTCTCTCTCTCTCTCTCATTTCTCTGTGTGAGCTTCTCTACCCTGCACCTAACCCTAATGTGGAGGTTTGTGTGTGTGAGTGTGTGATTGTAGGCATATGCTCACTTATAGTAGTGCTATGTGTGAACAGGGCTTAACCAAGGGCACTTTTTTCCATGTGGTTTTTTCCCTTGGACATCAAGTGTGAAAGGACACATATAATATTTTGTAGTTCTATATTATATGGATGTGGCACACATGCAAGGGTTGACTTGCATTTTGTGGATACCACACTTTTGGCTCTCTCTCTCTCTCTCATTTCTGTGTGTGAGCTTCTCTACCCTGCACCTAACCCTAATGTGCAGGTTTGTGTGTGTGAGACACGCACTCACTTATAAATATTGGCTAAGTCCTAAGGGCTATTTGAGCCTAGATTGGGTAATACTTACCACCTGTTCACATGCCACACAACCATGTCAGCAAACAGTTTCACACGCACGGTTCACAGGCGGGCGTCCCCTAGCCCGGAACTACACATAGGTCATGCAGGCATGAAAACAGCATGCAATTTCATTTGCAGGCAAGCACATAAAGATGCTATGCAATGCAGCATTGGCATGAGAAATTTCCGTTTATGAAACCATATAAGACCAGGCGTTTCCAGGCATGTATATGCGATACCAGACCCAGTGGAAAGCCAATCCTCCAGGCGTTTCCGGGCATGTACACAAAGGCACAAGTCCCAGCGGAAAGCCAAGTCCTCCAGGCGTTTCCGGGCATGTACACAAAGGCACAAGTCCCAGCGGAAAGCCAAGTCCTCCAGATATTCCGGGCATAATAACATCAAGTCCCAGTGGAATATCATATCCAACTATACAGCATGACACGTGTCAATCACATGCATAGGCACATTCCATAAGCCATGGACACCAATCCAATATGTACATAGTGTGAAAGCAAGAGTGAACCATTTGGGTGGCCAAATGGTGACAGGCCGACTGCACTCATTTGCATATGGAGCTGGCCGACCTGCTCTGTTGGGGCTGTGGATGTTTTTCTTGGCTGACCGACTGGAAGGACCCAGTCGTGAGGCTAGCGAGGCATCCCTACACTGGCCGACTGCAGTTATGGGGCCATATAAATAGGCCCCATTGCCCCCACTTCATTGTATTCAGTTTTCATTGCGGGATCTTGTGTATAGAGAAGAGTTACACGCCTATCTCTCTTCTTCTCTTGTGCTGTCTTTTTTTCTGCACTCTACTTGCTCTTGTGGTCTCAGATTTGGTTATCATCTCCGTTGCGTATTTTGACATGGTATCAGAGCCCTAGGCTCTTGAAAGATCTTGGGAGTTTTCTGAGCAAGAGGGGGATTGTTGCGTTGCTGATTGGTGGACTGTTTTGGACTGTTCGGGAAGAGAAGTAGCAAGAGGAAGGTGGGCTAAGTAGCCGGACAGCCACTTGCAGGTTTAAAGTTTTTTTCCCACCCACCCACCCTTTTCAGTTACATCCCCGCGATGACAGATTTGTTAGAGATGGCTGAGAAGCATGTGAAGATCCCAACACTCCCCACGTTCCCTGTAGACTGTCAGTTGGACGGGAACAATTTCAGCATCTGGAAGGTGATGATGGAGTCTGTGCTGGAGGCATATGACCTTGCTGATTTCATTGTTATCGGGGTTCCAAGGCCGGAAGCAGAGGAAGGGGAGTTATTGTCAATGAAGAAGGACCGCGAGGCACAGGCACAGATGTGGGATCATGTCAACGCCAAGGTCCGGTCATTTATCTTCCTCAACTGCACACCACAATTAATCAATCACGTAAAGTATATGATGCTGGCCAGAGGCATATGGCAGCACTTGGCTTCTCTTTATAATAGGGTATCACCCATGAAGAGGATTTCCTTGGAAGTGCAGATGCGGGTTATGAACCTTGCGAAGTCGTTGACGATGCGGGAGCACATTAACAAGCTGCAGGCCCTTCAGTAGGAAGTCCTCCAGGCTGGGAAGGAGATATCATCAGAAGATATGGCCATTACTTTGCTGTCCCACTTGCCTCCTCAGTATTCCGCTTTCTACTCCTCTTTGATTACTAGTGGCAGCTCAGCACCATTACCTTGGAGGAGCTTGTGTCCATGGTCCTAGACCAGGAGGAACGTTTCACGAACCCTCCTCACAGCGGAGGTTCGGAGGCCTTAGTTGGCCAACAGCCGAAAGGCCGGAAAAACAACAAGGGCAAAGGGAAGGCTTCACCGGAGAAGTCTTCTGAGAAGAAGCCTGAAACAGAAAAGGTCCTGTGATGATGGTGGCGAGAAAGGTCACTACTGGAGGAAGTGTCCTAAGCGGACTGGGAAGAGTGCTGATTCTTCAGCCTCAGCTGCAAAGACTCTTGCATTTGTGCACTTAGAGATGATGGACTCTGATGCTTCATCGTCTTCGAGCGAGGAGGCAGTTGGCTTCACCGCAAAGGATACCCGGGAATGGATTCTTGACAGTGGTGCTTCAAGGCACATGACTCCGTCCCGTGACTTCTTTCTGGATCTGAAACGGCAGTCAGGTCGCATTTTCATTGGCGACAACTCTACCATTCCGACTCATAGTAAGGGCTGGATGGAGATTATTCCCGACGGCAGGGGGGGCAAGCATGCCTCCCGTGTTCTTTATGTCCCTGCTCTTGGTTTTCATCTTCTGTCAGTGCATGAAGTATGCAAGACTGACTTTCGGGTGGAATTTGAGGAGCATTCAGTTGCTCTACGGGACCGTGAGACTGGCCAGGTTGTTTGGGAAGGCGGTGTGGAGAATGGTATCTACAAGCTCTCTGCACTCTCCTCATTGACAGGTTCTCAGGTCGAAGATCTGTGGCACTTTCGTTTTGGCCACTTAAATGTGGATGCATTGCGGCGAGCTTTCCGGGACCAGATGGTGGTTGGCTTGCCAGATGTTGGCAGCAGGCAAGGACGTTGCAGTTCTTGCATACGTGGTAAGCAGCACAGGGAATCCTTTTGGAAGCAGGCTTCCAGGTGGGCTTCAAAACCATTGGAGTTGATTCACACTGACTTGTGTGGACCTCAACAAACACCATCGGTGGGAGGATCTCTCTATTTTATGTTGCTTGTTGATGACTGTACCAGATTCACGTGGGTCTACTTTCTTTCACAGAAGGACCAAGCTTTTGCATGGTTCAAGGATTGGCACGTGATGGTGGAAAAAGAGTCTGGATTGCAGGTAAAGACTCTCAGGGTTGACAAAGGGGGTGAATTCTCCTCGAATGTATTTCTCTGATTTTGTGCAGATCATGGCATCAAGAGGGAACTGGCCAATACAAGATCGCCTTCAGAGAATGGAGTTGTAGAATGTGGTGGAGATGGCGAGGACCATGCTGGAGCATTGTGATCTTCCTCGTCCACTTTGGGGAGAGGCTGTGGCAACGGCTGTCCATACTCTCAACCGGTCTCCAACGACTTCACTACCTAATATGACTCCGTTTGAGGCGTACTTTGGCAGGAAACCTGATGTCTCACACTTCCGTGTTTTCGGGAGTGATGCATATGTACATATTCCGAAGAAGCAGAGGGGGAAGCTTGACTCCAAATCCCGCAAGCTTATATTTGTGGGGTATAATTCTCTTTCCAAGGGATACATATTGTATGATCCAGATATGAATGAGATTGTTGTCAGCCGGGATGTGGTCTTTGATGAGCATGTCAATATCCACTGTCGAGGAGTCGCCACTTCTTGGAGATTCAGAAGAGTCTGATGATGATTCCCAGACTATTGTTCCAGTTGATCCACCTCAGTCAGTACAGGAGGTTGAGCCCGCGGCTGGAGTAGAGCCCCCGCAACAACAGGAGGCTCCACGATCTGTTCAAGTACCCAGGTGGTTGTTGGACACCCTTCGGGAGTCAGGTGTCACGGAGTTACCCTCCGAGTGGACCACAAAGGACGGCCCTCGAAGATCGCACAGAGTCCGCGACAAAAGCAATACAGCGGAGCTTCTTTTCAGGTAAACTATGCTTTGATGTCTCGTATTATGCGGGACAAGGAGCCCACTTCCGTGAAGGAAGCCATCGAGAAGAACAAAACATGGGAGTTGGTACCGAGGCCGTCGAAACGGTCCGTCATTAGTGTCAAATGGGTCTTTAAGACCAAATATGCGTCAGATGGGTGGGTGGACAAACACAAAGCAAGGCTTGTGGCTAAAGGTTATGCTCAGCGGCTAGGCATCGACTACGAGGATACCTTTGCACCGACAGCATGGATGACCACGATTCGGACCGTTCTTGCCCTTGCTTCTTCTCAAAGGTGGCCAGTGTATCAAATGGATGTAAAATCTGTGTTCCTTAATGGTGACCTGCAGGAGAAGGTGTATGTTGAGCAGCCTCCAGGCTTTGTTGTTCCAGGATCAGAAGGGATGGTTTACAGGTTACGTAAGGCCTTGTATGGTCTTAAGCAGGCTCCCAGGGCTTGGAATCAGAAGATTGATTTCTTCTTTGTTCGGATTGGTTTTGAGAGATCGGTTGCATATCCCAACCTGTATCTCTTTCAGATGGCAAGATGCATGGTTAAAGGATAGAAGTTGCCACACAAATTCTGGATGGAAGCTATCATTTGCGCAACATATGTTCTTAACAGATGCTTTACCAAAGCATTAAAGACCATTATGCCGTATGAGGCTTGGCACAAAAGAAAGCCCAATGTCAACTACATGAAAGTTTTTGGATGCTTAGCCTATGCTCATGTGGCACAAGAGCTGAGAACTAAGCTTGGATGGCAAAGCGGTGAAGTGAGTTTTGTGGGTTACAGTAGCGAAAGTAAAGGCTACCATTTCTACAACCCAATCACCCACAAGATTTTTGTGAGTAGAGATGTGGTATTTGCTGAAAATTTATTTCAGGCCATGTTAGATGCAACAAAAACTTGAATCTAAGCCCACATGACATATTTGATGGGCTATTACCCTTGTCTATCAATGGGAGATCAGATCCGCCACCTGTTGAGCATCATTTGTCTCAAGAAAGATGGGATATTAGACCTTTGGATCAGCCTGCAACATCTGAAGATGTAGAAGAGGCTGTAAAAGATGAGCATTGGCCGCTCCGTACCTTGCAAAAGAGCACCACTCACAGAAAGAACACAGGCTGAATTAAGGAGTGCATCAAGTTCTTAGCATGCAGCTTATGCATGTATGAGTAGTCTGGGTGACATGGATGAGCCTGCTTCATTTGAGGAAACAAAAGAGCATGAGTAGTGGATGACAGCCATGTAGGAAGAGTATAACTCTATTTTGAAAAACCATACATGGGATGTCACATGCACCATGCACTGAGGTGCAGTGTGACACACTAGCTCATCAACAATGCTATACTTATACAGATGTTTAGTACCTTTTTAGGAAGATTTGTCATATTCCATGACCTCATTGTGAGCCCTAGCCGGGACATGTCAGGCACGAGCTACGTAGGTCAGTCTCCCAGCCTTAGATGTCAAGGTTAGTCCCTTAACCCATTTGGAGAACAAGCATTTAGGTCATCTGAGGTTAGGCATGGTAAAAGTCAGTCCATTAGATGCATATATAGTGCATGTTACAGCATATAGTTATCTTGGTACATGGGCCAGCCTATTGGCCGGCCCATAGGGCTTGGTAAGCATAGTCACAGGCATAGTTGTTACGAGGCGCACCTCTAATAGTGAGGCGTACGATTGCTTGATCGAGGCGTCAACCAAAAATAAATAAATAAATTATTTTATTTATTTATTTATTTATTGCTGGTTTGAGTCTTTAGACGGGGCTTTAAGGGCCCAAGGCAGCCCCTCTCACACACACTCTCTCTCTCCCTCCCTCCCTTAAGCCTTTCTCAAGACCCGAAGTTCAAACTTCAAACACACTAGGATGATGATGTTTTTTATACCCACTTTTGGAGCTCTCTCTATACTACCGGTTCATTTCAGTTCATTTCATTTTACTTTGTACCCTTGAATCTTGATGATGTATCCAGTGTTAGAAGTCATCTCCTGTCTTTATCAGACACCAGGGTCTCTGTTGTGGGTGTGCCCGCCCTTTGTAGGTGTTTTCAGAGTGGCTTGAAGTTTGAAGCCTTGAAAGTTGAAAACTTGAAGGGGTGTGTGTGTGCTTGTAGCCTTGTAGTCTTGTTCTTATATAGATATTAGATAGGCAAGAGAGAGAGGCAAGGGCAAGAGAGAGAGAGAGAGAGAGGCAAGGGCCAAGCCTCAAGGCCCAAGGTCCCAATCCTAAAGGCAAAGGCAAGAGAGAGGCAAGGGCCAAGAACCAAGGCGCAATCAAGGGCCAAGCCTCAAAGGCCAAGCCTCAAGGCTCAAGGCATCCCCAAACAGCCATAAACGGCTAGAAACAGCCGAGGCAAATGACTAGAAACGGGCAAAAAAAAAAAGTCGGACTGCACGCAACGGTTCCCTACTGTCCCCCCACAGCGCCGTCCCCATTCCTGCCGCCATCCCCTTCCCTGCCCCTTGTGAGGGACGCCTCCAGGGGGACGTCTGACCATCCCTTGCCGTCCCCGTTATTGATCCGTCCCGACTCGGCGTCCCTCCGTTCCAACCGTCCGTCCCTTCCATCCCCTGTGACTATGCAGTGGCCACATGTTAGGAGCCCGACCGCATGTATCATGGGGCGCCTTGAGCATAGGACCCGCCAGGTCTCTTGGAGATTGGATTGCACACAAGCAGTTAACCCAGAGGTGCAGGAGAGAGGCCTGACACGGATCCAGGGTAGAGATAGGCTCATCATGGACATCTACTCAGCTATCCCTCAGGAGTGGCTGACTCCCATCCTAGACATGACCCCCCAATGTGGCTAGGTGTGTTTACGAGACATGATATTCTCGTGGCGGTCCATGGAGCAGATGAGGGCAGTGGTTTGCTCACTTTTTCTATTGGATCCCATGGCAAACTAGAGAGATATGAGCTTCCCTTAGTGGACTTCAGGGGCTGCACCTTACAGAGAGTGAGGGTGATTGGCTTTCGGACATGGGAGCCGCACATAGACCCACCGCCGGCCAAGGTGGCCAAGGAGAGATCTTGGCGACTATGGATATGAGAGTGCCAACCTCTCACGTGCCTACAGTGGGACCCGGAAGATTGGACTTGGCATGACCCCGCTGATGCGGAGGAGACTCTGGATGCCCCTTTCTTTGCATATACTGCATGGCTAGGCCGCAGGATCTAGTTGCCAGAGATTGATGGCACCTCGGCAGCAGCAACACATTGGCAGTCATAGGGCCTCTCACAGTGTTTCCTTTTAGATTTTTGGAAGAGGCTATGGGACAGTTTCCAGCCTAGAAAGATCACCCTCTTTCGTTGGCTGATGGCACACAGGAGCTTGGTGGTTGGCACTTGGCGGGCAGTTGGAGGGAGGCAGTTGCTCGCGGTGCGGCCACCCTCTCAGGAGTCTCAACGACATTGTCTTTGGGATTGTCTGAAGGCTCAGCAGATATGGCAGTGGATTCTCCGCATCTTCTATATGGACAAGGCCTCAACCCGGATCATTACATGGGGCACTATTGCTTGGGCCACAAAGGATGAGTTGATCAGGGCTTATGAGGTGGATGGGGGAGGGCTAGCCCTCACCATAGTATTTCGGCAGTACTAGTCCTAGCCCCACCTACAGATCACTGGCGACCAGGCTCATGCCAGAGATGGGAGATTTGCAGCAACATTACAGCCTGGCACATTTGGCGAGCTAGATGGAGCGAGGCCATCAAGGGTACCCATACTCTGCCCGCTGAGTCCATCAGAAGCATTTGGCTCGACATCATTCATACCCCTAGCGGTCAGTGGGGGAAGCTTCAGGGAAGTTCTGATCGCATGCGGAAGCGGCGGGAAGCTTTCTTGAGACTCTGAGGCCTGGCCCTTTTCTCATAGATAAAGGCGGTGACCCCGACCACTTGTGTGGTTGTTCGCCCCCCCCCCCCCCCCCCCTCAGAGAGCGGCCAGCCGGAGGAGAAGTCTCTCTTCCCCATATCATCATGTGATTCCCACCCCGTTGTCCGAAGGCTTGTATAAAGGCTCAACCAAGCATTGTTTAAATCATTCATTCCTTGTGGGGATTGGATCATAGATTAGGACTCTTTGGAGTCAAGACTACCTTTTCAAGGGCATGCCTATGGCTACCAAAGTTATGTACCTTTTTGTACTACATGAATATACTGAAAATACAGCTCTCTCTTTTTCTTTTCTCCATCTCTTCTTTGCATTTTACATCAAGATGTTCCTATGAAAGGTGTTTAGGGCTATAAGAAGACACAGAGATTCTGTGCATGTGACATCTGCAACAAGTAAAGCGGAGGAAAACATTCCTTTGGGAGTATGTACTCAAAACCAGTACATCAGTTAGCTCTCAGAGCAGTTCCAAAGGCCTAGCAACAGACATGATCAGTTCCGGCAAGTGACCCGCTATTGTGTTAAGGGAAAGGCATGGGGACAATAGTGGAACAGATGCTCAGTTCTTCATCAAGACTTGAAGTGGAGTTCAAAAGTGGACCGTGTGTTCTGTTAGAGTAGTAAGTCAAAGTCAGAAGTCCAGGGAGGACGGAAGGATGACAAAGTATCCACCCCATCATCAAGTTTAGCAAGAGGGGATGTCATGTGCACGCCCGTGCCATGTCATAAATCTCAGCATATTCCATGGTTTAGACAGCATTTAGGGCATTCGCAAGGCTAGGATATGGTCTTATGAGCAGTCGGCAGGAGTATGGACAGCATGAACAGTATCAAGGTCACACGTGTGAACATTTAATGCTGAATTTATCAGGTCCTGGACATATAAACAGGCCAACAGCCCCTACATTCGGCCGACCAACTCTACCCAAGCCTATATAAGCATTAGGCATCATTTGTAGAAATCATCTATTCCCTCTTTTGGGCTTAGATCATCATGTAGGTAGTAGAAGTGCATCAGCCACCTTTTTGGGCAGGCCAAAGGCCTCATGAAGTTGTAAAGTCAGATATACTGAATACCAACAACCCTCTCTCTCTCTCTCACTCTCTTCTCTATCTAATCATTTCATTAAGCATCTGCAGGTGTTCCATAATCAGGCTTAGGGCTGGATCATAGAAGAAGGCTTCCGCGCATGCAACATGAGATCTGGTCGTTGTAGTGTTGCCTAATGGTTAGAATGTGATTGGCACAGTGGGTTTACAAAGTGAAGAGAAAGTCGGATGGATCTATTTATTGATATAAGGCTTGACTTGTTGCGAAGGGTTACTCCCAATAAAAGGAGATTGACTATGATGCACCCACTTCCAAGATGACTACCATCAGATCTATGATTGCATTGGCAGCTCATATGGGATGGAAAGTGCATGACTGGAGTCTGGACATAAAGATAGCCTTTCTTAATGGGGATTTTCATGAGGAAGTGTATGTAAATCAGCCCATTGTTTTGTGGTTCTTGGCAAGGAAATTAAAGTTTGTTGATTAAAGGAAGCATTGTGTGGTTTGAAACAAGCTCCATGAGCTTGGTATGAGAAAATACATGCATATTTGGACAGCCAAGGCTTTCAAAATAGTCCAATTGAGAGCACACTTTTATGTCAAGAAAGAAAATTCAGATTTGGTGGTCATCATTTTGTATGTAGATGACATGCTACTTACAAGGACTAATGAGGAAAAAATTAGGCTATCTTCATTTGAGATGCAGGCATTCAGTTTATACAGCAAGATGATGACATCGTTATGTTGTAGTAAGAGGGCTGCTCAAGAGGTTCAATTTGGAAGATTGTCCTGCAGAACCTGGTTCTAGGCTTAGCACTTAAGATTCAAGTGAGCTTTTTGATGCCGTGGTTTACAATCAGGCTGTTGGGTGCCTAATTTACTTGTGCAACACACATTCAGTTTGGGGTGTCTCTACTAGGCAAGTTCATGCACATCCCACGGACAAAGCATTGGCAAGTTGTAAAGTGCATTTTCAGGTATCTCGAGAGCACTCAGTCACTTGGATTATTCTATGCCGCGCGTGTGCGGGGGGGTGGTGGGGTTGGGTGGGGGTGGGGGTGGGTTCAGCTGCGTGCTTGTATTAATTCTGACTGGGCTGGTGGTTATGACACTGGAGAGTCAGCAAGTGGAAAGTGCTTTTTACTTGGGAGTTCATGCATTTCATGGTTGAGTGAAAAGCAACCATGGCTACATTGTGTTGTGAAGTTGAGTACAAAGCAACATTCAACGACGGTAAAGTGTGTATGGCTGACGAGATTGATGGCAGATCTTTGTGTGAGTCAGCATATGGCCACACTTTCGATACTGATACTTGGGGTACAATATGAAAAAGGATGTTAGTCTGATATATTTCGAGTACTGCTATTATACGTATTTATATTACATGTTTGTGTGCGCGCACGCATGTGTGCAAGTGCATACGTGCACGCGCGTGAGTGGATAAAATTATGCCATAGGGACTGATTGGAAAGGACTGAAGCTGTCATTCTTTGCTGCAGGATCAGCTTGGATGGCCCTCACAAGAAGTTTCATCGAGCACTGCATCTTTGGGTTGGATAACCTACCCAGGACCTTGTTGATGTATTATGCCAACTTTGTGTCCTCTCCAGAAGGCTACTTTCACACAGTCCTGTGCAACACACAGAAGTTTCGGAACACAACCGTGAATCACGACTTGCATTATATACTGTGGGATACTCCACCAAAGCAGCACCCAATCACTCTAAGCCCTGAGCATTTTGTAAACATGACTGCAAGTGGAGCAGCTTTTGCTAGGAAATTTAGAGCTGATGATCCAGTGCTAGATAAGATAGACAAAGAGCTTCTCGGCAGGAAAAATGACGATATTACACCTGGTGGCTGGTGCATAGGTTCTTATCAGTGGGGAGATCCATGTGCTGTATCAGGGGATCCTAACATACTCAAGCCTGGACCTGGGGCTAAGAGGCTTGAATCTTTGGTTTTGAGGCAGTTGTCGACAGAAGTATTCAGGGCAAATCAGTGTGTGGTTCATGAAAGATGACAAGAATTGGTTGCCAACAAGCGGGTTCTACAAGAGCTGATTGTAGCACAATGCATGGTTTATGATGGTGCATGGTTGGTGATGTAATCATGGGCATGTTATGGTGATATGTTCTTGATTGGCTTGTGGGCTTGTTGATGTAATGAAAGGGGCAATTCATGGGGCATGTTGATGCTGATACTCCTCTTGGATTGTATGGTGAGGTGCATTGATGAGTGGAAAGCATGGAAGCTCTCTGAGGGTAAAATTCTGTGATGATTCCAGGAAATGGTGGCTTTCTCAAGTCAAGTTGGCCAGCAGCAGTCAGGGATCCTCCAACGTGTGGGTGGGTTCCTCAATGTCAAAACTTTAAAATTTCAAGTGACACTCCCTCGTGCTTTTTGCTCGTAATGTTGTTTATGTCTGTCCTGTGTGTGTGTGTGTGTGTGTGAGAGAGAGAGAGAGAGAGAGAGAGAGAGAAAGAAAGATATATATTAAGCGTCTACTAAAGACCCAATGGACCTATGAGACCAAAGTGGTACAATAATGTCCATGGCATATCTCATCATGGAATGGAAAATAAAACAGAATGAAAACATAAATATAGCTATCTCACTGGGGTGATACAAAACTGCCCATGGAAACTCGTCATGGAATACTAAGAACATAAAAACATGGGAACAACATCAGCTCCGAGTATATGGGCTTGGTATGCATCATAGGCCACTATGGAGAAAGCTCAGAGATATGTGGCATCCTCTTGAACCAGTGCCCCGTTTAGATCCGCATGATAGAATGCATGATTGGGCTTTCCAACATCTTGATGGAAGCAAATTATGATTGCATATGATTACCGCAACCTCCATTTACCACCATTTACTTCCACGGCCATGGATACATGGAGCATGCAAATCATTTAAGGGTTCCGAATAAACCTTAAAGTTGGTGGAAGAAACACTTGCAATGTATATAGAAAAATGGTCTTCCACTCAATCAAAGATTGTTTCTGTGTTGCCTGTTTCTAATATTCGTATGAAAAGTGGTTTTTTTTCCCAAAGAAGAGACTTCTATTAAGTATGAATTAAGTATGGAAAAAACATACAACATTTACGGCTATAAGCCGGAATAGAATAGAATCACCCCAATATGTAAGGTGGTCTCAGCCCCACTGAGGAGCATCATGTGCTGATGCACTGAGACTTAAAAACTTTGGACACCCTCAATTGCCTCCGTGCATCTAGCTCTCCAAATCTGCCATGCTGTAATACTGGCAACAATCTCCCAACTGGTATCATTGCTCTGTCTGGGGGGTGTATAACGTGAGGGACGTCCTACAACAAACCATGTTGGGCAATATCTTTACGAATGAAAATAGCAGTGTTTGTATTACTACCCTCGTAGAAAAGTTGCGGATCAGATTGGGAAAGCCAAGTAACTGCCCCCCAAGTAACATACATGGCACAACCACTCAATTTGCCCATAAGTTGGGCTATAGAATCCCAAATGCGCTATGCAGTGCTGCATTCCCATAGACAATGTTGTATAGTCTCAGAAATTGTCGCACATCTTGAGAAGGTAGGTGGATCTCCATTGATGATTGGTGGGGAGGTCACCATGTATCACTTTATTTGCACTGTATCACTTGAGTGATGTTATAACTCTCCCAATGAGGCCTGAGAGTAGGGATCTTGAGATGCCTAGCATTCCGGATTATGAAATTGAAAAAGGGAAGGCTTTTCAATGGATTGGAAGTATCAATCCACTCCCACTCACCTAGATTCCGTTGAAGATACCTGATAGGACTGCCACCATATAGCCATAAACACCAAGAGCCATGAGTCAATATCTGAGAAGAAGGATCAATGAACGAGTGCTTCCCCGAACGACCAACAATCCTCACTGGACTAAGCCTGGTGTTTGGGATGATCCCCTCCATGTTACATCTCCTCAATCTCCAACCAGGCATGATAGAATAGATGATGCAATCTACAGCCTATTGCCTGGGAGAGCAATGACATGCAAAGGTACGCCTATCCTAAAAAAGACTCCAAGCCATCTCGGATAATAATCTCCATGAAGGATCCCAGAGAGCCACTCATGCGGTATAGCTGCATCAATCTGATCAATACGTAACCGAGAGTTCCTAAGATGTTGGATGGATGCAGCTCTCGGATCCACCGAAAGACTCTTTAAGGTCTTGCAAGCAAGAATTGTATATGCACATCTCTCCCATCCTAACCACTGCATGTAATGAGATGCACCAAGTGGCCGACTAACCTCATTCCTAATGAACTCGTTCCACATAATGGGTTGTTGGTTAGCCTCATCCAAAGTCCTAGGAAGCGTCTGTCGCAAGAAGGGTCTCATGCCTCTCCTTGCTCTGACAATGGCAACAATAAGAGGGGAAGATGGTGCTTTGATATCTGTCTCTGTGAACAAAAACCGCGTGTTGGGCAACCAATCTCTTCCAACACAGGGAGTATATCTAGAAATCTGAGAAAGGAAAAAATCCTTCCAAGGCTCAGTGCCTGATAGGAAACCTCTAACCACAAATTTGCAAAGCAACGCCCTGCACTCAACCCCTCTTGACTACGAAGAGGCAACCTCAATCTAGAAATACCAACAGTGGAGCGGAGGAAGATGCTCATGGCATGTGCGACTATGATATATAATAATGGGGCTAAAGGGCATCCTTGCGATAGTGAGCAAGAGATCTGAAAACACTCTCCTCTATCACTAGTGGGCAAGCAAGCACACTATTGTGGGCATCACGATACATGCATGAAACTCCCCTAATCCATCTCTGAGAGAAGCCCATATGGCTAAGAGTACCCTAAGGAAGTCCCAATCCACTCTATCATAAGCCTTCTCAAAATCCCAAAATAGAATGGCTAAATGCTGATTACTCGCTTTGGCCCATTCCACGGCCTCCCAAAATGAGAAAATGTTATCAAAGATGCTCCAACCGTGTAAGAAACCATTTTGAGTATCATGAATGATAACTTGCAAAATTGGTTGCAATCTAATGCTCACTACCTTAGCAAATATCTTATGTGCAGTCCCAAGTAAGGTGATAGGTCTCCATTGTCCAATCAAGGTCTTATCCTCACTCTTAGGCAAATAAGCCCCATAGTGAGAGAAGAAGGAACCTGTGTCCCACATCTCTTGGAGAGCCGATGTGATCTCTGCCCCAATCTCATCTCAAAAAGTAATGAAAAAAACAAGGGTGAGACCATCCTCCCCTGGACACTTACCATAAGGTAAGGCATGAAGAGAATGACTAAACTCTTGCATAGAAAAAGGGGCATCCAAAACAGCACATCTCCTCAGTAATCAAATATTGCAATGCATTCCAAACCTTCCTTTGTGCCTTGTGTCTCAAATCAAAATGAGGCTCAATGCTAAGAAGCTGGCGATAGAAATCAGTGGCAATTTGTCTAACCATAAGAGGATCTGAATGAAGAGTGCCATGTGAATCATGCAATTTTCTGACACTATCTCTAGCATGAGAGGGGTTGTGAGTAGCAAAGAAGTGTTTGTTGCATCTGCCATCCATCTGGGTCCAAAGGGATTCCTGGGCATGGTAATGGTACTCCGCACGCTGCTCAAGTGAGTGGTGAAGCTCAGCCCTAACAGTACATAAAGAGCCTGCAACCCAGTGAGCATGAGGATGTTTCTCAACCTAGTCAAAGGATGCTCCTATGGAAGCTAAGAGCTTCCAATAAGACCAAAGAAGAGCAGGGAACCACAATGAGACTGGGGTGAGGCGTTGATCCTCCACCACTGGATCAAAGCCCACCTGGTATTGAAAGACGAAGATCTTCCTGGGGCCAAGAGGATAGGGACTGCCAACACCTGAGAAGTAGGTTCCAGAGAGAGAAAATCCACCTGGAGGAAGTCTTGACCAAGCAGATGTGTACCTTGGAAGTGCACAAACAACTCTGAAGGGAGAGCTACCAAAAGACATGCACGGGCCTGTGAAGCAAGAGGGGTGGGAACCATAAACCCTCACGATAAGGGTGATCTGGACCTCAATGTCAAGTCATGTTGGAGAGAGGTAAGCTCGTCTTGCGAAAAATTGATGGTTCTCCTGGCCTATGGGGGTGATGAAGGATTGGATGTGGAGGAAGCCATAAAGCCAATCGACAATGGGCGGCTGACTCGAATCCAATTTAAAAAATGATGTCAAAGGAAAAGAGTCGGCAAGGGGTAGGAGGAGAGGCGAGAGAGGTTGAGGAAGAGGAAACAACGGGGGCGGAAGCAAGGGTAGGGGAGGAGGTGGGGGAAGAGGTAGGGAATAAGGCAAGGGCATATATTTTATATGAAACTTGGTATTGCATCTGACAGATGTTGTAGATGTCATAGTCACATTGAGACTGTGCCACATATGTTATGGCATTGTACTTATTCCAGACAATTCTTGGCATGTCTAGGTGATGATATGGCTACTCGTTCCGTCGTAGAGGATGCTCCAAGAACTTTTGGCTTTTTAGTGTGAGCAATCCAGGACTACAGGATAACGTTACGTTCTTTTCTTGGGTTAGATTTTGGGCACTTTGGACAATATGGAAAATGCGCAATACTACCATGTTCAATCAACCAGACTTTGATCCTTATCCCTTTTTCAGAGTGCATCTTAGATAGTCGCTCCATGACACCTTCGAATGGAGAAAATTTCTCTTGCGCAGTTAGAGCTATTTTTCCAATGCTTCTGAGTTAATCACACCTTGGGTTAACTCCTTGTAGTATTTTTCCATAATTTTCACTAAAAGAGAGAGAGAGAGAGAGAGAGAGAGAGAGAGAGAGAGAGAGAGAGAAGCCTATATAACCTACTGAGTACCCCCACTAGTGCCCATCCCCTTCAAAATCTAAAGTGGCATCTTTTCATTGACTTAAAAAGTGCTAGGAACATGTTTTTTTTATGATGATGATTTGGAGGTTGCACTATCAATAAACAACCCTTGACTATCAAGACCACCAATTCAAAAGTCAAAATTACCAAAATGTTCAGGAGGTAGAAGAAGATGCAAAGAAATCTCATTTGTGAATTTCATGTTGAAAAATGGCTGTTTTGTTTTCTAACTTGCCTTTGTAAGTAGCAATGGCGTGCAAAGTGTAATGGACCAATGGGCAATGGTTAATGCAAGGTTGATTCTTGGTTCCTAATAGGTGGTTAATAATGTCTTATCTTTAGTCCAATTAAAAAAGATTTAAAAAACAAAAGCTTGATATAAAAGTAGGGTGTAGAGTTGGCATTCTCTCCTCCACATGATATGAAATCTAAGAGTAGACCCTTCACTGTTTTTTAGTAATAGTCAATGGTTGATGATAATAGTCAAGGTTGATTGCCAATTGTTGTTGATGGGTGGATGATGGTTGGCAATTGCTTGCCCTTACTAGAAAGAAGTTCCATAATGTTATGTGTGGAGAGGTTGCGAGTTAAAATTATAAAAATCTAAGAATGGATCCTCCCTTTATGATAATAGTCAATGGTTAAAATTATAAAATTTAAGAATGGAGGGTTGCCTTTTGGCAAGCACCCTTGTTCGTCAAATTGATAGGAAGGGTTGGGAAATTGTAAGTTTTTCACAGTTTACGTGTATTTTTTGTCAGCTTATAATTATTTTTGCAAGTTTTTTACATTCAAAACACCTAAAATGTGCATGATGCCCGTCAAAAATCAAACTTGAATGGATCCTTCCTTCATGATAATATTTAATGGTCAGTATAGTAAAATAGTAATGACTGATGATGATCAATAGTCATGGTTGTGGTGAAGGTCAACAGTTAATGATAGATAGTCAATGATCATTGGTAGGTGGCTTGAAAAATAATATTCTATTAAAAACATTAAACAAATGTTTGCCACAATCCTGAGTAGGCTTGGATTCATAACCTTATTTAGCTTCACATTCTTCCTTTGCATGTTCTTTTCCAAAGCTAGATGAATAATATCAAGGGGGTGTCAAGTACAGTTAGGTTCTTGCTTCTTTTTTCAACCCCTTCTCCAAGCCAGTGTTATGGGGAGCAGGTCCTTGCTTGCTCAATGTGTAGATCTCTACCCACCAACATGTTTGTGGCTATGGCTATAAACCTTGTGATGTTGTCCTTTGAGGCTCTCACTTGCCTCGTGCAATTTCTTTGTCTCCTCTTTGACTCAGGAGTAGCTAGTTAATCATTAACTTGCAAACTTTATACTTTGGACTTGCAAGTTTTTCCCTTCACTCGTAAATTTTATTTTTCTCAATTTAAAAAAGCTACAAAATTTTTTATTCATTTTATAGCTCAAAATTTTATAAAAGTGTACAATTTTGAAGTCATAAGTTTAAAGATTTTTAGGGAAAAATATTGTTTGTGAACATTGACTGCCACATCAAGACTATTAGGTGCAAGAAGATGTGCTAATTAAACAAGACGATCTTTTATTTTCTGGGGTGAAAATGCAATACCTTCATTAGGAGTGTGTGAAGGCTCCTCCCTTTTTCTTTTTTGTTTAGGTAAGTTACTTGGCTTCACCTTAGTGGTCTTTACTTAAGCAGTTTCGTCACATGCATGAGAAATAACTCATCTTATGTGCCTCTCTAGATCTTAAACTCTTATCCAACCTCTTATTCTTAGGGTTCAACTTTAAATGGCCATTAATTTTCCACTGTACACCTCAATTAGTCAACAAGCCAAGAGAAACATTGAAGAGACAATGCATGTATACCTTTTTTTCTATTGCTTGCCAAGACTTGTAGCTTAATTAATTACAACTAAGGGAGATAAGCTTCAAGAAAGAATTTACCTTGAAAATATGCACCCATAGAAAACATCTCCATTTCTAAGCTCTTTAAAAGCTTTAAGCCATGATGAATACTGGGAAATTCCAAACTCCATAACACGGCTTGCAAGAAAGAGAGTTTTTTTAATAGTACATGGCTCACAAGAACAATAGTTTATTATAGTTTTGAGATTCATGTCACATTAGGAGACTCTTACTTGATTCCATTGTAACAAGCTCTCTTGGCTATTGCTTGGGTGGTGTATCTCCACAAATGGCCATTAACATAGCAAAAGAGTTAGAAGGTATGTGTGCTAACTCTTGGTGTGTTACCTTAAAGAATCCATGTATAGAGGCTGATGCAAGGCCAATTATTCTGAAAGCATAGGGCACTTTATACTATCCATAGGGAAGAGAAGCAAATCCCTCGGCCAAAAACCATGGAGCAAGTTTGGTCATCACAGAAACCTTGGAACCAAAGGTACACTAGCTCCTGGGCGAAAAAAAGAGAGGGATGGTCGCCAAAGGGGAAAAAGGAAATAAGAACCATGGAAAAGAGAAAGGGATGATCACCAAAGGGAAAACCTCAAATTATTATTATTATTTTAAAAGGAAACATACCAAAAGTTGAAGAAGGGGGAAATCCGAGAGGGAACTCGAAAGGAAAAAGAAGGATCCCAAAGAAAAAGATTCCAAGGAAAGCTTAGAAGAAAGGACCTTGGAAGAGAAAATGTTGTTTAATGACTGCCACGATGTGTTCTTATCAGGAAGATAATATGCTTCAATACAAGGTAAACATTCTCAAACGTGTAGAAAGGCAATATGCTTTAATGTAGGGTAAACATTCTCAAACAAGCAGACTTAGAGGATGTTGAAGTTTAAAAGGATTAAGGAAAGATCATATCCAAGTAAGAATGACAAATCAAATGACAATTCAACCCCTAACAATGATTGAGCAAGTGAAAATAACACTTGAGGGAATGGAAGTTTGTGTGACATTCATGATAATGGATGTGTTGTTGCTTGGTAGACAATGTATAAGAACAATGTGGGTATTACATGATTGGGACAAGGACACTCTAACTTAGAGAATCAATGTGAAGATAATAATAGCTCCAACAAACCTATAGAATATAGAAAGCGACATCAAACTTGAGATCGCATATTGTTAACCATGTTAACCACTTCGTAGGTTAACATGGTTTTACCCACTCGACCTACCGTAAGGCGCTTTGTCATCTTACTTACTTGAATAGACACTTCTTTTATAAGATGATGGTGGAATGTATAACGTGACCTAACCTTGAGCTTAATGTCAAATAGGGGAAGTCTAAGGACTAAATGTATATACTTGCTTAAGACTAGTAATAATGGTCGAACCATTTTTAAGTTTGGTCAACCTAGTGTAAATTGTATATATGTCAATTTTAATACTAAGTAATACACATTCATTCCCTTGCAATAGAATACTTGTGAGTTCCACATGTTCTCTACTCTTACTTGCATGTGTTCTATTGGATTCTTGCATGCTAGGATGGTTTACTAGCTTGAATATGATTGCTTTTGTAGGTTTCTCCCTTCCATATCTTCTTCTTCATCCACCTTTTGTGAGAGAGAACCACCACAAAATATATTCTCTTTTTGCCCCCATCTAGGCATAGAGAGCTCTACCTTCGACCCCTTAGAAAGTGAGGACGTGATAGAGGAGAGCTAGTGCACACACATCGTCCATGGAATTGCATTGCGGCTCGAAGGCAAGACCCAATGACACATGATTCACCACCAACAGGACTAGCCTAGAGCTCCATTCTTCTATCCATTCCAAGCTATTAGGATCACCCAATATTGCCTAGTGTGACTAGAATGTCACACTTTGAAAAACATACAGTATTGGAGCTTTAGATATGTTAGTTTATTGTGTTTTATTTGATTTTGAAGTTTGTTGCATTCTATTTTCACATCTTATTTGATTTTGAAGTTTGTTGTATTCTATTTTCACATCTTGGAAGGGGAAAATCCTAGTTTCTTGTTGATTTGCATGATTTTGGAGCCTAGAAGCCTTAGATTTCATTGCATTATTGAACGAAGAAATAGCTTAGCAATTGTGATAAAGAGTGGAATCCACTCCAAAAATAGAAGCATTGAGCTCCATTTAGTGTGGATTAGAGTGGGATAGCTAATTTTTATTTATGCATTTCACATTTTTTCATGCATTATAGAAATCCGTAGCTTAAAGCACAACCAAAACAATCTAAAAACACCAAATCACTTGTATAACCATCACTTATTAGAATTAAGAGCCTTAATCATCTCTTATCAAGTCTTAAAAAATCTCAAAAAACTTCAAAAACTAGGCCAAACCAACTCTCAAGAGAGTTATACTACTAATAACTACAATTTAAAACTATCATTATTGGGACATTAAAGTACAACTATTACCTAATAAATACACACCAACCTTTTATAGGCCTATATGCACCCACATTTACATGTAGGTATGCACACACATTTACTTATGTACACACACTTGCACGTGCACACATATGCACCCCCTGCACATGCAACTACACCCACTTTTTTAGTGAAGTCTATTTATATTTATGTTACAATAAGCAGTCCCCAGAAAGAGGACATGCAGCTACAACATCAAAAGATAGCAATGTATGACAAGTATGCAGGGTAATCCATATCACAGGCACAGAAACAATCGAAGAGCGATTATCGCAGAGACGGCCAGAAGAAGTGGTATTTAGCTAGAGGAGGATCACCAAACACTCTATGGTTTCAGTCTTTCCATAGAGTCGAAAGAGCCCAGTAAACGAACCCGAGTGAAAATATGCAACGACACCCACACTTACATGTGCTTGCACAAACACAGTAAATATGCACATCACCCACACTTACATGTGCTTGCACAAACACAGTAAATATGCACATGCACGCCCCAAAAAAAAGCACCTTGTTTCTTATTACTTTTCCAGAAAAGTAATTAAAATAATAATTAAAACAACTTTGCGTGGCCACGTGGCCCACGACATGGGCGGGGGACCTTGGTCGGCTAGGGCACCACGAAGGCGTTAGGAGGCGACGCAGGCACAGCGCCTCGCCTCTACCTCCTCCCCGTAGTGCTCGTGTCGTGCGCCTCCCACGCCAGTGCCGCTCCTCCTCTGTGCGCGCCATCTGTTGTCGCCTCCACCCACGGTGGTGCCTTCCCGAGCCACGGCTATCCCACGCCAGTGTTGTGCGCGCCATCTCTTGTCGCCAGCACTTGCGCCCACATTTCGACTTGGTGGAGGCGCAAGAGCCTAAAGGCCTCTTTCCACGTAGGGCTTGGTTGGTAACTCGTTTTCACTTCTTAGAAATTAATGAAGAAGCCTACAAGCCCTCTGAGGTCAACTTGTGGTTCTGCGGTGAACCTATGGGATTTGGAAACACAATAGGAGCTATGATAAGAGGCTCTTAGAAGTTGTATACATGGAAGCTGCATGGAGGATGATGGACATACATCCAGAGCAATGTATTACGTCGTAGGTAAAGCCAAGACCAAGCAGAAATGGTGGTGAGCCACAGCATACTAATCAACTTTGGGAAGAAGAATTGCAGAGCATCACGAAGGAGTTGTGAGGAAAGCTGGATTCCAAGATCAAGTGGAGCAAGACTAGGGAATTCAAGAAACTCAAGTTAATCAAGAATTTCAACACGAATAAGGAAATGGTGGAGAATAGCTAGAGCAGTAAAATAGAGGGCAAGAAGACAGGGAAGCCAAACAACTTTGACCAACAGCAATGGCACTAAAATACCCAAAGTTCAAGGGAGAGAGTGATGAGGATCCGGACGCTCATGTCTTTCTCATTCAAAACCACATTTTTTGCCACAAGAGCTCCAATAGCCCAAAATTAGAGCTCTTCTCATTCAAAATCACATTTTTTGCCCAAGAGCTCTTTGCAACAACATTGAGTGGTAAGGCTATCAGTTGGTATAAACAATATGGTCTAAATCACTTCCATACATTTGATGAGCTCATGAGTGCGTTACAGAAGAGATTTCATAAGGACAAGACAACCACGAAAGTGCTGGTGAAGCTACAAAGACTCACTCAAGACAAAAGACCCATGGAAGACTATGCTATTGAGTTTAGAGCACTCTTGATTAAATTGGATTAAGCTGACAAGCCAACAACCAACAATATCATATTATCTTATGGTTTCTGAATTCCTAATCAAGATTGATCAGGAAAGTATTAGACACTTGCTCTTGAATGTGGATGTGTATGTGTGGATGTATGAATGTGGATGTGGATGTATGGATGTGAATGTGGATGTGTATGTGTGGATGTATGAATGTGGATGTGGATGTATGGATGTGAATGTGGATGTGTGTGTATGGATGTATGCATGTAGGGGCATTAAAATGTAGTGGTTGATGCTTTAAGTAGAAGTTCAACCATCAATCATATCTCTACGATAGAGACTTCATCCTTTGAAGGTATGAAGGATCCCTATGATGAGAAGGATCTGGGTTTTCGAAGCCTTGGAACTCAATGAAAGATAACAATTAGATCCCTAATGGTGAGTACTCATATAATGAAGGATAACTTTTCTTCTAAAAAAGATTATGCATTACACGACCACTTAGACTGGTTGTTTTAGAGGAGATGCATCACCCTCCATACATGGGTCATAGAGGGATATCTTCTGGCTGTAGAATTTTATTAGCCTACAATGAAAAAGGATGTAGCTATAGTTTTTCGAGTGCATGACTTTCCAAAGGATCAAGAACTACAAATGCGAGACTCAAGACGTACTGATACCATTACCCATTCTTAATGAACCATGGGACATATATCAATACGAGATTTTCTACTATTGAGAGGCATTATGCCATGATTTGGACTATAGTGGACCGCTTTAGTAAACAAGCCTATTTTAGTAAACAAGACTATTTTATTCCATGTAAAAAAACATTAACATCTCAATAAACTGCACACTTGTTTATCAAGCTATAACGTCACGGTGCATCTGCCATAGCTGGAGGGCTCCGAGCTCTAGTTTACCACTCAACCGTAGAGGGGAGTGTGGATAACACCACACTCTTGGGCACTTATAGGGGCATGCCTGCCCAGTCGCCCAAGTGTTAACACTTGGGCGTCCTCATCCATAAACCCTAGTTGCACCTCTACTGAGACCGTACTTCAGTGTTCAAGCTCCACAACTAGTCAAACCCCCACATATGCTGCTACGAGTTACATGACATTACCCCCCCTTAAGAATGGTTTTTGTCCTCTGAAAACAAACCAGGGAAAAGATTTGGTAAACGTTCTTAGTATGGAGGAACTATTGTGAGACAAACCGTCTCGATCGAAATACCCAAACCTAGTCGTACTTATGAGTATTCGAAAGAAGCTTCTTTATTGGAGCTCTAAGAGATTTGATTTAGCCTCTAGAGCATTAGTGGCTAATTAGGTATTGCTTGCCTCAGCTTGGTTTATTGCCTCTTGTCAGTGCTTCTCTTGTGTGTGCATTGGTAAGTGTTGTGGAGGTTGATTCGTAATTTTTTTTGGTCAGGTTTGGATGGCACCATAGACACACATGCCAAGGTAGCTTGGCTTACAGTTATTTGGCCCAGATGAGAGGGGGGGTTGAATATTATTGATCCGGATGTGGAAACCAAAATGAATGAGTTCTTGGAATTGAAGCAGGATAGCTGGATGATTGAAGAATACCATCAGGCATTTGCCCTTCTCCTCAAATATTCTCCACTTTTGGATGAAGAGCAGCTGATGGCCAGATTCATTCGAGGGATGAACGAGCCATTGGATACTTTAGTGAAAAATGCCAAACCAGTCTCAATGGCAGAAGCTGTCAGAATTGCAAAGGACTTTGCCAAGCATTTGTTGTTAAGGTCTCGCCAAAGCCTGCACCCTCAAACTTTAAAAGGTTTCAAACCCCAGGAAGTGCTTCAAACTTTCTACCCCCAAAGAGGCAGCAAGGCCCTAATCAGAATCAAGATGCTGGGAGATTCAGAAGTGAAGGAAGACCCTTCCCTCAGAACACTTTCTCAAGAGCCCCACCTTTTTCAAGGATTCAGAGGGATGAGCTTAGAAGTGAGAATAGGTGTTTTGGGTATCGGGGTTTCACCAGCTTAAAGACTGCCCGACTCCTGCCATGTCAAGAGGACAGGGAAGTCAAGGCCCCAGAGTGCAAAGACCAACCCCTTCGTATCAGTCAACATCTTGCCAAAATCAGGGCAATCCCAGGAGGACTCCAGCTCACTATTTTTGGCATTGTCATGAAAAAGTGGATGCACCAGAAAGCTCTCCAGCAACTTAAGTTTGTAGGCTACACTACCATCTATAGCTCTACGGCTATTGGAGATCTAGATTGGAATCCATATATCAAAAAAATGGATTAAATCTAATCACTAAATGTTTCAAATTACTCTAAGAAAATTCCAGATATGACAAGAACTCAATTGGGTTGCCTATTTGCTAACATATGCACAAAGCATATTCTCTAGCACTTGGTTGACTCTCTTTACCTGACCATTAAGCTACGAATGGTCGATCATACTTATTAATCAAAGTAGTTTCCAACTTTTTGAAGATTTCCCTTCAAAAGGACTATCGAACTTCCTATCTCTATTAGACACTATATATGTGGGCAGGCCATATAGTTTGTGGAGATGTTCAATAAAGAGCCTAGAAAACTCGGATGTTTTCACATCCTTTTAAGTTGGAATAAACTTGGCCATCTTAAACTTCTCATTATTTCTTCAAGAAGAGTTTTTGTCTACAAAAACGGTCAAGAAGCTATAAACAAGTGTTTGTGTGCAGACCGTACGGGCATCTATGCCTCTGACTTCCCTAAGAACTACAATAAGGGAAACAGGAAGCACAACTTATATTTCCTCAAGTACTACTACAAAGGAAACATATAGCCCTAGTGTTCCTTAAGTACTATGAAAAAGGAAACATATAGCGCTAGTGTTCCATTTGGAAGCACTAAACCATAAGTGCCACTTGCAATGAAACACAAATGACTACTAAGGCATCAAATAACATCTATTCTGTGACATCAAAGATATTTCTCTTGTGTGATTAGAAACCACATTAACACAACAATTTGTGCAACTGTTACAAGTCTTTAGCAATTTGTACTATATTGTGTGGTAAAGTGTTCAATTGACAAAGCACACAGTCAAAGGAAAGCTACACTTTCCCCTCTCAAAAAACTTTGTGTTTACCTAAGAACAATTTTAAGTCCTTTGTTCTTCCTAGAATAATCCACACACCTTACAATGAAGATGATGAACACTTTTGAGTCCTTTTCTTCCTAGAACAATTCACACACACCTTACAATGAAGATGATGAACACTTTTGAGTCCTTTTCTTCCTAGAACAATTCACACACCTTACCAACAAAGATGATGTCCACATAGATAGTCTCTACATAGATAGTTTCTATGCACTACTAGAAATCAAGAGTAACGTGCAAGTAATAAGATTCATACGACCCCCAAGTCCATGAGTAAATACATGTCTACTCTGGCAACCACTATGGGTACCTAGAACTATAACTGTGCGACTCAATGGCTAGCTAGATCTCTATGGACATGTCTATGAGCTACCATGCTAACATGGAAACATTAGTAGCACATTGGACATTGCTACTAAGTCAAACAATAAACAAACCAGTCGTAAATCATTCTCAATTATAGACAACAAGCCATTAACCATTTTCAACCACGGACAATGGTTCATTACAAAGCAAGGATTGAGAATTCCTTTCTTGTTTAATCGGTTTGTATATACATATGCTATGAGATACGGTTTAGGTGTGCCTCCAACACACCTTATGCTGATAGACAAACAAACTCAATCTCTGTACTTTGAGATTGTTATGACATAAACATCACTCATCCAATTTGTGTTTAGCACCAATCTTATGTCTAACGTATAACATTTCCTTGTTGGCTCCTCATTATAGTGGCAATGCAATAGCTACCCGTAGGTGGCAAGATACTACCCAACTGTAATCGTGAGATGATAAAAAGGAATATCATAAAATATTTCCAAAACACAATATCTACTTTATCCATAGTTCAACCCCTGAGCCTAGAGCTTCTCCCCTAGCTTGACCACCTCATCAACCATATCCATGAGCCTGAATCATTCCATGAGGGGTTGTATCTCAACATTGAGACAACACCACTACCAACTACTCAAGAAGAAGCCAATGAAGATGATGAGAAGGACCCAGGGGTGTCCTTGTGTGTCCATGAACATCAACTCACACACTCTTTAATGTTGGTAATCTCACATTCCAAGGAAACTTCCATAATAGCCTTGATACACCCTTCGACTGACCAAAATCTATATGTGAATCAACAAATGAATTGCCTACCTGACATGGCCGAAATCTATGTGGTGATTCAATGTATGGATCACCTACTTGCCCAGTGTCGTGAAGATCTATCATCCATAGCAGGCTAGCACTTCATTAATTCTAGGGGTACCCAATGTAGATCACACAAAAATCCAACCCAAGTAGTGAAACACCCTATCTCCCCAATGACCACCAAATGTGGCAAGAGTGCATAGCCATACCCAGAGAAGTCTAGATAGACCCCAGGTACATGCCAATCAAAAGAAGGTGACCTTGGATCATGGAAGACAAAGGGCCCTCTATAACTTCCTATGTATTTATGGGTCCACACCACTCATCACCACAATAATATGGCTCCAAATAAAGAACTGTAAGGACCTCTACTACACCAAGGTACCTGCTAACCCCACTATAGTAGCCACATGTTGGTTATTCAAGCTCATCATTCCTCATCCTTGAGGACGTGCCCAAGAACCAATAGACAAGCAAAGTGTAACATCGCCGAGAAAGGCACTAGCCATAGACAACACAGAAGGGGGAGGAGCACTACATAACAACCCAACCATAATGATGATGATGATACAATTGTAGGGTTACACCTAGATATACACCACTATGAGTGTCTACACTAGGTTGATATAGGCAACATAGAAGGGGGGAGGAGCACTACATAACAACCCAACCATAATGATGATGATACAACTGTAGGGTTACACCTAGATATACACCACTATGGGTGTCTATACTAGGTCGACACTCATCCCAATGCCCATGGCCATACTCTACGACCAATATTATGGCTCGCCCAAACCCCCTTTGAAACACATCCAACAAGAAGATTACCTAGCAAACCGCAACTATCGTGGGGATCTTTCCATTGGCCGATTTTGTAATCCTTGAGGTCTCCAAGCTCCACAACTCCTTGAGAAGCAATTCCACCGTGCCTCCCGCAAAAAGCGTTGTCACACCACCGCGTTGCACTACGTGTACTCGTCCCTCCTCTCACCTCACTTCACTCACACACACTCATTAGCATGGATTAGAGAGAGATTAGCAAGAAGATTAGCAAGAGCAAGACTCTATTGCACAATGGGAGAGTTCTTTGTATTATGAGATATTTTCACTTATATACATGGCCATAAGTGTTCACACTCACTATGACCGATCGGGCACTTTAGGCTCACTGAGATTTTCACTTATATACATGGCCATAAGTGTTCACACTCACTTAGACTATGGCCGGCCGGGCACTTTAGGCTCATAAGAGGCCTAATGCTATTACAATGACTACTCTCATAATATATCCATGAAGTACATCACTTGGGACTTCATACAAACTTGCTATCACACGCTCCTAAAGTGGAAAATGCCATAAGTATTCCGTCAGACCATTATGAGCGCCCATCCAAGTTATAGATTTAGAAATCATTGCTTCATGTCTTAAATGTACAACGTTTTGGTGTGTCTATCTTGACTCCTTGTTGATGTAAGATAATGGTAGTAGCTCTTGTTAACCCTAGAAATGGGTTAACATTACTCCTTTCCTGATTCCAATCGCATCCTCGTGATCGTGTTGAAGACCATTGTGTGGGGAGAATGGACAAGCTTTGTTGATGGATTTTGATGTTGAGTGATGTTCAGTGGTCCTTGTTCCTCCAGAAGGAATCAGAAAGGCTAGTTAGTAAATAAAAAGGTTAATGATTATCGAGAATTCCTAACAGGGTGGGGGTGGGGGTGGTTTTTACGAGTGATTGTGTTTTTATATTTTTGTGAGTAAAAAAAAAAAAAATTAGATATATTTTTTGCAATCATAAGTTGCGTTACATGTTATTTGTGTTAGTTGGGAAACTAAGAGATGTTAATAATGGGGGAGAAGAGAAGGAAGGATCCGAAGGAAGGTAGAGAAAATCATCAGAACGAGATTGTGATTCTCAGTTCCTCATCTGATTCATTGAAAGCGACATTCATCCCGTGAAGAATTTGGCCTTCGATGATGACCCTTTTTGTGGGGTGGCAGGATTTTTGTCAAATGTTGTTGAGTAGGACCTGTTCTTGCATGCTTCTTCCCATGTGCTTTATATGATTTTATTTCTATTTAAGTATTCTATGAAATAGATATACACGAAGTACATTATATGAGTCAAATAGACTCTTATTGAGTTGTTGCTTATTGAAGTAGCCACTTCTTGGTGAGGCATGAAAGAATTATGTCAACTTGCGAGGCTAATATAGACATGTTCACTAAAGATTAGAGATTAATGTGTTGTGAAGACTCTAGTTTTCAGTTAGAGAGGTTTACAATTTGAAGGAAAATTACAGGCAATAGGTTGTACCATTGACTAGGCTTTCGCCCACCATGGCCCCCGCATCTAGAGATGTACCTGGATAGGATCTAGTGAAAATATCCTCCAGTGCATGAGTATGGATATGTACTCACATGGAGCAGCTACTACATTAACTTACCCAAAAGAATAGTAAGCTATAAGCTTGACAAAAATGTATTGTGGCCATTGAAGATCGTTGGGAGTTTCTTGTGATATTCTTCCCTTTTTAGGTAGGCCATTTGTGTGACTTCATTGTGTTTTTCTCTTTATTTCTTTTTCTTTATTTCTTTATTTTTTAAAACCACCTTATGAGCAACACGTTCTTGTGGCTACTCTCTTTTTTGAGAGAATAGGTTCTTATGTCTACCGCCGCGTAGTTTCTGCACTCATGCTTCATGAGGGGTGAAAAGAGCATTGTGAGTTTTTTCTTGATGTGCTCAAAAGTCTCCGTTGTTGCCGATGTGGGCATGGATTCTTGAATTTGTGGCTCAATTATTGTCGAGGTGGTAGGTACAGCTTCTGGCTGGTTGCCATTTGTGGTGATTGAACATGCAAGAAGCCGTGTATGTGTTGTATGTATAAGAGGGGATGAGTGTCTTGCTTGTTGTTGCTTGGGCCTCCATTCATGTCAAACTTTAGGTGAAGTTTTTGGAATTGAAGTTGGTGGTGAGGCTTTCTTCACTTTGTTTGATCTTAGCAAACATATGATGGGATTTCCATCATAATATCCTTATTTCCATCATGATATCCTTGTTCTTGAAGCACGTGCACAGGCACCCATCTTAGATGAACATTATGAATTGGTGGTTGATTGAAGAATCCCTGCCCCCTCTGCGCATCGAATTCTGGGGTGCTAGCAGGCAGAAGTAGCAACTTCTTGCATAGGTCAGAGAGCTTCCCACTCGAGGCCTCGCCCACGAATGTCTGGACAAGAGACTAATCCCTCGGTTCTTCCAAAACCAAACTTGGAAAAAACTTCCCTTGCCCAGAAGGCATAGGCAATTCCTCCATGAAAATTTATTCTAACATAGTCAAGAGCCTTAATTACCCTTTTGCATTCCGACCGAACCCACAGGTCACATGGCCAGATCAAGGGAGGAGCTTGCACTTGGATCATAGAGACCAACGCTTTTTTCCCCGTCAAGAGGCACAACCGTTGATTCTTTTCCATAGAACAAGGATTATCCGTGATTTACTTCAACTATCGTAACTTGATCAGAATTGAATTTTATTATAGGAATCCATTAGTCCAACATAACCCCATCCAATCCCATGGGTTAGCCAACCGCCCAACCACTGTATTGATAGGATCCATTATAAAAATTTGGTTATGTTTTGTTCCGAGTACTAGGGAAAAGAGTTCCCAGGCCCCCTAGCTGGCACTCAAGCAAATTACAAAATAGACACACCACTTACGCACCCAATATGAAATTGCCTTTTTCACAGATTCGTTGGAACGAAACCACAGTGTTTCCCATTAGAATCCTCAGTATTTCATTTCCCAGTCCAATTTCCAATCATTTCTTCCTCAGTGTACCTATGGCATCATTGGCAACTAGAACGCTCACCACCTGCTCACACAGGGGCCTTTTCAATAGTCCCTAGCCCATAGTACCTAGGAATATAATCATATAAAATCTAGATGGACTCTCCGTTGAAGATCAGCTAGATCAATCAACAAGGTCCATGTAAAAAGGCCATGAACTCATCTGTAGACCAGCAATGCCAATCAACCAGATCCATGCCCGTGTTCAGAAAACAACTCCAGGTCATTTTCTTCCCCAACGCACCCAGATCCCATACGGTCAGCACCCTCTAGGCTCCTTCGCAGGTCACCTAGCGCTTCACACTCATAGGCCGCTTCCTTGGTCCCTCATCCACCGTACCGAAAGCTCACCATTTTAATCGAACCGAGGCTGGTCAAGACCTCGATCGACTTTGCCCCCACGCGAGACGTCCTTTATTGACTCTCCGTCAGCTGTTGCAACCTTTTCACTTAGGTCCTCACACGACCTTATTCGACAAGTTAGTCAAAATGCTTCCCCATCATTCTTGACATAAAATAATCTTTAAAAACAAATTTCATATACAAATACAGTTCCAATAAACTCCCATTATTCCATGTCATTTCTGATTATTCCACATTCTTCTATATCAATTCACATCGCATCATTCCACATCCATTCATATCCATTCACATTGTCCTACATCCATTCACATCCATTCACATTTTCCTACATCCATTCACATCATTCCATATCCAATCACATCCATTCACATCGTCCTACATCCATTCACATCATTCCGTGTCCAATCACATCCATTCACATCGTCCTACATCCATTCACATCATTCCACATCCATATCACATCCATTCACATCCATTCACATCATTCCATATCCAATCACATCCATTCACATCATATCCCATCCATTCACATCATTCCATATCCAATCACATCATATCGCATCCATTCACATCATTCCATATCCAATCACATCCATTCACATCATATCGCATCCATTCACTTCATTCCATATCCAATCACATCCATTCACATCATTCCATATCCAATCACATCCATTCACATCATATCGCCATCCATTCACATCATATCGCATCCATTCATCTAAATGAATCATTTGCATAATTCTCATAGATTGACTGATTCTAGAAAATTTGTGCATAACCTTCTTTATTTTTCTAACAATTGAATAATGCTCAAAACTTCACTTTGAGCATAAAATTTATTATGCATAAATTTATTCTCTAATGATATAATTTTTTTCATAGCTTCCCCATATTTTCTAAGAAATGATAATACTCAAAGTTCTACTTTTAAATAAATAAAAATACCCATATTTTAAAATATGCCAAAATTCCTCTTTTAATATTCAAAATGTTTGTAGCTAGAATATTGTGGAAATTTCTTTTTTTGCATCTAAATTTTTATGCATGTAAAAATAAATATAACAAAAATTTCTCTTTTCTCTATTTAAACAATTATGCATAAATACTATAAAAGTATTTTCCATAAAATATAACAAAAATCATTCTTTTAGCATAAAAATGTTTATGCCTAGAATATGATGAAAATTTCTGTTTTTGCCTTATTAAATTTATGCATAAAAATAAGATTTATCTTTTTTTCTGGAAAATTTTGCCATAGCTTCGGTGCAACTTCTAAGAATGTTCAATTTTCTAACTTTAAATGAATATTCATAATTGAAATATGATAAGAACTCCTCTTTGAAACTAAAATTTATTTATGCATACATAACATAATTATAAGCATAATTATAATTAAATCTCTTGATTATTCTTAAATATCCATTCCTCATTTCCAAAAATATTAGCATAATCTTCTTTCAACTTAGAATGAATTAAATAAATTTTTCTTAATCATAAACAAGCTTAAAGAAATTAATCATCATTTTTTACTAGATTAAAATCATAAAAATACCTAATCTTTTTCTCTAGCTTGGTCAAGCCTAGAGTTTTGTTTAAGATAATGAGTTTATCATTAAGAACCATCCTTCTAACAAGGATCTAACCATAAAGATGATTAATCTTTCCAAAAAAGATGATTAATCTTTCCAAAAAGAGAGATTTACTAATAAAAACACTATAATTAAGCATAAAGATTAGTATTAAACCATTTAAACATTATGAATCCTTTGGAACCTTATTTGGACCTTTGGAACTATTGGCCCTTTGGCACTTTGGAACCTTATTTGGACCTTAATAAAAAATTTCTGAAAATGTGGACCCTTAGGCTAAGGTCTCTTATACACATATTCAATTAATTTCTAATGCACATTGGAAATTTTTTTTTGAACTTCTGTTTTAGGGGAATTCATCTTAGATATTAGGAAAAACTTTGTATCCAAAAATATCTCAATTTCGCATTATCTCTCTCTAGAACATTTTCTCTCTCTAGGCCAAAAACAAGGGAAAATTATATTTTCTTGTATTCAGAAATAGGGGATGATTACTGAAATTGAAGGGGAGGTTCTTACACCTTTACATCTCCAAAGGAAATAGGAAGCACCTAATGCACCCTCTCTAAGTAGTACCACAAAGAGAACATGAAACAATAGTGTTCCATCCAAAAACACTAAACTGTAAGTGTCACTTGTGACTATGAAAAGATTTCAATCAAACATAATCCTCAATCAAGAACTTCAAATGCCTTAGAAGTTCATGTCTTGAAATGACTTAGAAGTTCTCAGGTCCTCAAGAACATCAAATGCAAATGCTCACCCATATCCAAGGCAATCCCCTAACCTTGGCACAACTTGTGTTGTATCGTACTACAAACTATATTTTGTGTAACCATAACAAGTTTGTAACAAATCCTTTCCTATACATTAACACACGGTAATTTGTTTAGGAGACACTACTTATAGTTTAGAGAAAGCTACACTTTCCCCTCTCTAAAGGGTTCATGTGTTCTTCCACGAAAAATTTGATGTTCTTGTGTGCTTCCAAGAACATGTTTCACATCCCTCAACAAGGATGATCTACACATAGACAAAGTCTTTATGCTCAATAGTGTCTACGCACTAGTTGTTAGTGTCTACACACTAATGGTTAGTGACTATGCACTTTTACATACCACTTAGTGTCTACACACACTAGTGGTACATAAACTTGTATATGTAGCAATTTCTTTTTCCTTCAACTAAGTTTCAAAACCTTTAGGTATTCCAACTTTCATCCATAAGCCATAGTAGAAAGTTGAATCCAAATAGAATCCATTAGTAATTTAGCTTACCTATGAAGCCAAAAATGAGATAACTACACTGAATAATTGTGTTAGGCCTAGTTGAGCCTTCGACTCTCCCCCTTGCATCAACACCTACCATCCCTTTCAACCACCAATGGCTGATTGGAATACACATTCTTAGTACAACAGACAACAACCACAAGTGCTATGTTAAGTTTCTCATCAAAACTTGATTGTTAGAGTTCTTCCTAACACCTAGATTATTGGAGTTTTTCCCAATATCATTGGAGTTCTTCCCAATGACTTAGTATTGGAGTTCTTCCCAATACAAGAAGGATTTTCCTTTCCTATTGATAGTATAACATAAAATCAATATATGAATCATGTAATACAACATGCATTAACTTTACACAATTGGATTTCACCAACACGTAAGGGATAAATTCATCCATTTTTTATGGTCTCCCAACTCTTGTTGTCACTCTGGGGGACAAATAAGTCAAAAAAACAACTATGAACAATTTGCATAGCCCCTGACCTAAGTTCCTTAAGACAATATTAAAGAACTCACAACACCAACTACGTGATTTTTAGCTTTGTTGATCAAAATCCTTCTTGACCAACAACTTAGTCAACCTCTGAACACTACGGTTTAACAATTGATTACTATAAGTCATTTTGTATGCCATGATGGCTAGCCTTAGACTCAACCTTCAATGTGGATTTTAATAGCCAAGTCCCTTCAATAACTTGCCTAAGTGCTATGGATCCACCTTGTGGCCACTTGCCACAATTGAGTAAAGTGTGAAACAATGCCACACCTACCTAACTACCACATTGAATACTCTTGACAATTTAGTCACACCAAATTGACAAGTTTAGGTCTCTATCTAGAATATTGAGCACCTAGGTTTTCTGACTGTCCATAAAAGTTGAGCTCATTGGAATTCAATACCCAGTATTGGCTAGAAAAAAATGCCTCTTTCCCCTAAAAATGTGCACGTGTCGATGACATATCATCATAGCTCGTGTTAAGCCTGCCTCTGAACTCACCAACACCAAAGCTCAAAGTCTACCTCTAAACTCTTTGGTTTAGTCCTAGACTCACCCCTTACTGTCAAGGTCATACTTTAAACCTAGACTTGAATTCCCTTTGAGCCTAAGAAGTCAGCCCAATGCTCCAATTGTGTATCTTGCCTTGACTCATGAATGCTAGCTTGTAAAATCCATTGAACTTTTCCATAAGCATATCTTTGGATCTCATTTCTCAATATAACTCACCATGAAGGGGTAAAGTGCAATTAATCTTGCACTAACACACAATCCTTGTGTGTTATTGACCAAAGTCCTTCTTGATCAACTACTAAGATAATCTTATACACAATCCTTATGTGCTATTGACCAAAGCCCTTCTTGATCAACTTCTAAGATAATCTTACACAAGAACATCTCTAACAGCCCAACAATAGGATATGTCCCTTAGTCCTATAAGGTTAGAGACCGGTTTACAAAAGGCTACTGTGCCAAACGACAAAAGCAAGCATCTACACTATGCTCTACGAGTTTGTGCTCTATAAGGCCATCTAGTCTTTAACTCAAGTAGCCAATCACTTGCCTACTTGATCACTACACAACAAGAAAGAAAAAACTAAGGAGATGTACTTTATATACTAGCCTTAATGTCCCATACCACCAATACCATAATAACTATTGTGACCCACTTGACATCCCATAACGTCAAATGCCCACAAGAGTAATTGTGACACAAATGTGAACCTCCTTACTACCAATAGGATGATTCGACATCCAAAACCCATGTGTTATACAAACAATGCCATAAACAAAAGTACACAACACTATTGCAACTACCATAACACACAAATTGTTTTAGACTTCAACACAATTACGATCTATGAAATCCAAAATGTCAGACACAAGATTCTACAACACTCATACCAAACTATATATATAACAATATTCCAATAAATCTTGGGTGACACAGCATGTCATTTACATCCTCATTTTATTGGTTAAGTGAAAAAATCACATATTCCACTTCTAGTAGATTAACTATGTATTCAAACATAACTATGGTGAAGAACAATTTATGATAGTGTCATTAACACTTAGGTTGTGTTCACTCAAAATATCTCAGATCCAAGTTTGAGATCTCCATAAACCTCAAACCTCAATATTAATCTCAGACTAATCTTAAGAGAAAACCAAGGAGAAAAGATATATTCACCCTTTTCCCCTCAATTACGTTTACCCTTGAGTTCAAGCATTCTACGCGTGGAGTAGATTAGTCAGCCTCTAAGCACTCCGGCTTAGCACGGAACCCACTTGGATTTTTCATGGATCTGGCTAAACTAGCCCTTAGTCCACGTGGATTTTCCTCTGATCTCATTGGATCAGCCCAAACCCACCATATATGTCTAGAGCACTCGTTGATTTCCCCAAATTAGCAAGTATGAGTTACATAAATGCAACCACATAAGGAAAATCACATGTGCCCACATAATCCTCTAATTGGCTCAAGAAATGCATTCTTGAATCTAGTGAAGAATACTTTGAAGAATGTATCTTTGAATTCTTTGTCTCAAGACTAGACAATTTCTACGCACTCATGGTATTTGCAGTAATGGCAGGATACTTTTACCATTAAAGGACGAGGTATGCATTTGATTTCTACTCTTGTGCGTGAAGTGATCAAGTGGAGTGTAGATGATCATGTGTTTAGATTTAGGGTTAATTCTGAGTACATCCAAGTGGAAGACCAAGAAACCAAAGATATGAATGGATATTTCACCATATCCAAGCACACAGTATAGTGGCAATTAATGAGTTCCAATTGGGGCAACAACAACTCGTCGATCTCTATTGGCAAGTTGGATTCTAGGGGAATCCTTGTACGAAGGGTAAAATTAGGTTACAAAAGCATATCATATTTGTCTATGTAAACACATGGAGAAGTGTGGCAATGGAGGGTATCAGAGGCCTACAACCCCACATTTATCCAAACCCACACTAGCACCACTATGGGTGCTTTTGGCACACCAAGAGTGTGGATCTACAACCACATAGACTAACAACACTCACCCGTTAATCTTTGGAGGGTATCAGAGGCCTACAACCCCACATTTATCCAAACCCACACTAGCACCACTATGGGTGCTTTTGGCACACCAAGAGTGTGGATCTACAACCACATAGACTAACAACACTCACCCGTTAATCTTTGGTGGGGACACACTCCTCCGAGTGTTGCTTGTCAAAGCAAGGGCTACAAACAACCTTGCAATCATTTTAATGGTTTGTAACATTGAAGCTAAACCACTAAAAAATGCTTATGTCTCTACAAACATAGCAATTTGTGCTAAGAAAAGCAATCACACAGTAGTACGGCTGCTAACCTACCATAAGCAAAGAAATGTAGTTCCCAAAGATTCTTTCTTATCATCATTTGACTAGAACAATGGGCCATATCTAGTCTCAATCATGCTATGGTGATCCTTTGCAAACATATACAAAGTAGGATTTTATATGGGTCTAACTAAAGTACTATCCCAAAAAGTAAGTTGAGACAAAAAACAGACTAGAGAGCGGCATCTTGCCATAGAACTCTCTTTTAGCAATAGAAGTCAAAAGATAGACATAAACTAGAGTCCATAATATAGGCACAGTCCGTCGGCCAAACTATTCAAACAAAAATGTGCAAGGCATAAAAGCCAAAAAAAAATTCGAGACCAAAGTACACTAGGCTGACATCCATCAACTAATCTCACGAAAAATGACATCTGATCTAACACAAACTTCAATGACAAGTAAAAATTATAAAAATTTTAAAACACCAACCTGACAGTTCTAGGTTTGCTGTTGAAGTAGATTTACCAACCACCAAGGAGCAACAGGCAACTTTGGCCACGGTAGTTATCGCTTGTTGATCTGCTAACAATTTGCATACATACATAGGCCACCTAGTAGGAAATATGTCATTGCAAACAAGATGCTACTAGCCATTCTGATCTATATGAAAAATACATATAAGCATACACAATTCCAATTGGCCATGCTTGCTGCTAGAAAAGCCAAAACCTCCCCTTTGTCAAGAGAGTGTGGCTATGCACACATTGTTGTAATCCTTTTACTACGCATGCACTTTGGCCATACAAAGAAAAAAAAAAGTTTTGCACAATGGCAAAATAAAGAGTCTATGCTCTAGAGTGTGTGCATGCAAACCAAGAACTCCCTTACAGTCTTCTTAAAGAAAATTGATCCTGAAAAAACTGCGTGCAAAAATGAGAGGGAGAGAGAAGAAGAAGATGTTTTTTTCTTCATAGAAAAAGCACCCTAATTATAATAATTAGCATGCCCTAATCACCTACTCTGATACCACTGTAACATCACCGAGAAAGGTACTAGCCATAGCCAACAACATAGAAGGGGGGAGGAGCTCTGCATAACCACCCACCCATAATGGTGATGATACAACTCTAGCGTTACACCTAGATAAACACCACTACCAGTGTCTACACTATGATGACCACCCAACACCCATCCCGGAGCCCATGGTGGCTCTACACCCATACTCTACAGCCAGTCATCTGCCTCTATGTATGTATCCATCCCATGTGCCCCTAGTCATCATGTCCGTCCACTCTAGGTCCAACCACCCCGACTAGTTAAGCTCTCGACGTTTTGGTATTATAGCCCACATGACACAAAGAGTGTCTAGTATTTGACCTCAATGAAGGTCCTAACTTTCGTCACGTAGATAGATCTTTATGGAGTGGTTATCTACTTCCATGACAGGTTGGTCACTTTCGAAAGATATGTCAAAAATCGAGTTCTGGAAACCCTTTGATATCATGTAGTGGTCTGCTGTGGTCATTGGCTTTCTTGTAAGTCCTTCATCAGGTCATTCTGTGAGACCAACTATATCTTTGGAACCAATGTGGGCTCATAAGTCTCACCCCCATGATCAGCCCCACTTACTACTTTCCACTTGTTTAGGGCCCAAAGTCGATATAAAACCCTCCTCCAGGGGTGCCACCAAAACAAGACGCATGAAAAGAGCCAAAGAAAGTAATGTGCCAGAATTTTTACTAGAAGAAGCACGGGCACAACTTTTTCCTCATGCTCAAGCACTTGCATTAAGCCTTATCATGTACATTTTTGGATGGGGGACCATGTTTTGTGCCCACCGGCTCAGTGGAAACAGAGTGCATAGTCGGACCACTTCCCACATTGTAAGCATCACCTCGGTACTACACGTGTAAAGGTGACAGGCTGTAACTACCAGAATAGTTGTTACCAAGGTCAAGAAGACAAAGCTTAAAAGGGTGGCTGATCACTAGGTTGTACGAGGTTGCAGGAGGTTTCATGCTGCAAATAGCTCACAGGCTAGTAGTTGATAACTAGTAATGTGAATTCTAACATGATCATAGTCCTTAGGAAGGAGTAGTCTCTATGTTGAGCAGTTGCTCTGTAATGATCATGCAATGATTTTAAAAGCAATCCAGTTAACAAAGAGAAATGTTGCCATTCATTATGTCTCTATTTTTCTCTCTGTAATGTTTTGAATAAGAGTGATGTGTCTCTGTTTTAATAAACATGTTGTGCACTAGAGAGAGAGTGAGAGAGTTACATAGCCAAGTGAGAGCAGAGTGAGAATATGTAGAGTTCTAAAGCAGAGCGATGTTCTCAGTGTCCCCATGACCACGCTAGCAATGGTATTCGAATCCAGAAGCTCTCTCATGTGGCTACACACCTCCCACCATGGCATTGCCTGTTGCTGAATGACTGGTCTGTTAGGTAAGTGCCCTACAACAGTTGTGTTCTATTGCTCTTTCCAAAGAGGTGAATGTATTGAGTTCCCTCTTGGAGGTGTGGTATCCCATAACATTTTTAGTGCCATTGCTGAGGAAACACCTTTGTTTCTTCCATCCTCTTTAAGTTTCAACTCCCATTACATAAGATTTCATCATTGCCTTTGCATCCTAGTAGTGCAATGTGTATGGAATGAATGGATAAGATTTGAGTGGAAGTGAAAAATTGTGAGAAATTCGTTGTTTTTGTTGTGTAGTTGTGTGGTGGAGTGGCTTTGGAAGAAGGCTCCAATGTTTTTTCTAATCAATTTTGATGTTTGTATCACCAGAATTGTTAACATGAACAAGCAGGGTGATGTTCTATTTTTCTTTCCTTACAAAATTTTACAAAAATTATAAAAATAACGAGCTATTGATTATGTCTTAAACTCGTATTACATTCTTTATACGTAGTGCAATCATTTTGGAAGCATTCGGATAGGTAGTTTGCACCCAAATTCATGTCAGTTCGATGCGGGAATTTTACACATGAAACTGCAAGAGTCCATTTCACGACGTGAAATGTTTTTTGCAACTTCACGGTGTGAAACACTCCTGGCATCATCGTCACAATTAGCGCCGCAATTCACGGGATTACCTTGCTAAAAATAGGTAGCCTTATCCTGACACCTCTGACACTGCAGGTCTGACAAAATTAAGAACCGTGAACTAGCAAAAAACGTTCACAAGGTGAACGATTTACACTTCACGACGTGAACTGATTCAGAGGATTTCACGATGTGAACCATTTTCATTTCACTATGTGAACCATTTGCATTTCACGACGTGAACAATTCCAAAGCATTTCACGGCGTGAACCATTTGACTTCTTCATGACGTGAACTATTTCTACAGTTTCACACCTTAATCAAATCTAACTCACACGAACTTGGTATTGTCAGATTAAGGTTAAGAAAGTACTCATCACGAGACCAATAAAAGTTATAACAAGGTAATGTGGATTTCTGAGTCTGAAGCAAAAATTTTGAACATATGAAAGTGCAAAAAATTGTTCACGACGTGAACAATTTTCTGACATTTCACGCCGTAAACTATTCTCTGCAATCTCACGGCCTCAAAAAACAAGTCGATAGTATTTTACCAGAATTTAATTGGGATAGCAAAAAAGCTTATTAAATTATATTCACATGAACTTAAGGTCTGGAAAGCTCATCGGAGACGACCTCACTCCTGTGACGATAGTGCATCAAATCACCCAGGGTCTTTCTATCAAAAGAGTGTGGGTTCAGACCACTCAGTAAGCACTCAATTGAGTGTCTTAAGGAATCTTACCACCGTCTCGATAGTAGTAGTGAAGAATCCATAGAAGAAGGGTTGCAATACTCTGGGTTTGGGGAAGAGAAGAAACCACCCTCCCCCCCTACCAGATCAAGTGGTATCATTGATATAGCTGAAGGATTTTTTGGTCTCCAAACCAGCAACAACGATGAAGAGGCGTAATCTACAGGCATGGGTCCGTCAACCAGTGCTGGACTTTGTCCAAAGGCAAGAAGTACCTACCCAACCTACCCAAGGTAAGAAGTACCTACCCAACCTTCAAATTTGAGGTTGTCAAACGCTAGCACCCCCGGAATGACAAGAGACATGGAAAGCGCAACTAGGACGACAGGTCAAGTATTCTTCCCAACCTCAAAGGAAGTAGAATTAGATATAAAAAGGATTGAAGTAGAACGGCAGAGAATTTTGCTTAAGGAAACAAGAGCTTAATACTCGAAGGGCAAAAGTCGAAAAAAAAAGAGATGGGAAGTGTAAACTTACTTCAATCATGTGGCAAAGAGCCGGAAATAGCCATGGGCAGGAGTGAGGGAGAAATTCCAAACTTAGAACCCATTAATAAAGAGCCAAGGGCAGAGGAAGGGTTTGTAACCCTAGATGAAGGGGATAATCTACCAAGAGAAGCAAGTGAAGTGGAAGATTGCCTGTACACCAAGAAGGACATCGAGCAGATGATCAATCATTCCACGTTCTTTACAGGACATGGAGCTCTTAATTCTACAAAGGCGTACGGAGGCAACTAATGATGAGCCATTCTAGAATAAACTGGTCGGACCGTCCTATAGACCAAGAATGCCTAGAAGAGCCAACGTAGGAAGAGGACAAGGCCTAGGTAGGGGGGGGAGTAGCTCCTCAAAGACTGAGGGTGGATCCAACCATAGATCTTAATGCAGCCATAAAGACAGATTTGTTGAATATGGCTGGAGAAATGCGCTGAGGAATGGTTAGGAAACATTCTCTAGAATCCCGACCCTCCCAAATGAAGCCACACATTATTTCAAAGCTCATTCAAAAATTCTCTGGGGATGGGGATCCGATTCAACATGTAGAGATCTTTGAGTCCACATGTGATTCATGCTTTCTCACTGACCTTAGAAGGAAAGCGCATCAGTGGTTTCGAACCCTCAAACCCAAAGATAAGGTTGATTTCACGCGGCTCAAGAATGTGTTTGTGCCAAGCTTTGCCAGAAGTGGTGATAGATGGAGTCCTGTGGCATAGCTGCACAACATCAAACAAAAAGAAATGGAGTCGATGAATATGTGTCTCAGCTAAAGCACTTGAATTCAAGGTGCAAACTATAGGAGAGGCTAACTGTTGATGATCAGTTATTGCCTTGCTTCCGGAGAGGAGTCCGAGACCACAGGATGCATGATTATTTGGTATTAGCCCGACTGGCTACTCTAGATGCCTATTGTAAACTGGCAATTGAATATGAAGACAATATGCTAGAATTGCCACAACTAGAAGATGTCAAAATATCTTCGCGAGACGACAACAACGACTTCGCAAGTTTCGAGTCACCAAGAGATTGGAACTCGGAGCAAGCAAGTCGGGAATATGACTATGGATGAACTCAGTAATGCAATACTAGAAAAATTAAAGGTAAAGGGTGGATGAGAATAATTTGGGCATGGGCATACCCATCTTTACCCTCATAGAGAATTGGTGTGGTGCTCTATGTGCAGATTGAAATGTGCAGATTGAATCACACTATACCACTGAATGCCCATAGTTAAGAGTAAGGCCATTACTCTATTGTGCACACTGTGTAAAATTAGGGAATCATGACACCTCCATGTGCAGATATCCAAGGTTCCAAACAGTAGTTGCTAGCACACCTAGAACTCCATTGGCCTTACCAGCACCACCTGTGCAAATCACTGTAGCTGCAGGACAACCCAACTCTTCCTATTTACCTAGGGGGATGTTTCAAGTATAGGACACTTCACCTCTGTCGCCACTTGTTCTACCACGACAACCACCCCCACAGGCTAAAATCAACCAAGTATTAATTGAAGAGCCATCAGACATAAAGGAATGGGTAGAGGGCGGGCTAAGGCCAGCTAACACTACAGAGGATGTTCTGTCACCTCTGGCAGAAAAAACCTTAAAACACACAAGGAAAATAAGAACCAAAATTGTCAAGATATCAGTTAATCAATTGGGGCATTACTACAAAAGCGACGACATTAATGCTACAATCCCAATTCATCATAAAAACGGATACCAGGCACTGGCTATCCTGGATGGGTGGGGCAGGGGTTAGCATCATCACAAAACAATGTTGGGAAAACTGGAGCTAAAAAGAGCAGATCTTATTGTTAAAATGGCAGACGGAACATCTTCAAGCCCCATTGGGAATTTAGAGAATGTGAGACTCAAACTCTTTACGTTTTGCTACCATCATACATTTGTAGTAATGGACTTTCTATGCCAACCAGACTCATATGACATAATATTGGGGAGACCCTTCATGAGGGAATCCAAATTGGTGCACGATTGGGCATTAGACAATGTGTATGTTCGTAGGCATTTGCAAATTCTAAAGTTAGATCTGAGAACATGGAGAACCATGAAACTAAAGAAGTTTACCTTTTCAAATCCATGTGTCACCATGACAATATTTATGCACTCCGAAAACACTACTTGGGAGGTCTTGTCCTCCTCTTTCATCTCGCAAGTTGCAATAGTTAGAAGCTTCTGTAGGTTGCAAAACTAAAGGTCAATATGCGAAAAGAGGTAATAACAAAGAACTGCATTTTTTCAAAGACATTATTACTTGTTGCGATAAGCCATTGTTACTACCTTGAATCATAAACGTGACAAGCCATTGTTACCTAATCCATGGTGCATCTAGTGCGGTCAAGCTCTTCTTAGATCACCATTCCCTGAACACCTCATTCTACTAACGAGTTCGACACCTGAGGCTGGTCCTTTAGTTGACATCTTGAAAATAAAACAACGTTTAGTTTCATTGCCTTGACCGAGAAATCGGCTTCCATGGAAAAAGTCATAATTGCAATCCCTCTTCAAACGTAGCAAGTCATCATAGCCAAATGATGACTTGGGTGGTCCTTGTTGACACCCCGTGGAAGGGCAACTATTCGGTAATGATACGGTCACAACCGAGCGAACCACATCCATAAAAATATGCAAGCCCACGGTGGAAATTTCCAAAGAGGAAGAGGAAACGGAAATGTATGCATCACTTCCCGAGGAACCCAATATGTAAGGAAAAAACCATACCAAATGAATCCTGAATATGCAACGATTGTAAAGGAGGAAATCAATAAACTCATTGCTAGGATTTCATCTATGAGATAGAACATACAGATTGGTTGTCTCACCAACCGTAATTGTGCCAAAGAAGAATGGAAAACTTAATCACAAAAAAGTTAATCTTTATGCTTAATTAGGATGCTTTTTATGTATATCTCTCTCTCCCAAAAGAATAGTCATTCCTATGACTAATTCTTTAGCAAATGAATGCTTCTCATTGATAAATTCTTAATTCAAAATCAATCTCTAAGCTTGTTAAGCTAAAGGTTAAGAAAATGGATTTTTATGCTTTTATGCTAATAAAATTATGGTAAACTTATGATTTAATTCCATAAATTGGATTTAAGTCTAAGGATAGTTATTCTATCATAATTATAATTATATTATAAAGTCTTATTCCATAGCTTATTTTTATGCATAATGTGAAAAGAGGACTTCCTACCATATTCTAGGATTAGTCATCCTATGCTAAAAGAATGATTTTCATCACATTCATGGAAAATTAATTTTTAGTATTTATGCATGAATAATTAATTAATGCTAAAAGAGAAATTTTTGGTATTTTTTATTTTTATGAAAAAAGAGAAATTTCCATGATAATGGAGATCCATGTAATTAAATGAAAAAAGAGAAATTATGGTATATTAAAATAATGAATATTTTTATTTAAAGAATTTTAGATAAGTTTATTTTATGCATGAGAAAATTTAAATGATAAAAGAGGAATTCCCATGACATTTGGAATTCAATCATTTAAATGGTAAAAGTGAAATTCTTGGCATATTTGAATTAATGGATAATTTTATTTTTTATTTAAAAAGAAATTTTAGATAAATTTATTTTATGCATGAGAAAATTTAAATGATAAAAGAGAAATTTCCATAACATTTGGAATTCAATCATTTAAATGGTAAAAGTGGAATTCTTGACATATTTGAAATAATGGATATTTTTATTAAAGAAAAGAGAAATTTTAGATAAATTTATTTTATGATAAAAGAGGAATTCCCATGACATTTGGAATTCAATCAATTAAATGCAAAAAGAGAAATTTCCATGATATTTGAGATCCAAGAAATTAAATGGAAAAAGAGGAATTTTTAGCATAATTCAAATTATGAGTATTTATCAAAAGTGGAATTTTGAGCATTATTAATTTTATTGAGAAATATGGGTACAATTGATTTTTGTAAATCCCATGAATCTTTTACTCAAAAGAAGAATATTGAATATATTTCACTTGAGAAATTTGATAAAGAATATGAAAATATCCATCGAGAAAAAGTACCTTTAACTAGGCTAAGCAATTGGCAGAAATTTAGAAAAAGTCCTATCGGTATCGAAAGTAGAAAATGTTACTAAATGTGAATAGATGTGAATACGATGTGAATAAGATGAGAATACGATGTGATAAGATGTGAATGCAATGTGATAGGATATGAATGAGATGTGATAGGATGTGAATGCATGTGAATGAGATGTGAGTGGATGTGAATGAGATGTGATAAGATGTGAATGAGATGTGAGTGGATGTGAATGCATGTGATAAGATGTGAATGAGATGTGATAGGATGTGAATGGATGTGATAAGATGTGAATGAGATGTGATAAGATGTGAATGAGATGTAATAGGATGTGAGCGCGGATGTGATAAGATGTGAGTGGATGTGATAAGATGTGAATGCGATGTGATCAGATGTGATAAGATGTGAATGCGATGTGATCGGATGTGAGTGGATGTGATAAGATGTGAGTAGATGTGATGAGATGTGGATGATATGTGATGTGATGTGATGTGAATCGGGTTAGATGTGAATGGATGAGATGTGATGTGAAATGGATGTGAATGTGATGTGATGTAAATAGATGTGAATGAGATGTGATGTTGAAATATACAAGTGAATAGGATGTGTGTGAGAACAAGCCCTTAGCAAGAGGCTATAAAAGAGAATTTGTAAATGTGAGAGAAGCTGTAAAAAGGTGAGAAGTATCTACTGGGAGAGAATAAAAGGTAGCATGAGAAGATTTAGGAGGTGTGGAGATATTCTGGAAAGAGGTGGAGAGAATCAAGCAAAAGAGGTGGAGTGAATCAAGGAGAGATCAGTGGGATTAGATGCTTGATTGTAAACTCTATAAATTGAGGCATTGGCCTAATAAGAATTTGCTGGTTTTTGATTATCTATGCCTACATTAAGCTATCAGTTAATTGCTCACTAATCACGTTTTAATTATCATCGTCTAATCTCTTTTCTAATGATGTTGATTCTAGCATTTCATCCACCATAGCTCATCACATTGCTCCAAATTTAACATGGTAACTCCCCGCATACTCTGTTTTTTGCACACAAAATAGAGGATTATTTTGCTAATCAATGATTAATCAATACTAATCACTATATTTTGGTACAATTGAGGGTCCAAATTAACCATTGGGTATCTGATACAGATCCCTATAACTTCATATTACAATTTGGAGATGGTTTGATACTCGAACCATTCAGTACAGATTTGTTACCCTTGGTTTAATGTAATTTCTGGTAAATTTATGCTGATAAATCTATTGTAATCATCACCTAAACACCAGATTGAGTTGTAAAAGGGTAGACAATGCCCTTTGAAATTGGATCAAGAGGTAAGACCCCCTTCACATCATCATGAACACGGCACAACAGATAGCCAAATTTAATGGGGAGCAGTTTTATACATGGCAAACAAAAACCATGTATCTGCTCATGAGGAAAAATCTGTGGGGGCTAGTTGAAGGAAGAGATAAATGCCCAGAGGTGAGTGGGAAAAATGAGTAGAAGAGTAGGAATGAGAAAGCATTAGGACTTATCGCACTCAGTTTAAATGATGAAATCATTCATCACATCACAGGGATACAATGGGCAAAAGATGCATGGGATGAAGAAGAGGAAAACTTGGTATAGGGTCTAGGTGTGCTAGGATTATTCACTTGAGGGGAGGTGTTGAAATATACAAATGAATAGGGTGTGTGCGGGAACAAGCCTAGCATGAGAAGATTTAGGAGGTGTGGAGATATTCTGGAAAGAGGTGGAGAGAATCAAGCAAAAGAGGTGGAGTGAATCAAGGAGAGATCAGTGGGATTAGATGCTTGGATGTAAACTCTATAAATTGAGGCATTGGCCTAATGAGAATTTGCTGGTTTTTGATTATCCATGCCTACATTAAGCTATTAGTTAATTGCTCACTAATCACGTCTTAATTGAGGCATTGGCCTAATGAGAATTTGCTGGTTTTTGATTATCCATGCCTACATTAAGCTATCAGTTAATTGCTCACTAATCACGTCTTAATTATCATCTAATATCTTTTCTAATGATGTTGATTCTAGCATTTGATCCACCATAGCTCATCACATTGCTCCAAATTTAACATGGTATCAGAGCTAGCCTAGAATCCATCAAATTTATGAGCCCATTATCTTGCTAATCACCTAGCTAATTAGGATTAGTAAATAATTAAGTTTTTTAACCTCTTTTTCAAAGAGCTTCTGTATTCCCAGTTGGTGGAGGGGCTTGATCTCCCTCCAAGCTTAACAATGGCCTTCAAGACTTTAGCCACACATAGCCACAAGTTCTGTGCTTCAGCCCATCCAATCACATCAGCAAACTACCAACGTACGCTGCAGATTTTTACGTTTTTTCAGGTGCCTTTTTTCTGAAGGAAATTTGAGATCTTGTCTGCACGAGAAGACATTGCTCTAATTCCTCTTAGCCCCAGGGGTTTTCAAGGGTGCTCTACAAGCTGGTGAAGACAATTTTTTATTTCATCAAGTCTACAGTGAGATCCAAGCTCTTCATCAAATCTGTAAGTGACTTTGGTAAAATAGAGATTAAGCATTCGATGTTTGGTCAAATCTTGTGTTTCTTAGCTTAATTGTCTACTAGAGTGATTGCTATTGATGGCCTTGAAAGGGTTTAAGCTAATTTGAACTCTAAGGCCCCAGATCTGGACTCCCCGCATACTCTATTTTTTGCACACAAAACATAGGATTATTTTGCTAATCAATGATTAATCAATACTAATCACTATATTTTGGTACAATTGAGGGTTCAAATTAACCATTAGGTATCTGATACAGATCCCTATAACTTCATATTACAATTCGGAGATTGTTTGATACTCCAACCATTTAGTACAGATTTGTTACCCTTGGTTTAATGTAATTTCTAGTAAATTTATGCTGATAAATCTGTTGTAATCATCACCTAAACACCAGATTGAGTTGTAAAAGGGTAGACACTACCCCTGAATCTTGAAATTGGATCAAGAGGTAAGACCCCCTTCACATCATCATGAGCATGGCACAAGAGATAGCCAAATTTAATGGGGAGCAGTTTTATACATGAACCATGTATCTGCTCATGAGGAAAAATTTGTAGGGGCTAGTTGAAGGAAGAGATGAATGCCCACAGGTGAGTGGGGAAAATGAGTGGAAGAGCAGGAAAAACCATACCAAATGAATCCTAAATACTCACCACCGCTGGATGAAGAACAGCTGATGGTGGCCAGGTTCATTCGGGGACTGAACGAACCTTTGAATATCCTAGCGAAGAATGCCAAGCCAGTTTCCATGGCCAAAGCAGTGCGGATGGCAAAGGATTTCACTAAGGCCTTTGATGTCAAGGTCCCGCCGAAGCCAGCACCATCATCTTTTAAAAGATTTATAGCTCCGAAAGGTGATTCCAACCGCCTAAGAGACAACAAGGTCAAGCTCCACCGCCTAAGAGACAACAAGGTCAAGCTAGAGAAATGGAAAGTTCCAGAATAAAAGAAAGATCCTTTTTCCCGAAACTCAATCCCCTGGAGTTCAATTTCAGAAGTTCCACCCTTGAACAAAGAAGTGAAATGCTATAACTATCAAGGATTTGGACATCGTAGTATGGATTGCCCAACTCCTTTTGGATCAAGGTTTTCGGGGCGGGGAAATCAGGGACCAAGATTCCAGACTCCAGCTCCTTCCTTCCAGAGTAATCAGGTTCCTTTTCGCCAAAATCAAGGAAATCCCAGAGGTAGACCCTCTAACCAACCCTCAGTTTCAATCCAAAGTAATGTAAGACCTCTGCCTCAAAATAGGGGAAATCAAAGAGAGATGTTCCCAAATCGGCCGTCCACTTCCAAGGCAGTAACGCCGGAAGTGATTGAAGAAGAAGCAGATGAAAGAGATTATACTCCACCCGTGAGATGAGGACATCTTGCGTTTTTTAAGTGGGGTAGGATGTAAGATTCCTCCCTCCAGCTTTTGAGGTGTAAAGGTGTAAGAACCTCCCCTTCTGTTCTTGTAATTATTCCCCTCTCTGAAATAGAAGAAAGATCTTGTTCTATCCTGTTTTGGCCTAGAGAGCGAAAAAGTCTAGAGAGAGATAATCCTAAATTAAGATATCTTTGGATATAAAAATCCTCCTAGTGTCTAAAATGGATTCCCCTGAAACAGAAATTCAAAAAAAAAACTTTCTAATGTGCATTTGGAATTAATTGAAAATGTGTATAAAGGACCTTAGCCTAAGGGTCTACATTTTCAAAAAATTTTGGATTATGGTCTAATTAAGGTTCCAATGGGCCAATTGGATTAATCCAAGTGTTGGGATGAGATAAATCCAAAGAATAAAAGAAAATACCCAAAAATGAGTAAATGCTCACATAAGATGAAGAGTTGACTGAGTACAAGGTTTATTAGTTAAAAAGGAGAACTTGGAGCTTTTCTCTCTCTTCAACAATCCTTGGAGCTTTCTTCTCAACATACCAAACCAATTGATTGGTTGGGGGCTTCCTTATAAGATAAAGAAGCAAGCCAAATCTAGAGGTAAGGAGTAGTTTCATGGTTTTCATTAAGATTCTCAAAAGATTTCACTTCTCAAACCCTCTCAAGCTTGAGAAGTTTCAAATTAATTGTTTTCAGTGCAAATCAAGCTTTCTATAAGAATTCTAATGATTAATCACAAAAAAAGTTAATCTTTATGCTTAATTAGGGTTCTTTTTATGTATATCTCTCTCTCCCAACAAGAATAGTCATTCCTATGACTAATTCTTTAGCAAATGAATGCTTCTCATTGATAAATTCTTAATTCAAAATCAATCTCTAAGCTTGTTAAGCTAGAGGTTAAGAAAATAGATTTTTATGCTTTTATGCTAATAAAATTATGGTAAACTTATGATTTAATTCCATAAATTGGATTTAAGTCTAAGGATAGTTATTCTATCTTAATTGTATTACAAAAAAGTCTTATTCTTTCTAGAAATATTAAAAATTATCAGTAATATCATCGAAGCTATGGCAAAAAAATTTAGAAATTAATACATAGCTCATTTTTATGCATAATGTGAAAAGAGGACTTCCTACCATATTCTAGGATTAGTCATCCTATGCTAAAAGAATGATTTTCATCACATTCATGGAAAACTAATTTTTAGTATTTATGCATGAATAATTAATTAATTCTAAAAGAGAACTTTTTAGTATTTTTATTTTTATGCAAAAAGAGGAATTCCCATGATAATGAAAATCCATGTAATTAAATGGAAAAAGAGAAATTTTGGCATATTAAAATAATGAATATTTTTATTTAAAGAATTTTAGATAAGTTTATTTTATGCATGAGAAAATTTAAATGATAAAAGAGGAATTCCCATGACATTTGGAATTCAATCATTTAAATGGTAAAAGTAGAATTCTTGGCATATTTAAATTAATGGATAATTTTATTTTTATTTAAAAAGAAATTTTAGATAAATTTATTTTATGCATGAGAAAATTTAAATGATAAAAGAGGAATTTCCATGACATTTGGAATTCAATCATTTAAATGGTAAAAGTGAAATTCTTGACATATTTGAAATAATGGATATTTTTATTAAAGAAAAGAGGAATTTTAGATAAATTTATTTTATGATAAAAGAAGAATTCCCATGATATTTGAAATTCAATCAATTAAATGCAAAAGGAGGAATTTCCATGATATTAGAGATCCAAGAAATTAAAGGGAAAAAGAGAAATTTTTAGCATAATTCAAGTTATGAGTATTTACCAAAAGTGAAATTTTGAGCATTATTAATTTTATTGGGAAATATGGGTACAATTGATTTTTGTAAATCCCATGAATCTTTTACTCAAACGAAGAATATTGAATATATTTCACTTGAGAAATTTGAGAAAGAATATGAAAATATCCATCGAGAAAAAGTACCTTTAACTAAGCCAAGCAATTGGTAAAAATTTAGAAAAAAGTCCCATCGGTATCAAAAGTAGAAAATGTACTAAATGTGAATAGATGTGAATACGATGTGAATAAGATGAGAATACGATGTGATAAGATGTGAATGCAATGTGATAGGATGTGAATGAGATGTGATAGGATGTGAGTGGATGTGAATGGATGTGAATGCAATGTGATAGGATGTGAGTGAATGTGATAAGATGTGAATGAGATGTGATAGGATGTGAGTGATGTGAATGGATGTGATAAGTTGTGAATGAGATGTGATAAGATGTGAATGGATGTGATAAGATGTGAATGACATGTGATATGATGTGAGTGGATGTGATAGGATGTGAGTGGATGTGATAAGATGTGAATGCGATGTGATCGGATGTGATAAGATGTGAATGTGATGTGATCATATGTGATAAGATGTGATGAGATGTGGATGAGATGTGATGTGAAATGGATGTGATGTGAATCGGGTTGTTAGATGTGAATGGATGAGATGTGATGTGAAATGGATGTGAATGTGATGTGATGTAAATAGATGTGAATGGATGAGATGTGATGTGAAATGAATGTGAATGTGATGTGATGTAAATAGATGAGAATGGATGAGATGTGATGTGAAATGGATGTGATGTGGATCGGGATAGATGTGAATGGATGAGATGTGATGTGAATGGATGTGATGTGATGTGATGTGAATCACGATAGATGTGAATGGATGAGATGTGATGTGAATCAGGATAGATGTGAATGGATGAGATGTGATGTGAATGGATGTGATGTGATGTGATGTGGATATGGATAGATGTGATGGGATGTAATATGATGTGATTTGATGAGTATGGATGAAGGACGATGGGAATACATATGATTAGATGTGGATTAAGCAATGTGAATTGATGTAGAAGAATGTGAAATAATAAGAAATTGATTGGATGAGAATGGATGAAGGACGATGGGAATATGATGTGATTTGATGAGAATGGATGAAGGACGATGGGAATACATATAATTAGATGTGGATTAAGCAATGTGAATTGATGTAGAAGAATGTGAAATAACAAGAAAATGATTGGATGAAGGACGATGGGAATACATATGATTAGATGTGGATTAAGCAATGTGAATTGATGTAGAAGAATGTGAAATAACAAGAAATTGATTGGATGAGAATGGATGAAGACGATGGGAATACATATGATTGGATGAGAATGGATGGACAATGGGAATACATATTGATTGGATGAGAATGGATGAAGGACGATGGGAATACATATGATTGGATGTGGATTAAGCAATGTGAATTGATGTAGAATGTGGAATAACGAGAAATGATGTGGAACAATGTGGAAAGATGAGAGTTCGTTAGAAACTATATTTATGACTTGTTTTTAAATGATTGTTTTATGTCAAGAATGCTGGGGAAGCATTTTGACCATCTTGTGAATGAGGTCGTGGAGACCTAAGTGATAAAGTTGCAACAGTTGACGAAGAGTCAACGGAGGACGTCTCGCGTAGCAAGGTCACCCGAGGTCTTGACCAACCTCGGCTCGATTTAAATGGTGAGCTTCCGGTACGATGGATGAGGGACCAAGGAAACGGCCTATGAGTGAAGCGCTAGGTGACCTGCGAAGGAGCCTAGAGGGTGTTGACCATACGGTGCTCGGGCTCTAGGTCGCTGAAGATACCCACGCATGCGTCGAGGAAAAAAATGGAACAAGGAGTTAGAGTTGTTTTTTGAACTTGGGCATGGATCTGGTTGATAGTCCTTGCTGGTCCATGGCTCTGCCTTGCGCAAAAAGCCTTGCGCAAGAAGTGCTACTTACGCTGCTAGCACCCTCGATTTCGTTGCGCGGAGGGGGTAGGGATCTTTCAAGCAAGAGTCTAAGGCTAGACAAGAGGCCTGAGAAAAGCCTTTGCATGCCAATGATGATTCCTAAAATGAGAAAAAAAGAACACCAAGAGTGGGCGAGGAAGTGTGGCATTGAAAAGCTGCTAGATTACCACTGGGAGGATCTTTAGGACCCCGAAGATGGGGCATCAACCAGTTTCTTGAAACGAACACTGTACATATGGAATGGAAGGAACCCATCAAGATCTCGGAGCTCATAGTGCACCATGCACTAGGGTTGCTAATGGACGAAGCATTGGACACAAGCATGAAGCCGAGAGTGGAGGAGGAGATTCCCAAAACAGGCAACATGCATCAAGTTAAGGATATGGTAGATGAGACCAGGCCAGAGCAGTTTGTCTTCTTCTTACTACAGAATGTAATGTTCATGGGGAAACCAGAAGACATGTTAAACAAGAACTACATGCTGCTCATCAGGGTAGTAGAAACAGGAGAAAATATCAACTACAAGGAGAACTTGGCAAAAAGAGTGGCCACATGGGCTAAGTGAAAACAGCCCACGGTGGTGCACGTACACCTAAGGGCAATTGCACAAGCTATCAAGTCTGTGGATCTCTGTTAACCCATGGCGGACATGGCGACGTACTATATTTTACGTCATTAATTTAAATATTCTGAGCCATGGGCCGGGCTTGTCGGCACCATATGTTAAGGATGAAGGGATTGGGTGATCGCCGATGAGAGGCGCACCTTGGATATCAGTAGGATAAGGGTTAGGGTCGGCCGGCCATGTATGGGCACCCAAGTGTGAACGGCCAAGTCACCTATATGAGTCAAATGTAACCCTAAAATCCTCATTCTCATGTGTTGTGAATACAAGAGTGCTTTTGCCTTATCTCCTTGGTTTCCTTCTCCTGCGTGTGTGTGTGAGAGAGAGGGAGAGAGAGTGAGAGGGCGATCGAGCGCACTGTGTAGCGGCACGGCGACAGCGGCGAGGCGGTAGAGCGGTGACGGCGGCTCCTCCTTCACAGCTGCGACACGGGAATCCTTCAAGGCGGTGGTTAAGCGGTGAGTGACACACCTTTTGCATTCTGTTTTGAGCTTGCCTTCCTGGTTGTATGCTTGCAGCCATTCGTGGCTCGCATACGGTGTTCGGCAAGTCCCCAGCTATACGACCTGTGCGGCAAAAGCGCACATTTTTGGCACCGCTGCCGGGGAGTTACCCTGCACCAAGCTCCAGTTTGCAGCTCGGCTGCTGCGTGAAGTTTAATCTACACTGTAGGAAAGCGTCTGTGTTGCTGTTGAGGTGTTTCTGTGGTTTTCATTCTCTGTTTCTGTAATTTGTCTTCTGCATTTCTGTTTCTTTCGTTGTTTTTCCGCTCCGCGTGTGGGCGTGCGTTCTGTTATCTGGTTTCTATGTGTGAGGGGGTGAGGGGGATTTCTGAATCCCCAGATCTGTGCTTTGTGTGCGAATTGCGCCGCGGCCAAGGCTGCACCCTAAGGAAACCCTAGAAAACTTATCTAAAAAAACAGAAAATAAAAAATAAAAAAATTATAAAAAATAAAAAAGAAAAAATTAAATTTTATTTTCAAAGAAAGAACCGAACGTGTGGAGAGGAAAGATTTTCTAATTGGAGAAAAAAATTTTGAAAAGAAAGAACCCTAATTGACCCACGACCCACGCCCCGGCCCCGGTCTCGGTCTTTTGATATATATATATAGGAGAGTGAGCCTCCATAGCTTTCTTTCAAGTGAGAGCTTATGGGAAGTTGTGCCCTATATGTAGCCCACTCCCCAAGGAGTAAAGTGAGTATGTGGGATAAAGCCCTCACCCTTTCCTCCACAAGCAAATAGGCTTTTGCCCCTTCCCCCCAAGGGAAACGGACTGTTTTGAGGACTACAGGAGCTCTAGATAGGCGAACACGGTGCTGTAAAGCACACTAGGATCCTTTGAACGATACGAGCTATCATACGCCCTAGTCCAAGTTCGACCGTAAGCAAGGGGGTCAAAAACGGGTTAAAAACAACACAAAAACAAGTAAAAACGGGGTGCGAAACACCTAAGAAACCACTTGCGTCAGTTTCAAGGGTAGTTACCAACGCACGTAGGGTATCCACGTCACATGCATCTACGCTCTGGTCGGGTGCTGGAGTCTGAGCTACTAGAAAGCGTTTCAGTCTACGCAGGCTCACACCATCCCTCCACGTTAGCATCTTGCCCTTCGGCTGGAACCCAAGGGAGTGCGACCCAAGATCCACGAATAGTGGATAGTGACTCATCTTCTGACTCAGAAGCCATGGAAGGACACCCTACCAAGAACCCTGAGGAGACAAGCCAAAACATGCCAGTGTGGGCCCCACAACCTGGATCTAGCATGTTTAGTCGTCTAATAGAGACTTTTAATAGAGCTACACGCTCTGAACATGCGACAAGCGAAGTAAATGAAGAAGGAGGGGTAGTGGATTCGCCATTCACATCTTATGTAGACCCTACCCTCCAAAAGAGTGTCCATGTGGATATTCTACCCACTTCATTTAATGAGGGCCCTACTGAGCTACCACCTTCCGATACTCTTCCTAAAGTAGAGGTCCCTAGAAGCCAATCCATAAGAAGTGACATTGCGTCCACTTCAAGAGAACCGTTTGGCACACCAAGTCTAGATGGGATATTTCTCAATGAAAATTGGGAATATGATCTACACACAGAGACCCTAACGGACCTATACATGGGTTACACATACCATGTAGGTTGGTTAGAAGTCCTACGATCTACATCTAGCGCCACTAATCTAGAGGAGCAACAACACATGATATGTGATGTTATTCATCGAATTATCCAAATTGAGAGGCAAAATAGGGGAGTGGACCTAGTTTCCACTGGCCCTATGAGGTTTTTGGATACGGGCAAGGCCAAACAACCAACCCTATCACAATTGGAGACTCCCTCGGTGAGTCCCATAGACCCTTCATATGTTGTTTCGCCTGGAGTCTCAATGCAGGTTGAGCCCACGAGTAGTAACTTTAGCTTTCCAACCTTGGCTCAACTTTCCATTAGGGAATCCGCAATGCCTACCCCAATGATGAGCATAGCTGAAAGTGCACCTGTTACCGCTGTAGTTAGTACGACACCACTACCTAGTGGAACAGTACCTACAACAGTGCGTGCCAGTGCCTATCAACCATATGTACCTATCGCTACTCATGCTCATGTAGCTCCTACGCCTCTTAGTATGCCAATGGCGTATGCTCCACGACCACCTTATCATAACCATTATCCAAGGGGAGCTAGGCCTAGCCACATATCATATCCTACATCATTTGCCAACTTACTCAGACCAACGCCAACTCCTATCAGCCAGGCTATCCCGGAAGTGCCTCCACCAACTATGCCTGCTCACTTAGGTGATCTCGCAGCATTTGCTCAGACGATCGGACGATCCATTGCAGAAAACATGCGGGGTATGCCTGAGAGAGAACCTAGAAGCAAGGCAGTACAAGTGGCTAAGCTCACTCAAAACTTCAGTGGTAACGAGGATGTTAGGAAGCACATTGAAGTCTTTGAACACGTGTGTGATTCCTTGGAAGAGCACAATGAGCTGCATAAGTGTAAAGCTTTAGGCTTAACCTTGAGTGGGAAGGCCGGAGATTGGTATCGAACCTTAAGGGTTAAAGAGCGCACTCACTACCCCACTCTCAAGAGATTGTTCTTGAAGGAATACATACGTGAGGGTGTGCTTTGGGGAGTAGCATCTCAACTCCAAAAAGCTGAACGTGAGGAAGGGGAGTCAGTGAGAGACTTTATAAGTCGATTGAAGCATCTAAATTCTCGCTACACTCCCTATGAACGCTTCAATAACAACCAACTCCTCGATAGATTCATCCGAGGATTGCGCCACGAGGACATTTACAATGGCCTAGTCATTAGAGGTCTTACAACGTGGGAAGCAGTCACTGCCAATGCAATCCAGTTAGAAGACAACTTGATGATTGCAGGTAAAAAGGTGTCTTCGGAAACAAAATCCGTTAGTTCACAAGTATCTGGGCACGAGCCAATGACGGTAAAACCTATTGCCAAGGAGCCCAAGATATCTGAAATGTCTGTGACCGATCTTACTAAGGCTCTCCAAGAACACTTTAGGGGTAATCGAGCTCCTCAGAATAGCCATATGTACCCAAGGAGAGAGCAACAATGGTGTTCGGTGTGCTTAGGACCACATAGCACGAGTGAATGTCCCACATTCAAAGTCAAATTCAATGGGAATTGCAATGCATGTGGTAAGTATGGCCATCAATCTAAAGATTGCCTAACACTTAAGCGAATGTTGGCAAACCAGGCACCACTAGCTTGGTCAAACACACCTCAAGTACCCGCGCTAATGCCTGCACAACCTGTCGAGCAACCGTCACAGCACATAGTTCCAAGGAATCCGAATGTAGTCCAGTCTGTGCCATTACCACCGCCAGTGCTAGGACCACAACCTCCACATCCAAGGATTACCCCTGTAAACCAGATGGGTTGTGAGTCACATAGTGCATGTGGGGATTATGAAGAGGAGATAGACCCTGCTGCTCCATACGGGATTGATACGTTTGAAATGATTCCCCAGTACTACATGGAGGATCATTTCGGGCAAGTCAAGCCTGTATATCAAGCGGCTGCTCTTGCCACAAGAGGGCAAAACCTTAATACCATGGCCAGGAGACCACCTCTTCAATGTTACGAGTGTGGTGGACCACATCGTGTAGCGGAGTGCCCTAATAGGTTACAAAAGATCGCTACTCAGATGCAACCAAATCAAGGGAGCACATCGGGAATGCCGGTACTTACATGTAATCGTTGTGGCATAGATCATTTGATCGCTCAATGTCCACATAATCCTAATGCACCCAAGATTACGCCATTGAATTTGGTTGAGGTCACCAACCAAGCACGAAGAACCACACCCGTTGTACCCGCGAATGTAGTTACACGGTCAATGCTTCAAAATCAAAACTACATTCTTGAAGAAAGGGAGACTGCATCAATCGCTCAGGCAAAGAAAAAGAAAACACGGCGAAAGAGATCGCTTAATGCCACGAGCTCCAAGCCCAGTTCAAAGACTAACATAGGGACAGGAGACGACCCCGTGTATATGAATGATCCTGAAGACGATTCTGATTCAATAGAAACCATGGGGACCAAAGCCACTACCTTAAGGGAGGAACCCACTCGGGAGCTCAATGAAGGAGAATCAAGCGAGTACAAAAATAAGGGGAAACAGAAGGAAACTTCCTCGGCCCCACAACCAAGTCAGTTAATGCCCTCTCGACCACCCAAACTGACTGAGACTCCCCAAGACAAGCCACGTGGGCCAAAAATCCTCAAGAAAAAGATTGGTACTTACCCGAACCCAGTTGAGGAGATTGAACAAGTGCAACACTTAAGGGGTTTGGTGGAAGAAACACAAAGAGAACTGGAGCCAAACTCGAGAAAAATCAAAATTCCAGACACAGTGTTTCCTACGCAAGTTCAGCCTCACCGGAACCATAAACCGTTAGCTATACCGAGTATCATTCGGGAAGAAAGTGAGGATAGGACATCCGGAAGTGGGCAAACACCCTTCTTGCTGGAAAGAATGTTTAGTGAGGGAATGCCTGACCCCATTGAAGAGGAAGTGATTCCATCTTCACCAGTCCCTAGTCAAGGGGCGATGTCTCGAAAAGTACCGTTGAATGTGTCTAAGCTAATGGATTTCATGTCCTCTGAGATCAGAACCACGATCATATCCAAATTATACGGAGATCCTGAGCTATTCTTAGCTCTTCGGGCATTTCTCAATGGAGAACTAAAGGCGGGGCTACCACAATTTGCAAATATGGATAGACCTGACACGCTTCAAGATGAAGGGGAGCATTGGGATCTACAACCCAAATTTGATGAAGATTCGGTCGTGGAAATACCTGTGAACAAGTTGGGTCAGTACTTTGAAGGGGACGAATCTAATGCCACCCTCCCCATTACTACCAAGGGATTAACTCTAAAGGGAATCCTTGATGGTGGTGCTGGCGTGAGCATTGTGACTAAAAACTGTTGGGAATCTATGGGAAGACCTCACCTCGAAGTCACAAACATAGTGGTTAAGATGGCAAACGGAACCATAGCTAAACCTATTGGAATGTTAAGGGACCTCAAGATCAAGGTCCTGGGATACAAGGTAAAACATACCTTCATTGTAATGGATTTCTCCAAGCATCCTATGTCATATCAAATGATCTTAGGACGTCCTTTCATGAGGGAAGCACAAATGGTACATGACTGGTCGAAAAACCATGTCTACCTACAATTCCAGGACTCTGTCATTCGAGTTGATCTTGAGAATGGTCGTGCACATCCCTTAGGAAGCAAGGTTATCATCGATAATCGATCGGATACCACTGTTCATTCCGCCCCATTAAGGTATTGCTATACATGCAAAAAAGAGACTGATGATGGGAAAGATTCTCCTTACATGGATGTCCTACCGGGTATGACTGAGTCGGATAACGTGGATTGGGTACACCTAGCGGCAACCATAGACACATGGGGAAATAGAGGCACAAGTTGGGTAACACCTGAGGGGCAAGATATGCCACCGTTAGTGCCAATAAACATGATAGGTGTTATGCACTTGACCCCTGCTGATGGCGAGAAAGTGGCAAACTCCACCGACACTGAAAGTAGCGAAGACTCTGACCAATGCAACTCTGAGTATGAATCTCAAGAAGAAACTGACCCTGAGCCTGATGGGGAAAATGAATCAAATATTCACCCAAATGTGGAAGCAAGGTGCTCAAGGCCTAGGACAGTGGCCTCCTGCAGTTCATCCGAAAGTGAAGATCGACCAAGTGAGTCCGAATTGGATAGAAACAAAAATCAAAAACTTGGTAAGAAGAAAACGAAACATAAGCGCCAACGCTATCGAGCTAATGTACGCACTGCAATAAACAAGGAAAGATCCACTGCAGAATGGCTTAGTTATGTAGGAGCCATTGATGCTCATCGGAAGATAGCGGATAATTGGGGACAATACCTCCAAAGTGTCATGTGGTGTATTCCGCAACCTCATGACGTCGCCCAATTAGAAATCGAAGAGAAGCCAAAACTAAGTCGTACTGCAAGAAGGCGGCAAAACCAAGAGTTGGCTCAACAACAAAAGGAGGCGGAATTAAAAGAAAAAAATCGGGCACAACAAGAACCAGTAGACTTACACCCCGCACCCGAGCGTTTCAAATCATTCACCACAAGGGAACGTAAAGTAGTCTACACAAAAGCCCAACGAACGCCTACCAATGGGAGTAGCGGTGTCTACGATGGCCCTGCGGTAGTTAAGGAGATAGACTTAGCAGATCTGGGTGAGGAGTCTAAACCAGTTTTTATTGCTCAAGACCTCACCAAGGCGGAAGAAGCTGCACTTATGAAGCTTCTTAAAGAATTCAAGGACATATTTGCTTGGACATATCATGATATGAAGGGTGTTCCACCCTCGGTGGTGCAACACACGATTCCAATGATTAGCACTGCTAAACCAGTCCAGCAATGTCCCTACCCAATGAATCCTAAGTACGCAAAGATTGTACAAGAGGAAATTGAAAAGCTGGTAAAATGTGGATTCATATATCCTATTGAGCACTCAGAATGGGTTTCTCCGATAGTCATCGTGCCAAAGAAGAATGGGAAACTCAGAGTGTGCGTTGATCTCAAAAAGGTTAATGCAGCCACCAGAAGGGATCATTACCCCTTGCCATATTCTGAACATGTGCTTGAAAGAGTGGCAGGCAAGGAGGCATATAGCTTTTTAGATGGGTACTCGGGTTACAATCAGATCACAATTACAGTCGAGGACCAAGCTAAAACAGCATTTATCACGGAGTTTGGAGTGTTTGCCTTTCGCGTCATGGCTTTTGGCTTGACCAATGCACCTGCAACATTCCAACGATTGATAAACACGGCCTTTAAGGAATATCTAAGGGACTTCTGTGAAGCTTTCTTAGATGATCTTTGTGTTCATTCCTCTTGGGACGAGCACTTGATGTGTTTACGAAAGATATTTGAAAGGTGTAGATTATATCGCATCTCCTTGAATCCTTTCAAATGCCAATTTTGGGTTAAACACGGAGTTATCTTAGGACATATAGTGTCCAAAAATGGGATTTCCACTGACGAGAGTAAAATCAAGGTCATTCTGGAATTACCCCCACCCACCAACTACAAGGGAGTCCAATGCTTTATGGGCCACGTTGGTTATTATCGAAGGTTTATTCTCTTCTTCGCCGAGATAGCTCGACCATTGTATAAGCTTCTCATCGAGTTTATTTGGACCGAAGAATGTGACCGTGCCTATGAGCTATTAAAGAAGGCCTTGGCGAGTGCTCCAATCTTGAGAATGCCTAACTGGGATTTACTCTTCCATGTGCATATTGATGCATCAAACTTTGCTATTGGGTGTGTGTTGACTCAACCTGGAGAACACAAGCTAGACTACCCCATTAGCTTTGCCAGTCGCCAGTTGAATGATGCAGAGATGAACTACACCACTACGGAGCGAGAAGGGTTGGCAATGATATATGCAGTAAGGAAATTTCGTTATTACCTCCTTGCCACCAAGTTTGTTTTCTATGTGGATCATCAAGCATTGTTATATCTGGTAAACAAACCATGCTCCACAGGAAGAATCACACGATGGCTATTGATTCTTCTTGAGTTTGATTTCACTGTTGTCGTGAGACCTGGCAAAAAACATATTATGGCTGATCATTTGTCTCGCATACCCAATGGTGAGGCTCCTACGGGGGTTGATGATGACTTACCTGACACTTCCCTGTTCATGGTGGAGACAATGCCTGAATGGAGTGAGAAGATTGTTAACTTTTTGGTTAATGGCTTTCCACCCAAGGAGCTTCGTAAAGATCTAGCTCGAAAGCTAATCAAAGAATGCGAACCCTATTGCCTGATAGCCGGGACTCTTTATAAAAGAGGAAAGGATGACGTTCTTAGGCGTTGTGCCCGAGAGGATGAGTATCTATACATTTTGCAAGAGGCACATATGGGCGTAGCCGGTGGTCACTTCTCAGGAGACTTAACTGCGCGAAAGATCTTACAATCAGGGTATTGGTGGCCCACTATGTTCCAAGATGCATCACTCTTTGTGAAGGGTTGCGATGAATGCCAACGATATAAGAAACCCCAGAGGAAAGATCAGATGCCCCTACATCCGATCAAAGTAAACCAACCATTTGAAAAGTGGGGTTTAGACTTTGTAGGTCCAATTAGTCCAACGGCCCGAAACACACAATCTCGCTATATTATTGTGGCCACTGACTATATGACCAAATGGGCTGAAGCGAAAGCGACACGTAAGGCAGATGCGAGGACAACAGCCAAGTTCCTCTTTGAAAATATAATCACACGATTTGGTTGTCCTTTTGAACTTGTGAGCGACAATGGTACGCATTTTATAAATGAAGTGATTAAGGAGCTCACAACAAATTTCATGATATCGCATCATAAATCTACTCCTTACTATCCGCAAGCGAATGGCCAAGCCGAGAGTACCAACAAGACTTTAATCTCTATTTTGACAAAGACAGTTGAAGCTCATCGCACGGATTGGGATCTAAAGCTTACGACAGCTTTATGGGCCTATCGTACTGCGTACAAAGTGGCTATTAATTGCACACCATTCAAAATGGTATATGGCCAAGAAGCAGTCATGCCGTGGGAATTTGTCATTCCTAGTCTTCGTGTTGCTACTCAAGAGGGTTGGGATGGTAATCCCTTAGCAGAGCGTCTGTATATCCTTGAGCGACTAAACGAAGAAAGACAATTGGCTGTATACAATGCCCTTGTGGAGAAGGATAGAAGGAAAAAATGGTTTGATCGCCATCTAAAGGACAAGGACATCAAGGTTGGGGATAAAGTCCTGATGTATGGAGTGCGAAACGAAAAGAAGAAGCTCAAATATGCTGGTAAGGGACCATATAGAGTATGTGAAATTACCCCGCAAGGTACCATTAGAGTGGAGACTCTCGACGGAGTTGAAACCATTGGATTCCTTAATGGGAGTAAATTCAAAAGGTACTATGACCCCCTGAGCCAAGAGGAGTTACATGTAATCCATCAAAAGAAGGCAGCTAAAGAACAGGCTGAGCTTAAAAAGATACAAGCGAGAGTCGAAGCCAAAGAACGTCAACAGCGTGCTAGGAGACAACGAGAAGCCAACTTGGGAATTACGCAAGTATTTTTCGAGGAAGCAGAGGAGGATGCACTAGAATCTGACCCACCTCTAAGATACCCAATTGAGTTACATAGTCCTTACGGGGAGGTGTTGTATAATGCATTATTGGATACAGGAGCTCAACACAATTTGCTATCATATGGCGTGTGGTGTCAACTGGGAAAACCACCTTTATCCAAGAGTTCTATCCAAGTTCAAGGAATCAACAAGAAGAAAACCCCTGTCTCAGGAATTCTGCACACTCCGGTTGCTTATGACAAGGGAACCATAATTCAAAGCTTTTTGGTTATGCCTGCTGGTACCATGGAAGGGACTGTAATCTTAGGTCGCAAATGGATGATGGCCACCAAGTGCAATATCAATTGGGCAACCAGACAAGTCACAACGCAAGAACCAACACTAGGTCTGACCGCTCAAAATCCCGCACCTAAGTCATCCACTCAAATATTAGATAATGAAAAATCACAAAGTCCAGTGGCAAAACCATCTTCGATTGTAGGCCACCCCTCTAACGCTTCAACACCAAGAGTGGAAACAGGCACGGTGGTCCCTAAAGCTTCGCTTACTATGCCAAAGAGTACATACAAATGGGTCCCCAAAGCTTCGTTAACAGCTACTTCCCCTGCTCAATCTCGTTCAGCCACCAAGAAGCCTCGTAAAAGGAAAGCAGCTACCCACCCGAGAAAGGGCAATGTAACATCGCGATGGATCCCTAAAAAATTATTAGTAGCCCAAGGGTACTACGAGGGAAATGACCAGATTTGGGTCCCTAAACATAAGTTGAATCCCTCTACATCACCTGTAAAACCTTGCAAACCAATTGTTGCCACCCCAATGACAATTCAAGACCGTGGTAAGGAAAAGGTAATAGAGTGCTCTGCACCACTTCTTCCAGAGTTAGTTTGGATTCCCAAACGATATCAATCATTACCACCTAGCTCAGGAAGGGGGGAGCCACATGAAGCTTCTAGCTCCTCATGCCAGGCACACACTCATATAGAAGTTTCTACATGCTCTACACCTACTCTTGTCAACACCCAACAAAAAACCGATGAGTCTACGTCTCCCCTTGTAATAGTATCATCGGAAACCATTTCCTCCATTCGTCAATGGGAGCGTACATTACCATCTCTGCAATTGGATGTGGCCACAAGGGTCATAAAAAGCTATCTACCCACATCACAACCTATGACCCACTGGACAAATTGGTTCCAAGAGGCTGCAACATCATTGCAAATAATATGGTCTGCCCAAGGAAAGGGGGAGCATGTACTCACGCTTGACATTCTAATGCTTCCTCCTTAACCTTCTCCCCCGACCATGTAATTGCCAAATTCAAGGGGATGTATATATATAGCTTTATACATTTAAAAAAAAAAGAAAAGAAAAGAAAAACAAAAATAGTAAGAAGAGCAAGAGCACAAAAACAAGAGAGATATCCGTATACAATCAAGAACTAGATTGTCCTGTCATAAACCTACTGATGCTATATCTGTGTTTGTAGATATGGCAGATGCCTGATCATCATACACTTCATCCACTCCTACCTTTGGTGAGAGGTATCATCTGTACCTTTCTCAGATATTCCACATGTGCTATCCTGTAATTGAAACTGAATGGGATCATATAGATGTACTAGCCAGAGAGGAAAATATTGAGGAATTAGAATGGCTAATTTGCCTATTGACCATGACTGACCCCTACTCCGTAGAGGACATATCCCCGATAGCCCAATACTTTCCTTTTCCACAAGATGACTATCCTCGCATGGTTACATTTTTGATGAGTTTATGTGGATGGGAAAATGAAAATGAAATATCTGACAATGATGAATGGACGGATGAAACTCATGGCACTACTGAGGTTGACTTTATTTGTTTGGATGATGCGGATAGAGGCTTAGCCTTAGGACTAGAGCCAGGACTCTACAACATCCTCTTACCGTATCCTCAGTAGTAGTGTGGTGACTGGTAGGTAGGTTAGCGTTTTCAAGTTTTTTCTAGTTTAGATTCCTTAAACAAGTCTTGAAATTTTCACACTGATGTGCCTCTCGAGGTATAGTGCTTGTTAGTTGATTGTACAGGTTGAAAAGTTTGAGGTGGGTTCGCTTTCAAGTCCTAAGACTGCCGCAACATTCATCAAAATATATCTCATCAAATTGCAAGCTGTCTCGTCAAATCAAGGAGATCTCCAATTACAGGTGTAATTCTTCCATACCCACTCTCTTTCGTTTTTACTGTTCAATCAATTGCATAAACTATAATGCATGACCACATGGAAATTGTCAATGTACTACTTAGTTTTTGAAGTTGCTTGCATGCTAGTGAAACATTAATGAGCTTAACTTTATTGGAAATATTCCTAGGCAGCATGATGTCTTTAGTTAACCTTGGAATACGATTGTCTTAGGTCTAGGGTCAAACCATCTTAATGTTTGACACCTGGCCATGTGTGTGTTGACCTCTAGGACATAGCTATTACCCCTTTGTCGAAAGGATGCAAGACAAATAATAGTTCAGGAGCAAAGATCAAAAGAAATAGATTTAAAAAAAAAAGCCTACAATAAATGGCAATACAAGTCTTAATGTGCTTTAATGTTGGCCTATCGCCTTATTGATACTTGGTAGGCGAGGAGTATTCTACTCCAGACCGATGCCTTGGTTGGTAGGGGGTAGCCTTGCCTAAAGTGAGCTAATAGATTCCTGGATAATGCCTTGTGTTAAACATGGTACCAGGATCGATGTTAGTTTTGCCTTAGGAAGGTCGCCATTGTGTGTAAAAATTGTCACGTGCATTTAAAAAAAAAAAGAGGCAAAAGGCTCCTGTAACTCTGATGTTTCTTGTGTCCCTAGATGCGTGGTATTAACTTGTTCTTAGAATAGACACAGTGTGGTCATCTGTTTATTTATTAAGCTTGGTTATTTTCCTTGACTTAGGCCAGTTATAAACCTTGATTAACCTTTAACACCTTGCTAACTCTTGAATTCCTTTCAATAATTTTAAACTCCTATTAATTTGCTACACTAGCTCACTCATGTGACCCTTAAACTAAGTTCTCCTAGCAACATCCATTGTGGTCTAACATGCTTGAATTTATACACTTTATATCTTTTGAATTCCAGCATACCTTCACTCTACTTCCCTGTTTTGCAGACGGTCTACCACAACACCCTCTCGAGCTTACCATACCATAGCTTCCGAGGACGGAATCTACATCAGGAAGGGGGGCATGTTAACCCATGGCGGACATGGCGACGTACTATATTTTACGTCATTAATTTAAATATTCTGAGCCATGGGCCGGGCTTGTCGGCACCATATGTTAAGGATGAAGGGATTGGGTGATCGCCGATGAGAGGCGCACCTTGGATATCAGTAGGATAAGGGTTAGGGTTGGCCGGCCTGTATGGGCGCCCAAGTGTGAACGGCCAAGTCACCTATATGAGTCAAATGTAACCCTAAAATCCTCATTCTCATGTGTTGTGAATACAAGAGTGCTTTTGCCTTATCTCCTTGGTTTCCTTCTCATGCGTGTGTGTGTGTGTGAGAGAGAGAGAGAGAGAGTGAGAGGGCGATCGAGCGCACTGTGTAGCGGCACGGCGACAGCGGCGAGGCGGTAGAGCGATGACGGCGGCTCCTCCTTCACAGCTGCAACACGGGAATCCTTCAAGGCGACGGTTAAGCGGTGAGTGACACACCTTTTGCATTCTGTTTTGAGCTTGCCTTCCTGGTTGTATGCTTGCAGCCATTCGTGGCTCACATACGGTGTTCGGCAAGTCCCCAGCTACGACCTGTGTGGCAAAAGCGCACAATCTCAAGTCCCGAGAATGCCATGTGGAACAACCACACCGTGAAGCTAGAGGATCCTCAAAACCCACCAGAGTGACCTTTAGCTCTTTTGAAGAAGATGACATGGATGATAAAGAAGAGTGGCAAAAAATCACCCAAAAGGCCAACAAGTAAAGATAGCTCAGAGTAGCTGAAGAGCTACTGCCTAACCCTAATGAAGTGAAGAAGCAAAAAGCAAAAGAAGAAAGAAAAAGAAAACTAGAAGAGAGACAAAAACAGGAAGCCGTTCGTAGAAGCAGAAAAGAAGAAAAGCTAGAAGAAGAGAAAAGGAAAAAGGAGGAAGAAGAAAAGAGAAGGAAGGAGGACGAAGAGGGAAAGAGGAAAGAAGAGGAACAACAGAAAAAGAAAGAAGAAGAAGCTCAAAAGGGAAGCTGTCTAGCAGGGGATGTTCTGTCCATCACACCAGAACTATAGCCTTGGGTGGCAGCCTTAGCACAAAAGATGCAGGAAGGACCAAGCCACGGCCCCAAACTACCCAAAGAACTGGAAGCACAACTTCCTACCCAAAGAACTGGAAGCACAACTTCCTACCAAGCCACGGCCCCAAACTACCCAAAGAACTGGAAGCACAACTTCCTACCCAAACTACACATGAAAAAAGGGCTGATGACTATGGCCTAGAGCATCCTCTCTCGTGCCCTTGCTTCTATTGAGGAATATGAGTCAAAGGCATGGAACACCTTCAATCAAATGTGCGCCTTGAATCCAACAACATGGATTGCTCAAAAATGTTGTAGCAAAAGCCAGGGACCTGGAGAGCAAAGTGTATACAATGGCGCAGCATAACATGGAAATGCAGAACAAGCTCACTCTAGCGGAGAAGGCCTTAGTCCAAGTAGAAAGAGCTGAATGAAGGGAAAATGAGAACCCTCACCAACGTAAGAAATATGCTCAAAGCTCAGGTGGACAGGCTCAGAGTAGAGTTAGTGAAAGAACAAAAACTAGCCAAGGTGTGGGGTGACACCATCCAAGGGCTAAAAGAAGAAGTGCCTGAGAGCAGCACAACATTGGCGGTCGCCCAGACAGAGGTCCAAGCCCTGAAGATCCAGGAAGAAGAGGAGATCCTGTGCCTTTTGCTTGATGCTAAAGCAGTAATCATAAAAATAGCAAAGGCCATACTTAGCAAGGTCTGGGACCAATCCCTGGAATCCCTGATTCAAATTTAGGAACAAATGAGGCTCAAAAGGTCATCCATGACCTAGACGAAGATGATGGCATAGACAAAGAGCAACAACAGTAGTAACAACAAGAACAACTGCAGCAACAACAACAGCAGCAGTAGCAGCCTATAGGCCAGGGGTCCCCCAAACCAAGCACTTCCGGAAAGGACAAGCAAGAAGAAGACAAGGACCAAAACTTGGTGCTAGCCCTGAAGGCCACTGCTTGGAAGGTAGCTCACTTGGAGAAGGAGGCTAAAAAGCTAGCAGAAAGAAATAAAGAATTATAGTAGGAATTGCAAGATGCCACACCCTCCTAGGAGTATGCAAAGATCTTGAGAGAAGTCATGGAGGACAAAGACAAGGCCAAGACACAGGCAACGGAATACAAAGAAAAGCTCAAGAGGAGCACAAAGTTTGAAATTAACATAATCAATAAACTGAATGTGCTAGTAGAATTAGAGATGCAACGATGTCTAGAGAATGAGGCTCAACTCAAAAAAGTTTGAAATTAACATAATCAATAAACTGAATGTGCTAGTAGAATTAGAGATGCAACGATGTCTAGAGAATGAGGCTCAACTCAAAAAAGAAATGCCCAGATTATTGGACAGAGTACAAGATGGCATCCCAGAAGCAAAAATAGAGGAGGCACATTGAGTGGCAAAAAGCGTATGGTAGACTCAGAAGACTAGACTCCAGTCGACGAAGCTGAAGCTACGTGAAGCAAAAGAAGAGGCCGCCAGGCTACAAGCAGAACTCGCGGTGAAGGCTATCACGGAATTAGCCACGAATAACCCGAAGATGCTGCTAGCCGGTGTGCTAGGAAAGTACACGAAGACCTGCTAGTTGAGGTTCGGAAGTTGCAGGATGCCAACCAAGCTCTAAACAAAGAAAATGTGTGCCTGAAAGACAAGCTAGCAAATAGTTCAACAGCCCCATGGGCCATCATAGATAACCCCTTCTTTGAAGCCTCCCATGTCATGTTCTCAAAACTATTGAAGGCTATCAAAGAACTACCAACATACTTTCAGAGACATAATAAGGTCTATATTGACTAGGAAACCCCTTCCTCCAAAGCATCCATGTTCTTAATACTTGTTGTCTCAAAATCCGGAGGGAAGGAAGATGCTGCCACACCAAGGATGCAACCACCAACCAACGCCGATGTCTGGAAGTGGGGCATCAGAGATCCAGATGTAGAAAAGACACAAAGCCCACTTCCAAAACATCCGACAGAATACAAAGAAGTTGCATAAGTTGAGTGGAGGCCTATCCCCATGGTAGAAAATTGTAAGATTCCTCCCCAGCCTCTCAAGATATCCAGCATCTTCCCCTGTAATCAATCCCCTCTTCAGAGATATGAAAGATCTTATTTCTAACCGTTTTAACATAGAGAGAGAAAATATTCTAGAGAGAGAATATTCAGATTTTGAATATTTTTAGATAGAAAAATTTCTCATATTATTAGAATGAATTCCTCTGAAACAGAAATTCAAAAAGAACTTTCCAATGTGCAATTGGAATTTATTGGAAATGGGTATAAAAGACCTTAGCCTAAGAGTTTAGATTTTCAGAAATTTTTGGATATGGTCCAATTAAGGTTCCTATGGGCCAATAGCATCAATCCATGTGTAGGGAGGAGATAAATCCAATTTATAAAAGAAGATACCCAAAAATGAGTAAATGCTCACATAAGATGAAGAGTTGACTATGTACAAGGTTTATTAGTAAGAAACTATGAGCAATATTAAAAATATGAGATATTTTGGGTATCCAAAAATGAGTAAATGCTCACATAAGATGAAGAGTTGAAAATGTACAAGGTTTATTAGTAAAAAACTATGAGCAATATTAAAAATATGAGATAATTTGGGTATCCAAAAATGAGTAAATGCTCACATAAGATGAAGAGTTGAAAATGTACAAGGTTTATTAGTAAAAAACTATGAGCAATATTAAAAATATGAGATATTTTGGGTATCCAAAAATGAGTAAATGCTCACATAAGATGAAGAGTTGAAAATGTACAAGGTTTATTAGTAAAAAACTATGAGCAATATCAAAAATATGAGATATTTTAGGTATCCAAAAATGAGTAAATGCTCACATAAGATGAAGAGTTGAAAACGTACAAGGTTTATTAGTAAAAAACTATGAGCAATATTAAAAATATGAGATATTTTGGGTATAATGATTCCATTTTGACACATATGTAAGGAAGGGGAGTCCATTAAAGGAGGTGCATATTTCACATGCTTGAATGAGTTTTAAACGCATAAAAATTGAGATATTTCATCTCTCCTCTCTCCTAATTCAAGTCTAGTTGCAAAAAGTTAGCTCAACTGATCTAAAAATGGTCAAAAATTGACTAAACTGAGTTGGAAAATTCTAGAATCAGTTTGTTTGGTTAGGAGCTCACTTTTTCCTATAAATAGAGGCCTTCCCCTTTGTTGAAACTCAACAATGTTTAATGCATTGTTACTCTACTTCACCTAAGCCAAGAACTGTGAATTCATTAATAATTCACTAGTTTTTGACACTTCCCTCTTTCTTCAATCCCCATTGGTGGCTCCATCAACATACTAAACCAATTGATTGGTTGGGGGCCTCTACCGTGAACAAAGAATCAAGCAATTTGTAAGGTAATTAGTGAATTTTGATCATTTTCTATAATTTCTCAATGTTTCTCTCTTCTCAACCCCTCTCAAGCTTGAGAAGGTTAATTGGAATGGTTTTTGAATGCTATTAAAGTTAATTGATGAATGGTAGTACTTGAATTACATAAATTGATGAATGTTACTGAAGTTAATTGATGAAAGATAGTAAAGAATTACATAAATTTTCATTTATGCTTAATTCTAATGGTTTTTATGTAATTTCTCTCTCTCACTCAAAGAATGGTCATTCTCATGACCTATTCTCAATCCAATTGAAGCTTTTCATAAAGCTTTTCCCTAATTTAAGATTAATCTATGCTTGAGGCCAAATTAATGGCTTTTTTCTATGCTTTTAATTTATGTATTTCTTGAATATTGATGATTCAATCCATTATGGGTTAATGATCCAATTAGGGATCATTCTAATCATTTCCTTAATGATAAGCTTTATCCTTCAAAATAATTTGAGATTTATCAGTCATAGCAGCGGCGCTATGGTAAAATTTTTATAAAAATTACACATAAAATAATTTCATTCAAAGCATGAAAAGAGGACTTCCTACCATATTCTAGGAATTATCATCCTAGATTAATTGAAAGATATTCATTGTAATCATAGAGAAATTGATTTTTATATTATGCATAATTAATTTTCATGCAGAGGTATGCATAATTGATTTTCATGCATAGAGGTATGCATAAAAGATTATTATTTTAACATAAAAGTGTTACTTTTATCATAATTGGATTTCATGCATAGAGGTATGCATAAAAGTTGATTATTTTATTATAAAAGTGTTACTTATATCACAATTGAATTTCATGCATAGAAGTATGCATAAGAGTTGATTATTTTATTATAAAAGTGTTACTTTTATCATATTTGGATTTCATGCATAGAAGTATGCATAAAAGATATTCTTTTTATACTAAAAGTATGATTTTCATCATAAAGGGATTTTATGCATAACTTAGATGCATAAGAGAAATTCTTTTATTCTAAAAGTGTAATTCCTACCAAATTGAATTTATGCATAGGAAGATGCATAAAAGATTGATTCAAAAGTGTCATTCTCATCTAAATTGAATTCATGCATAGGAAGATGCATAAATTCCATTTAAGGAGATTAATACTTTCGAAGTAAAAAATCTTTTATGCATCTTCCTATGCATAAATTCATTTTAAATGAAAATGACACTTTTGAATTAAAATTCAATCTTTTACGATAAGAGGTGTATAAGATGTGATAAGAGATGATAAGATGCTTATGAAATAAGTTAGCAGGTGATAATATGAATTAAGATGCGATAAGATGTGTATGAGATGAGGTAAGAAGTGTATGTGATAGGATAAGATGTATATGGGTTGTGATAGGGCAAGAATGGATGTGATGTAAAAGATGAGATGTGAAGGCATATGGGGATATATGAATGGGAATGTGGAAATGGATGTATGTATGTGGATGTGTGAAGGTAGAGATGGGAGTGTGGATGTATGAATGTGAAAATGGATGTATGCATGAAGATGTATATGCGTAGATGTAGATGTGGATGTAGATGTGGATGTATGTATGCGTGTGGATGTATAGATGTGAATGGGAATGCGGATGTGGATGTATGTATGTATGTGGATGTAGATGTGAATGTATAGATGTGAATGGAAATGTGGATGTGGATGTATGTATGTATGTGGATGTGGATATATGAATGAGGACGTGATAATGGATGTATGCATGTAGATGTGGATATATGGATGTGAATGTGAATGTGAATATGGATGTGAATGTGAATATGGATGTGGATGTGGATGTGGATGTATGGATGTAGATACGGATGTGGATGTATGTATGTATGTGGATGTAGATGTGGATATATAGATGTGAATGGGAATGTGGATGTGGATGTATGAATGTGAATATGGATGTGGATGTGGATGTATGGATGTGGATATGGATGTGTACGTATGAATGTGGAGATGGGATGTGGATGTATGAATGTGGAGATGGGATGTGGATGTATAAATGAAGATGTGAAAATGGATGTATGCATGTAGATGAGGATGTATGGATGTGAATGTGAATGTGTATGTGAATTAATGTGTCGTCGATATGAGGAAATGGATAAGAATGAGTACACATTGAATGGAATGTGGAATAAGTAATGTGGACTAAGGAGGGATAATGTGGAAAGACGAGAGTTCGATTTAGAAACTGTATTTTGTGACTGTTTGTAAATGACTGTTTTATGTCAAGAATGCTGGGGAAGCATTTTGACCGTCTTGTGGATTAAGGTCATGAAGACCTAACTGTTAAAGTTGCAACTGCTGACAGAGAGTCAATGATGGAAGACGTCTCGCGTAGCAAGGTCGGTCGAGGTCTTGACCAGCCTCGGTTCGATTAAAATGGTGAGCTTCTGGTACGGTGGATGAGGGACCAAGGAAGTGGCCTATGAGTGAAGCGCTAGGTCACCTGCGAAGGATCCTAGAGGGTGCTGACCATACGGTGCTCGGGCTCTGGGTCGCCTAGGATACCCACACGTGCGTCGAGGAAGATATTGGAACAAGGAGTAAGAGTTGTTTTCTGAAACCGGGCATGGATCTGGTTGATTGACCTTGCTGGTCTTTAATGGATGAGTCCATGGCTCTTTTTATGGATCTATTGGTTGATCTTGCTGATCTTCAATGGATGAGTCCATGGCTCTTTTTATGGATCTATTGGTTGATCTTGCTGATCTTCAACGAGAGTCCATCTTGATTTTTATAAGTGATTATATTGCCGAGTATTATGGGCTAGGAACTATTGAAAAGGCCCCTGAGTGGACAGGTGGTGAGCGTTCTAGTTGCCAATGATGCCATAGATACTCTGATGAAGGAATGATGGGAAATTAAGAATCAACCGGATAAATTGGAAGATTGTGATCAGTGGTACTATGGTTTCATTAAAGGATTGTTTTAAAGTTAGCTGATGCTAAGAAAAAGGCAATTTCATATTGGGTGTGTAAGTGGTGTGGCTAGTTTTATGTTTGCATGAACTTTCGGCTAGGGGGCCTTGGAACTCTTTTCCTTGGTACCCGGGACAAAACCTAACCAAATTCCAAATTGGATCCCATCACTACAATGGTTGGGCGGTTGGCTAACCCATGGGATCGGATGGGGTTAGGCTGGACTGATGGATCCGTAAATCGAGACTCAATTTTTGTTACTACGATAGATAAAGTAAATCTCGGATAGTAATTGTTCTATGGATAGGAATCAACAGCTCTGCCTCTTGATGGGGAAAAAAGCGTTGATCCTAATGATCCAAGTGCAAGTTTCTTCCTTGATCTGACCGAGTATCTTTATAGGTGCAATCGGATCAGTTTGATCACTAATGGTCTTGACTACGTTAGAGTAAAAGTTATCCTGGAGGAATCGCCCGTGCTTTCCGGATAAGGGAAGTTTTTCCGGGTTTGGTTTTGGAAAAACTGACGGATTAGTCTTTTGTCTGGATATCCGTGGAGGAGGCCCCGAGTGTGGGACCCTGCCTCGTGCATGAAGTGCTACTTCTGCTGCTAGTATCCCGAATCCGTTGCGTGGTGGGAACAGGGATCTCACAGTTGGTATAAGAGCCAATTGGCTAATAAAGATTAACTGAGAAGCCAAATATGTCAAAAATTTATCAAGAAGTACAAAAAGATTGTAATTGTGTGATATAATTCATACAATTTGATATTCAAACTGAAATTCGTAATTTGGTAATTGTTGGAAATTAGGGTTGCAGGAATGCACACACAACTTCAAGAAGATGAGGAAGCTTGAGCACAACACAGTAGTGTATTATGAGTGCCAAAAATGAAAGATAACTAGCCCTAGAAGATAATGGGCGTATATACAATGCACGGGGGAAAAAACCTCCTAGTGAGGGAAAAAGTGCCCCGGCGGTCCTAAGTGTGTTCACACACATCACTACTATAATATGGTAACAAATCCCCCCTGGAGTGATGCGGTGAACAAGAGCTAGCACTCATGTATAGGGAAGTGTCTAGCTATGTGGACGAATCCACAAAAGGGAGTAAGCCCAAAGCTTTGCGAAAAGCTTCGAACTTCTCACGAGGCAGAGCCTTTGTGAAAAGGTCTGCAAGGTTATCCTGTGTTGGCACATAAGCCAAACTGATCTCTCCTGCAGAGAGTCTCTCCCTGACATAATGGTAGTGCACCTCAATGTGCTTCGTACGAGCATGGAACACTGGGTTCCGCGCAACTGCCAATGCGCTCTGACTGTCAGTGAAGATGGTGGTGGCAGATGGCTGCCCAACACCCAAATCAGCCATAAGGCGTCTGAGCCACACACACTCAATCGTAGCTGTGAAAGCTGCCCTGTACTCAGCTTCACAACTAGAAGTGGCCACAGTAGGCTGCTTCTTGCTCAACCATGATATGCATGAGCTTCCAAGCATGAAGCAAAAACCACTCGTGGACACGCGTGTGTCATAACAACCAGCCCAGTCAGAATCTGAAAAAACATGTAAATCTGGCGGCAATGATCCCCCCTTGGGATAAAACAACCCAAGATGCCGAGTACCACTCAAATAGCGAAAGATACGCTTCACTGCCTGCCAATGCTTAATGCCTGGGCTATGCATAAATCTGCTCACCTGTGAGACTGCAAACTGAATGTCTGGCCTCGTAATGCATACATAAATGAGGCAACCAACAGCTGTCTGATAGACTGTGACATCAAAGTGATCTCCAGCATCATGAAGACTCAACTTCAAACCTGTCTCCATTGGAGTAGCAATAGGCTTGCAGTCTTCAAGGCCAAATCTCCGCAACAATGTTTCAATATACTTTGTCTGACACAAAGCAATACCTCCATCACACTGCTTAAATTGTATCCCCAAATAATGATGCAAATGCCCCAAATCTGACATCTCAAAAGAGGCATTCAAATCAGCCTTAAAATCAGCAATATGACTCTCATTTGGTCCTGTGAGCAGCATGTCATCGACATAGAGAGCAATGATTAGATGTACACCATCCACACGTTTAACATACAAAGTGCTTTCTGTTGGACTATTCTGAAACCCATGTGCAGTCAAATATGCATGTATTTTTTCATACCAAGCTCGTGGAGCTTGCTTTAAACCATATAAAGCCTTTTTTAACCTGCACACTTTGTTTTCCTGCCCTCTTTGAACAAAACCACGAGGCTGCGATACATACACCTCCTCATGCAAATCTCCATTTAAGAACGCAGTCTTTATGTCCAGTTGATGTACATTCCAACCATTATGAGCTGCTAATGCACAGATGCTACGAACAGTGGTCATACGACATGTGGGAGCAAAAGTCTCATCAAAATCAATGCCCTTCTCTTGAGCATAACCTTTTGCAACAAGCCTAGCCTTATGGCGATCCACTGTGCCATCAGGCTTACGCTTCAATTTGTAAACCCACTTAGTGCCAATGGCCTTCTTGCCAGGGGGCAAGTCACATAAAGACCATGTACCATTCTTCATAATAGCATCGTATTCTGCTTGCATAGCAGCCATCCAATTTTCTAAACTTTGTGCCTCATCAAATGAAACAGGCTCACTTTCATCGCACATACTAGAAACAGCCAATGCATAACAATCTGACGCATAAGAGGCACCATGAGAGCCAGAACGAGTGCGACTAGACAAAGGGGCATCCAACTTGCTGTCACGCAAAGTCTGCACCAGCCATCTAGGCATGTTCCTAGAGCCCTCAATCTCTTGTCTCTCATCCTCAAGTGCATCATGCACATCTGCATCAGATATAGGCTGATCTGTGCCATCATTTAAAACCTGCATAGGCTGAAAAACTGCCTCATGAGGTATTGCACTTGACTGTGCACCACTGAAAAGAGGCAACAATGTATCATAGACATCACGTGAGCTGATATCTGTCTCCTTAGTACATGAAACCAAGGGCTGAACTGCATCTTCCACAAATACAACATCACGGCTAACCAAAATGCGCTTTGTCTGTGGATGATACAAACGATAGCCTTTGCTCTCAGCACTATATCCAACAAAAATACATTTGACAGCTTTGTCATCCAATTTTCTGCGATGTTGCACAGGCACTAATGCATATGCCAGGCAACCAAAAACACGTAAATGGCCAACAGATGGCTTGCGGCTATGCCAAGCCTCATATGGAGTGACAACCTGTAATGCTTTGGTGGGACACCTGTTTAGTACATAAGTGGCACACATGACAGCCTCAAGCCAAAAACCATGTGGTAGACTTTGACTCTTAACCATACATCTTGCCATTTCCATGAGAGACCTGTTTTTTCTCTCAGCCACACCATTTTGCTGTGGTGTATACGGCACTGTACATTGGTGTTTTATCCCACGCTCAGCCAGAAATGCATTAAATTCTGAAGACATATACTCCCCCCCTCGATCTGAACGGAGGGTGCCCATCTTACTTTCTGACACATTTTCAGCCATAACCAAAAACTGTTTGAAGCACAAAAACACTTCGGACTTTGCCTTCAAAGGATATACCCATGCATGCCTGGTAAAATCATCAATGAAAGTCACGAAGTAAAGGTAGTTTCCAAATGATGGAGTTTGCATGGGACCACAAACATCACTGTGAACAAGCTGCAATCTGCGTTCAGCTCTCACTGATCCATCTTTGGGAAAGGAAGCACGCTGCATTTTACCCAATATGCAGCCCTCACAAACATGCTTGACAGGTGCCTCAAGCTTAGGCAAAGAAGACACCATTTCAGATTTCTGCAGGCGCAGCAAACTTGCAAAATTCAGATGACCAAAACGTGCATGCCACAGTTTTGCATTTGAAATAGCCTGCGTATCCATAATAGCACATGCTGAATCCTCTACACATTTGTCATCCATATTGAGCTTATACAGCCCTCGACATAGTGAACCAGATGCTACAATGATGTCACCACAAGAGAGATCATGAACAGTACATCTGTCATCCACAAATTTTATAACCAAACCTGTTTTGGCAAATGCGGAGACTGACAGCAGATTCTTTTTGATCCCTGGCACATACAATGCATCAAAAAGTGTAAAGGTGTTGCCATTTGCAACATTCAGCACAATCTGTCCAACTCCTTCAACGGGATAAGAGGAGTTATTGGCACAAGTGACAGTATTCCCTGTGGGAGCAGACTCAAGGAAAGTGAATAAACTGCGCTGCGAGGTGATATGCTTAGTGGCACCACTGTCAAAGTACCATACATCTGAATCTACTGCAGACATACATGTGTCATGCAAAGATGGGTCATAACTGCACTGCGCATTGAATGCCCATTCTGTATCTAGCACAACATTAGCAGATTCATTGTTAGAAGGAGAGGCATCTGCAACAACAGCCATACCAGCCTCTTTCTTCTTAGCCTCTTTCGCAGCCAGCTTAGGACACGCTTTGATGACATGATCATTTCCCTTACAGTACTTGCAAAATGTCTTCTGTTTGTCACCCTTCTTCTCATCTTTGTCTTCCTTCTTTGGTTGCGCAGCATTTGCAGATTTCTGCTTACTAAAAGAAAAGCCAGCTTTACCTTTCCCGCTTCTCTGACTAGCAACGAAAGCTTGATCTGCGACACGCATAATATTCCTGTTTTGCCTTGACTGATCTTCTTGCAGCAAAACAGAAACTAACTCCTCAAATGATAAGGCATTGGGATTGCCTTTCATCATCAAGCGAAGAGTGGAAGCAAAACCCTGATAAGAATCTGGTAGACCATTCAAAACAGTCTGCACAAGTGAACTGTCTGACAGGATTTCATCTGCAGAAATGAGCTGCTCTTTGAAATCCTTGATCTTTGTCAAAAAGCTATCCATAGAATCACCTTCGTTCATATGCTCACTCTCCAACTGTTTTCGGAGATAAGCAACACGAGCCTCATTTCTTGCCTGATACAATGTGGCAAGTACATCCCAAGCATCCTTAGAAGTCCTGCAGGAGCGAATATGTGGGATAATGGTACGTTTGACAGACAGCGCAATCAAGGCATGAGCCTGCGCATCTCTACCATCCCAACGAATCTGCTCTGCTGAAAGTGGTGGTTCTCGAACAGCTGCTACAGCACTTGTGCCTGCACCATCATCAACAGTACCTGTTTCTGATGTGTTTGCAGCATTCCCAGCCACAAAGGACGTGCATCAATACCCTGCACAATGTTCCATAACCCCTTTGCTACCAATACATGTCGCATCATATATGCCCACAATGGATAGTTGGTGCCATCCAACTTATCCTCAGCAGCCAACATGCGGAATACATCATTGTTGTCAGCCATGGCCAATGACTGTACTACTAGATGTAAATGCTGTCTGTAAGAGGTAAACCTGTATAAAATCGACCTGTGCTATGTAGCACAGCCCAAAACAGACGAATGGGCACCTGTCCTGCAGATTTTAATCTTGACAGAAAATCTGCACAGTAGGACGATTTTGCCTGCGCAGTACTTGGAATGCAAAAACGGAGGGCGAAATGACTTCAGATCAAAATTCTGAAATGACCAAGCCCTACGGGCTTTCCCACGGCATATACTAACCTGCAGACGCTCGTGAAACCTCGTCGCAATCGGAGGAGATGAAGCGGCAGGTGCCGGTGATGCTGCCCGGGAGGAGGAAGCCTGCTCTGATACCAATTGTTGGAAATTAGGGTTGCAGGAATGCACACACAACTTCAAGAAGATGAGGAAGCTTGAGCACAACACAGTAGTGTATTATGAGTGCCAAAAATGAAAGATAACTAGCCCTAGAAGATAATGGGCGTATATACAATGCACGAGGGAAAAAACCTCCTAGTGAGGGAAAAAGTGCCCCGGCGGTCCTAAGTGTGTTCACACACATCACTACTATAATATGGTAACAGTAATTGGGTCTTCAGATGGAAGTACCGCAATTATATAGAATCCCTGACTTGCTTAAGGCCTAGACATGATGGTATTTACCTTATAGTTCCAAGTATTATGACGACCCGTATATATCGAGGGTATAATTACACTCTTTACCGGCAGTATATATGAGTAAATCTAAGACTTGAAATTATAAGCATTAATGCTATCCAGATGATGATTTCGAATGTGGTTGATATGATTTTTAATTCTGTTTGAGAACTGATGAATTGATTTGGATTCTGATTGAAAAATGATGATCCCTAAAATTTGGTTGAAATGTAATAAGCTGAGCGAAACCTCAATGAGGATGAATGGGACGAGTCCCTGTGATGATATTCATAACTGGGATGATGATAATGATTTCAGTAAATCACTATGAGATTAGTGGATTGTGCTGTCAAATTGCTACTGTTAACACTTGACTCGGTATATCAAGTTAAGGGATGACAAATTGAGAACTTGCTTGACTGAAATTTCCGTGGAGGAATGTTCAGAAAGAAAATTTTTCGATCTAATGGACCATTATCGTGTTAAAGATATGAATGATATGATCTGAAATGAATTGTTATTTAATGATGAGTTCTATATAAGGGATATTTATTCCGGTATTCTGTTGGGTTGACCAGAATATAAGGAACCCCAGAATAAATTGGATCTTAAGAAAAAGAGTTGTCCTCTACTTTACGAGATGAGGACATCTCGCACTTTTTAAGTGGGGTAGAATGTAAGATTCCTCCCCAGCCTTCGAGGTATGCAGGAGTAAGAACCTCCCTTTCTGATCTTATAATTTTTTCCCTCTCTAAATAAAAGAAAGATTCTGTTTAAAAAAGGAAGACCTTTCCCCAGAATACTTCTCAAAAGTCCCACATGTTTTAAGGATTATGAACGATGAGTTCGGAAGTGAGAACCGGTGTTTAGGATGCCAAGGTTTTGGTCATCAATTAAAAGACTACCCAGGATTGACAGAAGCAATATGCAGATAAAAAGAGGGCAGTCAGAGAATTCAAAGAAGCAGATATGGTCTTCATTCAAATACGGCCCAAAAGAAGTTCTTTATCTCTTAGGAAGTATAAGAAGTTATTCCCCAGATATTGTGGGCCATATCGGATTTCAATGAAAGTAGGTGACTTAGCCTACGAGCTTTTTCTACCTCATCATCTCAAAGTTCATAATGTAATTCATGTGAACCTTCTATAGAAATATGTGCCAAATCCAAATCATGGAAAGACGGTAAAACTTCAGTGACAAGATACCGTCGGCTTCTAAGTTATGCTAGCTCCTTTCTTTATATAAGTCGTAGCTTTTACTTGCCGCTCGCAGTAATCTTACTCCCATCGATCTCCTTTCTTTCTTAATCTCCTTCATGGCTTGGCAACAGGAATTAGTTTTATCCATGATGATTTCTCATCTTCAAGACGCAAGTGAGTCTGTGAAGAAGGATTTTATAGAACTGTATGAGCGCTCACTTTTTCCTCACTTGGGAACTTCTGTAGCTTAGACCAAATGCCGGACCTGTCGAGATATAACTAGGGTAACACCGTGGGGGCGACAGCACTTTCGTAACAATGTTTGCTTGGCGATGGTTATTGAAGCCTTGGGTTTGGGTCCCTGATACTACTGTGCAATGAGATCAAGGCATGGTGGATTTTCTAAGCGGGTCTTCTTACTAGCATGTTTTCTTCCTCACTAGAAGATATGCCTTTATCCCGTTTTTGGCTTGCCTCTCAGAGGTCCTTTTATTAGGTCACCTCATACCAATGAGATAGGTGCTGCAATAACCAGCCGAATTATTCCCATAGATGAGTTACCTTATACGTGTGCAGCTTGTGAGTGATGCTTTTGTGACCATATGATGGACGGGCTTATGGAATTGTAAAGAGTTCTTCTATCTTTACTGTATATGTTCCAAGAATGAATAAAGTTGAAATCTTGTTCTTATCTTGAGTCTTGCTCTCTTTGAGACTTCTTGGTGGTTAATCTTAATTTAATTTTCTCTTAGTCTCATATTTGTGCATTTTACGAAATTACCCCCAGTTTGCGAGATGAGGGCATCTCACGTTTTTCAATTGACTATGTAGAAGGTTTATTAGTAAGAAACTATGAGCAATATTAAAAATATGAGATATTTTGGGTATCCAAAAATGAGTAAATGCTCACATAAGATGAAGAGTTGAAAATGTACAAGGTTTATTAGTAAAAAACTATGAGCAATATTAAAAATATGAGATAATTTGGGTATCCAAAAATGAGTAAATGCTCACATAAGATGAAGAGTTGAAAATGTACAAGGTTTATTAGTAAAAAACTATGAGCAATATTAAAATATGAGGTATTTTGGGTAGTAAATGCTCACATAAGATGAAGAGTTGAAAATGTACAAGATTTATTAGTAAAAAACTATGAGCAATATTAAAAATATGAGATATTTTGGATATAATGATTCCATTTTGACACATATGTAAGGAAGGGGAGTCCATTAAAGGAGGTGCATATATCACATGCTTGAATGAGTTTTAAACTCATAAAAATTGAGATATTTCATATCTCCTCTCTCCTAATTCAAGTCTAGTTGCAAAAAGTTAGCTCAACTGATCTAAAAATGGTCAAAAATTGACCAAACTGAGTTGGAAAATTCTAGAATCAGTTTGTTTAGTTAGGAGCTCACTTTTTCCTATAAATAGAGGCCTTCCCCTTTGTTGAAACTCAACAATGTTTAATGCATTGTTACTCTACTTCACCTAAGCCAAGAACTGTGAATTCATTAATAATTCACTAGTTTTTGACACTTCCCTCTTTCTTCAATCCCCATTGGTGGCTCCATCAACATACTAAACCAATTGATTGGTTGGGGGCCTCTACCGTGAACAAAGAATCAAGCAATTTGTAAGGTAATTAGTGAATTTTGATCATTTTCTATAATTTCTCAATGTTTCTCTCTTCTCAATCTCTCTCAAGCTTGAGAAGCTTAATTGGAATGGTTTTTGAATGCTATTAAAGTTAATTGATGAATGGTAGTACTTGAATTACATAAATTGATGAATGTTATTGAAGTTAATTGATGAAAGATAGTAAAGAATTACATAAATTTTCATTTATGCTTAATTCTAATGGTTTTTATGTAATTTCTCTCTCTCACTCAAAGAATGGTCATTCTCATCACCTATTCTCAATCCAAGTGAAGCTTTTCATAAAGCTTTTTCTTAATTTAAGATTAATCTATGCTTGAGGCCAAATTAATGGCTTTTTTCTATGCTTTTAGTTTATGTATTTCTTGAATATTGATGATTCAATCCATTATGGGTTAATGATCCAATTAGGGATCATTCTAATCATTCCCTTAATGATAAGCTTTATCCTTCAAAATAATTTGAGATTTATCAGTCATCATAGCAGCGGAGCTATGGCAAAATTTTTATAAAAATTACACATAAAATAATTTCATTCAAAGCATGAAAAGAGGACTTCCTACCATATTCTAGGAATTATCATCCTAGATTAATTGAAAGATATTCATTGTAATCATAGAGAAATTAATTTTTATATTATGCATAATTGATTTTCATGCATAGAGGTATGCATAAAAGATTATTATTTTAACATAAAAGTGTTACTTTTATCATAATTGGATTTCATGCATAGAGGTATGCATAAAAGTTGATTATTTTATTATAAAAGTGTTACTTATATCACAATTGAATTTCATGCATAGAAGTATGCATAAGAGTTGATTATTTTATTATAAAAGTGTTACTTTTATCATATTTGGATTTCATGCATAGAAGTATGCATAAAAGATATTCTTTTTATACTAAAAGTGTGATTTTCATCATAAAAGGATTTTATGCATAACTTAGATGCATAAGAGAAATTCTTTTATTCTAAAAGTGTAATTCCTACCAGATTGAATTTATGCATAGGAAGATGCATAAAAGATTGATTCAAAAGTGTCATTCTCATCTAAAATGAATTTATGCATAGGAAGATGCATAAGCATAAAAGATTGATTTTTACTTCCTTAAATGGAATTTATGCATCTTCTTATGCATAAATTCATTTTAAATGAAAATGACACTTTTGAATTAAAATTCAATCTTTTACGATAAGAGGTGTATAAGATGTGATAAGAGATGATAAGATGCTTATGAAATAAGTTAGCAGGTGATAAGATGAATTAAGATGTGATAAGATGTGTATGAGATGAGATAAGAAGTGTATGTGATAGGATAAGATGTATATGGGTCGTGTGATAGGGCAAGAATGGATGTGATGTAAAAGATTAGATGTGAAGGCATATGGGGATATATGAATGGAAATGTGAAAATGGATGTATGTATGTGGATGTGTGAATGTGGAGATGGGAGTGTGGATGTATGAATGTGAAAATGGATGTATACATGAAGATGTATATGCGTAGATGTGAATGTGGATGTAGATGTAGATGTGGATGTATGTATGTGTGTGGATGTATAGATGTGAATGGGAATGCGGATGTGGATGTATGTATGTATGTGGATGTAGATGTGAATGTATAGATGTGAATGGAAATGTGGATGTGGATGTGGATATATGAATGAGGACGTGATAATGGATGTATGCATGTAGATGTGGATATATGGATGTGAATGTGAATATGGATGTGGATGTGGATGTGGATGTGGATGTGGATGTGGATATGGATGTGGATGTGGATGTGGATGTGGATGTATGGATGTAGATACGGATGTGGATATATGTATGTATGTGGATGTAGATGTGGATGTATAGATGTGAATGGAAATGTGGATGTGGATGTATGAATGTGAATGTGGATGTGGATGTGGATGTATGGATGTGGATATGGATGTGTATGTATGGATGTGGATATGGATGTGTATGTATGAATGTGGAGATGGGATGTGGATGTATAAATGAAGATGTGAAAATGGATGTATGCATGTAGATGAGGATGTATGGATGTGAATGTGAATGTGTATGTGAATTAATGTGTCGTCGATATGAGGAAATGGATGAGAATGAGTACACATTGAATGGAATGTGGAATAAGTAATGTGGACTAAGGAGGGATAATGTGGAAAGACGAGAGTTCGATTTGGAAACTGTATTTTGTGACTGTTTGTAAATGACTGTTTTATGTCAAGAATGCTGGGGAAGCATTTTGACCGTCTTGTGGATTAAGGTCATGAAGACCTAACTGTTAAAGTTGCAACTGCTGACAGAGAGTCAATGGAGGACGTCTCACGTAGCAAGGTCCGCTGAGGTCTTGACCAGCCTCAGTTCGATTAAAATGGTGAGCTTCCGGTACGGTGGATGAGGGACCAAGGAAGTGGCCTATGAGTGAAGCGCTAGGTCACCTGCGAAGAAGGATCCTAGAGGGTGCTGACCATACGGTGCTCAGGCTCTGGGTCGCCTAGGATACCCACACGTGCATCGAGGAAGATATTGGAACAAGAAGTAAGAGTTGTTTTCTGAAACCGGGCATGGATCTGGTTGATTGACCTTGCTGGTCTTTAATGGATGAGTCCATGGCTCTTTTTATGGATCTGTTGGTTGATCTTGCTGATCTTCAACGAGAGTCCATCTTGATTTTTATAAGTGATTATATTGCCGAGTATTATGAGCTAGGAACTATTGAAAAGGCCCCTGAGTGGACAGGTGGTGAGCGTTCTATTTGCCAATGATGCCATAGATACTCTGATGAAGGAATGATGGGAAATTAAGAATCAACCGGATAAATTGGAAGATTGTGATCAGTGGTACTATGGTTTCAGTAAGGATTGTTTAAAAGTTAGCTGATGCTAAGAAAAAGGCAATTTTATATTGGGTGTGTAAGTGGTGTGGCTAGTTTTATGTTTGCATGAACTTCTGGCTAGGGGGCCTTGGAACTCTTTTCCTTGGTACCCGGGACAAAACCTAACCAAATTCCAAATTGGATCCCATCACTACAATGGTTGGGCGGTTGGCTAACCCATGGGATCGGATGGTGGACTGATGGATCCGTAAATCGAGACTCAATTTCTGTTACTACGATAGATAAAGTAAATCCCAGATAGTAATTGTTCTATGGATAGGAATCAACGGCTGTGCCTATTGATGGGGAAAAAAGCATTGATCCCAATGATCCAAGTGCAAGTTTCTTTCTTGATCTGACCGAGTATCTTTATAGGTGCAGTCGGATCAGTTTGATCACTAATGGTCTTGACTACGTTAGAGTAAAAGTTATCCTGGAGGAATTGCCCGTGCTTTTCGGATAATGGAAGTTTTTCCGGGTTCGGTGTTGGAAAAACCGATGGATTAGTCTTTTGTCCGGATATCCATGGACGAGGCCCCGAGTGTGGGACCCTGCCTCGCGCATGAAGTGCTACTTCCGCTGCTAGTACCCCGAATCCGTTGCGTGGTGGGAACAGGGATCTCACAAAAATGAAATTCTAAGGCAGACTCCACTCCGACCGCCGATGGTGAGAGTTTTTGACCTACAGATTCCAGAAACCGACAATAGAGATCTTGGCTACTCATAAGAATAGGCAACAAGGCTGAAGAGGATGCAGAAACATGCTACTTGCTCATATAATGTATACATTTTGGACTGTACTCCTCCGAATATATTCATAAGGTTTAAAGATAAAAAATTCTCATTAGGCCAATGCCTCAATTTATAGAGTTTACATCCAAGCATCCAATCCCACTGTTTCTCCTTGATTCACTCCACCTCTTTTGCTTGATTCTCTCCACCTCTTCCCAGAATATCTCCACACCTCCTAAATCTCCTCATGCTACCCTTTATTCTCCTCCCAGTAGATGCTTCTCACCTTTTCACAGGTTCTCTCACATTTACATATTCTCTTTTATAGCCTATTGCCAAGGGTTTGTTCCCGCACACACCCTATTCACTTGTATATTTCAACACTCCACACTTTTCCGCTTCAACACATCAATATGACTGCAATCTTGTGCTTCTTTTTCCAATTTGATTCTTTTCCTTTGCTCCTTTTTTTTAGCTTCATACTTCCTTAATTCTTCTACCTCTTCTTCATTCATGAAGGTTCTTTAAGAGCCCCTACTATTGCTACATTGTAATGCCTCTTCATGCAACTCCATAAGCTTACAAACTACACTTCTGTATAGGTGGTTATATAAACCACTTCCTAGCTAACCTCAAGCCTATACAAACCACTTCCTAGCTAGGAAGTGGTTATACAAACCACTTCCTAGCTAACCTCAAGCCTATAAAAAGAAGTGGCACGTGTCTTGATGGTGGCTGAAAAGAATATGCCACATTACTTTTGGGCAGAAGCAATAGCAACAACTGATGTGTACATTATGAACAATAGGACACCCAACTGCAGCTGTTCATGGTATGACTCCTGAACAGAAGTTTACAGGCATAAGACCGGATGTGTCTCACTTGAAAGTGTTTGGGTGTATTGCATATGTACATGTTCCTGATGAAGTGAGAACAAAGTTGGATCCAAAGGCAGAGAAATGCATCTTCATTGGTTATGCTATGGAGAAAAAAGGTTATAGATGCTATAACCCTACCACTCGTCGTGAGATGCGAGTAAGCAAAGATGTTGTCTTTAATGAGATGGGTAGCTGGTATGCACCATTAGAGTGAAGGCAACAGAAGATGCAGATGTAAGAAGTGCTAATGTTGTACCACATGTAGAGCAGCAATCACACAGGTGCTAAGTGGACCTGGGGAGTCCTCGAGCAGTGGATCCAATGTTAGCCCATGGTCAGGCAGGTTGAGGAATGATGCAGGTACACATGTATCACGAAAAGGAAAGGAAAAGGTAGATCAACCTTTTGTGTCTGATCTGTCAACAAGTCACTCATATGTGGATGGTGACTCTAGTGGCTCTGATGTGAGCAGAGCCTTGATGAGGAGCTTGGCATTCCATCTATGGTTACTCTTGGTGTAAGGAGAACTAGGGTTGTTTTGAGGACACCTGGCAGTGATCCAGGTGTACACGGGTCTACGAGAGTTAGATACCCTCCTGTTGACAGGTTGAGATATGATGGATATACAGCCCATCATTATGCTTACATGGTAAAAGCAATACAGGAGGTTGAGCCCACTTGCTTTGAGCAGGCAATTAAAAATAAGAAATGGGAAGATGCCATGGATGAGGAGATGGCAGCATTGGATGCAAATGCGCCATGGGCTATGTACAGAATTATGGCATAGACTATGAGGAAACATTCAGCTGCCCGGGTTGCAAAAGAATGACAACCATGAGAGCTGTCATGGCCATGGCTGCAAAGGGTTAGTCTCTACATCAAATGGATGTAAAGAATGCTTTCTTGCATGGTGATTTGAAAGAAGAAACGTACATGATGCAACCACCAGGTTATGAGAGTGATGCACATCCAAATTTTGTATGCAGGTTACGCAAAGCCTTGTATGGCTTGTATGGCTTGAAGCAGGCACCCAGAGCATGGTCAAACAAGATCGGGGAGTATCTTGTTACCATTGGATTTCATATATCTAATGCAGATTTTTCACTTTATGTGAAAGAGACAGATAGAGGGATCATGCTATTAGTCATCTATGTGGATGACTTGATTATCACTGGTTTGATAGTGATGCAGACATACATGATGTCAAGATGCTTTTGAAGCAGAAGTTTGAGATGAAGGATTTGGGTGAGCTGCGATATTTCTTGGGCATAGAGGTGGTGAGATTACCTCATCGCATTTTGCTATTGCAGAGGCAGTATGGCTTAGACATGTTGTCCAAGTATGGTATGACAGGCTGTAAGCCTATTTCAGTGCCATTGGAGCAGAACACAAAGCTTTCCGTGCACTGATACAGGTAAGCTTTTGGAGGACCCCACTACATACAGGCGTATAGTGGGTAGTTTGATCTACATGACCATTTACAAGGCCGGACTTGAGCTATGCTATTGGACTTGTGAGTCAGTTTATGTAAGCCCCTAGGAAGCCACACTTGGATGCGGCTAGATGGATCCTCAGGTACATAAAGTCCACAGTTTATTATGGACTTTTCTATGAGACTGGTACAGAGATACAGTTGCATGGGTACACAAATGCTGATTGGGCTGGTAGTATTGCAGACAGGAGATCTACCAGTGGTTTATGTTCTCATTTGGGAGTTCTGTTGTGAGTTGGAGCAGTAAGAAGCAGCCAACAGTTGCCTTGTCGAGTACAAAGGTAGAGTACAGGGGTGCTGCTATGGCAGCTTGTGAGGTAGCTTGGTTTCAAAAGCTACTTGGTGGCATGGGAGAGCCCGTGTATAGGACAGTTGTCATATATTGTGACAACATGAGCAACATACAGTTGGCCAGTAACCCAGTATATCATGCTAGAAAACGAAGCACATTGAGGTGCATTATCACTGTGAGGGAGAAGGTTCTAGTAGGAGATGTAGATCTGGTATATGTCACCACAGAGAATCAGGTAGCTCTGACATCTTCACGAAGGCATTGGGCATAGAGAAGCTCCACAGGTTTAGGAGCTTACTTGGAGTGTAATGTGTGGAGTTGAGCTCGAGGGGGGGAGTGTTGAGATATCGAGCTCAACTAGTGCTACGGCAGACATTGATAACCCGCTTGGGTGATAGTTTTCGCATCTACACCATTGGCATGGTTGGTGAGATTATGGGTGATATGCGGCTAGTGGGATGACAGGTTGTGTGAGCCATTTTGGAATACTAGAGAGACTGGCATAGTTATAGCGCCAGCTTATTTAGTCGGGTTCACATTATGGACCAATCCTTGTATGTTCTAGTAGTTGAGTACTAACCCATATAGTGTGTACTCTTATCTTTATGTTATGTTGGTTGAGTAGAGAAGAAGAAGATAAAAGAAAATTCAGCTATCCATCTCTCTCTTGTGTCTTGCTCTCTCTTGTGTGTGTGTGTTTGCTTGCTAGGGTTTGAAGCTCTCTCTCCCCCACATTCTCTTTAAAAATTTCTTGATTGTGAATATTATATACAAGTTCCACATGCTCAGAGGATCCAAAAGCCATAAAATACATCTTCTTAGGTTGCGTCTTGGAATCAAAGAAATATCGGCTCTATGACCATCATGCAAAGAAGATCACAATGAACCATGATGTGGTATTCCAAGAACAAGCATGTCGGAGGGAAGAGGAGCTTCCTTCTTCTTCATGCAACAAGAAAATCACCAAATCAACACAACCTCCACATGAAGCACCACCTTCCTCGCATTCTAATGGAGAACCGCTCCTATCATTTCCTATGGAGATGCATTTTGAAGATGTAGAACAAGGGCATGATGTGCCAAAAGCTAAGCTAAGGTACACGCAACGTTTTAATGGAGCAAAACAAGGCTCAAAAAAATCATGTAAATTTCGCTCTCATGACAGAGGTACTTAAGATTCAAGATCCTACCACCTCTGCTAAAGCACAAGGAGATCCGAAGTGGATGGCAACAATGCAAGCAGAATATGACTCCATCCTTAAAAACCACACTTGGAACCTTGTAAATCGTCCTCTAAAAAGCAAGGTAATTAGCACTAAGTGAAAATATAGATCTGATGGTACTTTGAAAAAGTACAAGGCACATTTAGCTGTCAAAGGTTTTACACAAGTTAAATATTGACTTGGAACCTTGTAAATCGTCCTCTAAAAAGCAAGGTAATTAGCACTAAGTGAAAATATAGATCTGATGGTACTTTGAAAAAGTACAAGGCACATTTAGCTGTCAAAGGTTTTACACAAGTTAAATATTGACTTTCAAGAACCTTTTACTCCTACAACCACATTAACCATAATCCGCTGTGTTTTCTTGCATTGGCACTAGAAGCGGGATGGCTTGCTTCTCCAAATGGATGTAAATTTGCTTTCCTGAAATGGGAACCTCGAGGAGGAGATATATATGAAATATCCACTTGGGTTCATGGTCCCCAATTCTAAGACAAAGTTTGCAAGTTACACAAGACACTCTGCGAACTAAAAAACAAGCCCCACAAGCATGGTACCAATTACTTTGTGAGTATTAATCTTTTACACATCCCTTCAGAAGTAGATGATCTTATCTTGATAGGGAGGCACCACCAAAAATAAAATCTCACAAACACAACAGATGCTTAGTGCAGAGTTCGAGATGAGAGATCTTGGACTCATGCATTATTGTTTGGGGATTGAGGTCTAGCAAAAACCAGAAAAACATTTTCATCTCTTACTGAAAATATGCACGTGAGATACTCAAGGAATTTGGCATGACTGAATGCAAGGCAATTAGTATCCCGGTGGAGGTCAATCTGCAGTTGTCCATTTCGAAGACACTTCTAACCTTGTGGATGAAGATCTTATATTAAAAACTGGTTGGTAGTCTTATTTTCTTGTGTAATACTAAACTAGACAACAATTTTGCAATTGTTTTGAGAAGGCTCCTAGCCCCAAGAGAATCATTATAAAGTAGGTATGCAGATATTGCCATACACCTAAGGTACGCAATCACCTATGTTGCGAACAAGACCCTCAATGGCTTTTGTGACTCAAATTTGGCGGGTGAATGCGCTCAATAACAAGGTATTGTTTTTCTCTTAGCTCGTGATGCATTTCTTTAATCAACAAGAAACAATCCACCTGTACACTCTCCTCAACAAGAAGCTGAGTACAAAGGTACATGCTTTACATGATGTGAGACATTGTGGTTGAGAAGGATTCTACAAGATATGGGACTAGTGCAAAAGCAACCTACAACAATACAATGTGACAACGAGAGTTGCATGGCCATTGCTAGGAGCTTATGTTCCATGCCGCACAGTACGCATTGAGATTCATTATCACTTTGTGCACGAGCTCACCATGTTCAAGGAGGTCGAGATGGTATGTTACCTAACGATAGAGAATTGTGCAGACATTCACAAAGGTTCTAAGATGGAGTGGCATCTTCATCAACTTAGCATCGACAAGGCCATAGAAATAGTTGGACATTAAGGGGGGGTGTTGGATATCAATGCTATTAGCTAGCTCATATTTGCATGGCCCCTATTATGAGGAACTTCCATAGTTAAGCAACCTAGGCACAGAACATTCTCATATTCAAACGAGAAGGTGGCCTAGATGTGGTTTAGAGACGACTTGAATTAGATTTGGAACATCTACCAAATAGGCCGCATGTTACACTAGACCGTTACTCATAGCAATCCACATATAGAGTAGGTAACTTTACTCTTGGACACCATGTCCCAACATTGTGGGGCCCAAATGCGGCCCAAGGTGAGCCTATATGACCGTGGGAGGTGGGGATAATGCTATGGTGGCACTTGACTATGACCATGAACCTACATGGTCATGTCATGGCCGCCCAGTGTATACACACCTATATATACACATGGCCAACTCATTCAAATAATTCATTAGTCATCACTGACACTATGAGTTTACTACCTCGCTTCTATTAGCATACAAACCTTCGTCATATCAATTCAAGATCAACCATCAAAGCTCCCTTCACAAAAGCACACGGGGTGAGGCTTTGCCATCTATTGTATCAATTCAATGATACAATATTCTACTCAATCTCCGTTATTATGCAATTTGAGTTTTAAAGTTTTATGCTACGAAAGGTCATACTTCTTATGAGTGTCTTCTTGAAAAATATGGTAAGAAGACCAATAGAGAAAAACTTGTGGAAATTTTTGAATTTTCGGAGTGTGCAAAGAGTTGTTAAAAATGATAATTAATATTCTATTTACAAATGCATCATTTATACTTCATTAGAAGTGGCAAGTAACAATGACACGCCCAATCCTGCATTCAAAACCAGAGGAGGCAAGAACAAAATTTTCAACATTTCTTTAAAGACCATCTCTCTATTTATTCTTTGAAACATTTCATGTCTAAATAAATAATTGTAGCTTAAGGTTCTACACATTACTTGCACGTCAAGGGTAGTGTCTAAAGGTACCTTGTTTTCTCTATGCAATCATTCAACAAAAATAGTGAAATGCATGAGCACTTGGTTTTTGAGAGCACTTATTTACAGTAGATGTTGGATTGAACTCATGCCCCCAGCTTGGCAACGTCAGCCAAGAGCACCCATGGACAAAATTGATCACTTGAAAACCTTGGGCATTAGAATCATAAGTAGCGTCAGTATTTAAAACGTAAGATACATGTATAGATCCTACCAACTACAATGCCCTTGGAAAAATCAATGCAATTGAGAAAGTACCTGCAATGGGATTTATCACATAGCATCACAATTCCTGCAATGGAGATTATGCGAAATTGCGCGATTTGCATCCCTGGGCAGGTGAGAGGGCATGCACACGTTGGGAGCAGGAGGCAGGGATGTTCTATTTTAGTACACGAGATTAATATTGATAAAGATTAAGAAAGAAAGGTATTCAAGTAGACAAGGAGGTTGAGGCCTCTACACCCTACTCCATTATTTTGCTGCTAGATATAAGAAGTGAAGCTTAAGCTATTCAGTGTAAGACGCTTATGTTGAAAAAAGGTAGCTTACATATGGGTGTAACACATGTGGACTTTAGAATGGTTATTGCATAGCGCACATGCACACATGCATGCCCACACACACGCATGCACGGATGCACGGCTTACGCAAATCACATCTCCATGTGTACTACACATCTCCATCCATCTGCGCCTGCTGAATACATCCAAAAGGATTCCAATGGATAATCTATCTACAACATGAAGATCCTCATTACAACAGCATGCTAATTTACTACCTATAACAATTACATTCTAAAGGAAGGTCAACCTTGACCTCCAGAGTCACAAATGCCCTATCATGACTCTTGAATTGGCAGCACTAAATAATTTTTGGCATTCATTTGAAAATGTTGATGAGTCCCTCGGCTTAAAAAATATACAGCAGTTTATCTTGATTCTCTCTCTCTAAACCTCTGTTCCCAATTTTGGACTTCAAAATCCTGATCAGCCAGGTCCTTCTCAGTTGAATATATAATTTGATCACGACCAATGACAGTTTGCGTGGCCAAATTCCATGTACTGTCAAGCTTTTCAACAAAAAACACAAAACAATATATGGATTAACCAAAAATTAAACCTCCAAGGTATAGCTTGAGAGAGAGCAGATGAAAGACATGAAAGCCATGTCATGAGGACCCAAGGTTCAGTAGGCCATGCCCTGAAGTGTACTCGGGGACAACACCATTCAAGACAGGTTGTTGTTATATAGATCATTTGTGAGTTAGCCCTCAGTTGCAGTTGACTTTGGTCCAAAAGCAACTCTAGAGAACTTGAAAACAAATAGTTCTCAATGTAAAAATAGTACTTCATTATGTTAAGCCAGTACTTAAGCAAAGATCAGTATTTGACTATGCACTATAGCACAGCAGGACTCCATGGTAGAGCAGTCATTAACCCTGATTTAGCCTGTAGACTATTTTCTTCTTTTTTAAAGAACACCTTCCCTTGGGAATATTTCAAAAAGGACGTGTGGCAGTTAAAAGATTCCAGAGATATCCATAAGATTGATATTGATTTTGTTACAAATGTGTCTCTAGTACCAAAAAGAATACCCAGACGAGCTTCTTGTCAAATAACAAGCACAACAGCAGAACTTCCACAGCAAAGGTTTTCATCAACACAAGAAGGTTGAGTTCAAAACCTATCTCAAAGACTTGAAGCAGTACCAAATCTAGGCAGAGCTTTAGAAATGACTCTCTCCCCCAGAATACCTTAAATGGATCAGCCAAAAACACCACATGCATGCGCCATGTCTCTTGGGGAACACTAGGCTCAGGATTAGCAGAGTGTTTCGAAGCCATTTGTGACATCTGAGAGCCCAAATGTGTCTCTAATACACGAGAAGGATACCCAAATGAGCTGTTTGTCAACAAGTGACAACGACAGCAGATTATCCACAACAATTGTTTCCAAAAACACCAGCAGATTTGGTTCAAAACTTAGATCAAAGACTTGAAGAAGCAGTGCGAGATCTGGGCAGAGCTTCAGAGATGAGTCTCTTTCTGAAATTCCAAAATAAGCAAGAGGGTACCCCAAATGCATCAGCCCAAAACCCCACATTCATGCACCATGTCTCTTGGAGAACACTAAGCTTTAGGCTTAACAGAGTGTTTCCAAGCCATTTCAGGACTTGTAAGTTGTGATCCCTGACTGAACTAAGGTTTAAAAATGCACAGGTTTCACACTAGGTGCATGCATTATCCAAGACGCAAAGGCATTTGGCCTATGAGGTCTGTGGCACATAACAGTTGGAGCAAAGCGTCAGACCAAGAATGTGAAAATCTAGCAATCAAAATGTGCAGCAATGGCCAGCTAGTCCTAGCTCTTGAGTCCTCTGAAATACATATTTGAATAATCCACCACCATACTTCTAACACAGCTCATTTTAGAGCAAGTGGCTCATAATACATGCATCAAGGCAAACAGTTTTTGCTCTTTGTGAACAGTAGTAATAAACACCATGCCACCCAGACTTCCAAAAAACCATAAGAAAAGTAAAAGCAGGATACCTTCTTCTGTAGCAACAAGTCTGGCCGTTGTAATAGCTCGCGCCACTGCCCTCTTGCAACATTTTTCTTGATGATGTCCGAATTCTTTTTTTGGAGAAAGAACCATCTAATTGCTGGAATTGCAAAGAAAGATGCAGTGTACACCTAGGCATCCAACAATCCAACCCTCAGAAAAAAGACCGTCGTCTCCCCAAATTAGGATTCTCAATAAAGACACGTCACACGACACAAGCAATAGAGGCATCTTAATGATCAGCTTAAGCTAAGTGCACAGCCAAACTTTGATGCTCAGGTCATTTGTACACTTTAAAGCACTTTTTCCTCTCTAAAAAACTTCAGTATTGATAGTAATGATGCAGACTATCAAAAGTGAAAAAGCAATTCCTTGAGACTGCAAGAACTAGTGTCCATGTAATCTCATCATGGTACAAAAGAAAACAAAAACTAGAGCTATGAGCTGGGAATCTCAAATCTGAGCCATATGATACAAAGTGGGACCATCATCATCATACAACCTATGAAGCTTAGCCCCCGGTAGGGGAAGGGGACCATCAAGGATATCAAGCACGGGGTTAGCCTATAGAAGGCTTTGCAAATCCGCCGGGCGTGGGAAGGTGGCTATGTGCCTCTCCAAGATCTCCTCAAGCTGGGGCTGATGTCTGTGTTGTTGGCGAGGTCCAAGGAGTTTGGGATGTTGGGCTTGCTGTAGCGCGGTGGCCCGGTCTAGAGTCACACCAGAGTGGGGTCTAGCAGGGGGTCGGGCACTCGAGAATGTGTGGCTTGATGAGGCTATGGGTATGTCATCCATGGCTGGTGGGGTGTCCTCTCGTGGTCGGAAGAACTGAGTGATGGTCGCCTGGGGCCGGGGTGGATGTCTCCCATGGGTTCTCGACTCCCTAATCAATGAGTCTCTCTAGCGATGAAGCTCTAGTAAGAAGAGACCCAGGCACTACTGATTTGGGTAATCGATAAGGGTCCAAATCCCCCTCTAAAGAGACAGTGGAACCTCCCCCGAATCTCATAATATACGGTGCATCTGCATATGAAGTGCTCCTCTGACTCGACCTCCTGCTGGCACATAGTGCATGTCCTCTCCTCACGAGGTATCTCCATGGCTTTCCCTGTGTCTATGATAGAATGTGCAGCAGAAGAAGGGAAAGTGGAAACACAGGAGAGAGAGAGAGAGAGAGAGAGAGATGGAGAGGAAACACAGATGAGAACCTACTCTCAATATCATCATCAAAAGGAATACATGTCCCGAGCAAGAGGGGAGAAAACCTCATATGTGAGGGACTGCAGCAAACAATGCTAAGCAAGCAGTGAAGAATGAGGGAGGCAAGCCAGCTATATATATGCCCATATGAAGACTAGGGAAAAAGTCCTCCACGACTAGGGAAAAAAGCCCAAGACTCCATAAAATGGGGAATAATATGGGAAAACATATGTGAGGGGTGACCAGCCCCTCTAGCTAACATGGTCAGCCATAGAGGCTAAAATAGGACACCAAATAGGAAGCCAGCAACAAGGAGATCATGTCTAATAGAAGCATCACAAAGAGAGGCAAAGGTAGACTCCTCACAATGAGGAAGGGAAGCAGGAGTATAAACTGCAGTGGTAAGATCCCAAGAATCAGCAACAAAACAAGTGATCCATGTGAAAGGATCACACCTCAAGGGCAAAACACCCTCCTTTCTTTGAAAACACTGCAAAGAAACAGGCTCGGACAAAATAAACTCTGCTCAGGACTTGAAAAGATCACTACTCTCCTCCAAAATATGTAAACTCCTGTCACAGAAGAAAGTCTCCACAAATACGAAACAGCTCCCGAAACTGATCCTCAAGTGAAGTAACTGGAGATAGGCCCCCTCTGAGTGTAGAAAACTCCTTTGGGAAGTAAAACGCAGCCAAAACACTGCTGTCCAACAAAAAACAGCACTCCACCGCCAACAGAGGCAAGGAACGTGAAGAAACCGGGTAACTGTGAAGACCGGGAACAAAACACAGGTATAGATGCTCCAAAATCAGCAAAACGCTGACTGAAATCAGAAATTCAGTATCCTCCTCAAGTACCAAACTGCCTCCAAAGCCACAATCCAAACAAGACCCCCTCTGCAAGTGATTTGAGTCCACTGGAGAGGAAAACGCAGCCAAACAAGGGCTACAAACCTGAAAATTCAGGCCAACCAGTGTCCACACCTCCTATGAGGAAAAACGCTGAAGAGAAGGTACCTTCGGGTCCAACAGATGAAGCCCAAGTGAAGGTAGAGCTACCAGCAGAAATCAGTCCAGAAAAACGTAGCAACCATGGCTGCAAATCTGAAAACGCAAAGGTATTCGGGGTAGTAGAAAGGGCAAATTCAGGAAACACATAAGAAATAGGTACACCCAAGCCTCAGATTAGAAAATCAGCATCAGAAAACTTGTAGGAGAAAAAACGCAGCATGTAGGCTGTTGCTGTCCTGCACAGAATAGGCGGCCAGCACTAGGGGGGGGGGGTGGGGGGCGGGGGTGGCATAGATGCTACTGAATACTAAGGACTTGCTGCAAAACTGCTGTAGACAACACCTGTAGAAAAACGCAGCACTCCAAAACAGAGCAGCCGACAGGTGAAGAAGGGATCTTAGGGGTCAAACCCGTAAAGGATGACCTCGGGCTGCAATGGAGAAGCGCCTGGAAGAGGTAGGCAACCAGCAGCAAACCTGAGAAGAAATAACGCAGATCTGTCCATCTCCAGAAAAACGCAGAAATGCAAGAGGAGGGAGCATCCAACGTTGAAGATCACCGGCACTCTGATACCATGATAGAATGTGCAACGGAAGAAGGGAAAGTGGAAACACAGGAGAGAGAGTGAGAGAGAGACATGGCGAGGAAACACAGGTGAGAACCTACTCTCAATATCATCATCAAAAGGAATACATGTCCCGAGCAAGAGGGGAGAAAACCTCGTATGTGAGGGACTGCAGCAAACAATGCTAAGCAAGCAGTGAAGAATGAGGGAGGCAAGCCAGCTATATATATGCCCATATGAAGGCAGCCGACTAGGGAAAAAGTCCTCCACGACTAGGGAAAAAAGTCCAAGAAACCATAAAATGGGGAATAATATGGGAAAACATATGTGAGGGGTGACCAGCCCCTCTAGCTAACATGGTCAGCCCTAGAGGCCAAATAGGAAGCCAAAAACAAGGAGATGATGTCTAACAATCTATCCTCAGGCAATGCGATTACACCCGCCAACTAGCCCACTGCAATCCGCATGGCAAGCTCTAGCATGGTACCTGTACTCCACCCTCCTCTCCTAGATGGATCTGATCTCCGTACGGGCGGCAACAAGCCGACTCTCAATCCACGGGCAATCGGGAGAACTCTCTTGAAGATGCTGGAGAGAAGCAAGACCCCTCCTCACGGTCCTCTCTTGCTCACGAAATCCCTCCAATCTCCTCTGTGCTACCTCATGCAAAAATCTGCCGATCTCACTAAGGCCTGCATCCAAGGTGCACGTGGCAAAACCTGAGATAAAATCCAATCCCGCCCATATCTGCTCTATCCTGCTCTGCAGATCTTGGGGTCCTGTATGAGGTTGTCCGGAATCCTAGTGTTTGCATGCCTGTCCTACCTCCAGGGGTCTCTAAGGACAAACTAACCGGAGCATGATCAGAGAAAGTAGTGCATGCCAAGATGCCAATCATGCCCCCACGACTGCAAGCCCACTCATCCACATAGAATCTACTAAGTCAAGAGAGGTTGGGGTTGGTGCTCCTCCTATCAGACCACTAGGAGCACAAGCTCCCGGGGTTGCGCCCAAACTCTCGAAGACGCCAGGGGCCTATCCCTTGAGTGCCAGGATCAACTCCATCCATGCAAAGTACTATGCTTGAGACTGTAGCCGTGCCTCCTCCGAGTCTGTCCTTTGCTGACTCGATCATGTTGAAGTCTCCACCCAAGCACCAAAAGTCACCCTAAGGAAGGGTTTGACGGAATGTACCCCAGAAGATGTTGAAATGAAATAAAATGAAATGATATATTAACGTCTTCAAAAGGCCAAAATGACCTATGAGACCAAAAAGGTTACAACAATTGGTGGATCTGATACAATGTCTGTGTAAGAAAAGCTAAAAACAACTAACTGAAACTGAAATAACTATGAGGAAAAGTACGGTACTAGGAGCTCCTAATGGATAACATCTGGGAGGAAAACTCCAGCAACAAAGGTAAGCATCATACACATCACTATCCAAAGAAGTCTCTCATCGGTCGATGGCGGATATCCTCAATGTCCTCCATGGTGAGTACTCTGACTGGACGTCTCCCATGCCGTGCTAGTATGGTCCTGATCCTCTGTTGTAGTCTCCGCCGGTGTCGAGATGGGCCTCTCATCTTGGGGCGCCTGGACCGCCCCAGCTCTATAGCCCGATCAATCAGTGTACCTCTAGTGCGGCTATACTCATGACATATGTGACATATGTAATGTAACTCTGTCTCTGGCTCCATCTGGCATAGCTGACAAATCCTGGCCTCAGCTGGTACTCCTCTGAATCTGCCAATCTCAATCTCTAGCTGGTGTGAGGATGTGCGCATCTGACCAATAGCACACCGTACCCCATGAGAAAGATGAGTATCCATGTAGCTGGGTCTAATCACAAACCCATCCTGCGTGAGCTGGAGAAGATGATCTCTATAGAAAGCCATCTTCGTACCAAGCTCCTGTGTCGGCTGTACCCATGTCCTCCTAGTGTCCAGCTGAATCAAGTCCTGCCTGATAAGTCTGGTAATCTCTGCCCGTGTGAGAGAGAGGGAGGGTGCATCCAGGGAGTACTGGAATGGAGGTAGCCTTTCCATACTAAAGCCATGCAACTGGAACCAAGCTGTCATCTGTGCATACCAACATGATCCGTCTCCCTGTGATGCCAACTGTCGTGAAGACTCCAGGGCTAAGCGAGCATATCTGTCTCTCTAGGGAGAGCCCAAGTGCTATGTATAAAGGAGACTGATTGAGTGAGTGCCTCTACTACCAATGGGGGAGCAGCCATCTCTGCACGGATAATATCATGTGGTACGGAGGCCTTGGCCCTAATCATCCGGGAAATCATAGAAACCAAGGGCCTCTCCATATGTCTCCATCCATCAGTGCTACCAGCTCGGCTGTGGTGATCTACTGAGGGTCCCCATATCTCCACTCCATACAGCATGGCTGAAGTGACCAAAGTGTCAAAGAGCCAGAGCTTTGTTCGAGGTTCCTGAAACTGAACCTGCGAACACATCCTCTCTAGTCTTCCCAATGCTGCATAAGCTCTGGTCAATCTGGTCTCCGTTGCTCTCCTCAAGGAAAATAGTGGGCCACTGAAAACCACACCAAGGTAAGTATATGCATCTGTATACTCCACTGTCTCCTAACCATATGTAAAGGTGGGTACTGACCTCCTAACCCACTGTGCTGTGGTGTTAAACACCATCACCTTGGTTTTACCAAGGTTAACAAACAATCCACTGTCCTGTGCAAAGGTGTGCAATGCATCCAAATGACGTTGCATCCCCTCTGGAGAATCTGAGATCAGCACAATATCATCAGCATACAATAACAGCGGAATCCATGTCCCTGCTAGCTGTGCTCCTCTGTCACCCTCTCGTTTTACATAGTCTGAAACCTCATCCACGTACATCCCAAATAAGGTGGGAGAAAGGGGGCAGCCCTGTTTCACCCCAATAGTGGAGTGAACCATCTCAGATATACCCTGAGTAGTACGTACCTGTCCCACAACTGTCCTGTATAAAGCCATGATTCCCCAAATCAGCTTTGTGGGCACTCCCATCTCCTGTAGTCTGCGCATCAGTCTGGCTCTCGATACTGTGTCAAAAGCTTTGCGGAAATCCACAAAGCAACAATAAATCCTCCTGCCATATAATCTGCCCTCCTCAATAATAGCTCTGAGTGTCGATATATGGTCAAGAGTGGAGAAACCTAACCTGAACCCTGCCTGCCCTGATGCACGTATGCCCTCTCTCTCTGCCCATCTACTCAACTCCTGCTCAAGAATAGATGCATATAATCTAGCCAATGTGTGACCAATCATGATGGTACGATAATTCCCAGGAAGCATGGGATCCCCTGACTTGAAGATAGGCACAATCGTGGACATATTCCAAGTCTCAGGAAAACCCTCATACATGGCTCGGTTAAACATCATAGCAATAAGCTCTGCAAGCATATCTCTGGCATGAATAAAGTGCTCTGCTACCAAACCATCATGATCATATGCTCTCCCAGTCCTCATCCTGTCAATAGCTTTCCTTACCATCTCAGCAGTAAAGAAAGCACATGTCTCTGGGCATGGCTCCGATGGGTCTGGCAGGGGCGGCTAGCCTGCTGCTGTGTACAGGAATGCTGCATACTCACCCCAAATCTCTGTGGAGGTAATGGCTGGTGATGGTGAATGCTCATGGAATAGTCTCCATGCCTCGCCTGAGTCCTGACTCATAAATAACTGATACAAATCCCTCTCTAACTGAGCAAGATAAGCCCTCTTCTTCCGTCGCACTAGGTGCCGGAAGGTAATCCGTGACTGTCTGTGAGTGGCAACACCCATGAGCACCTCTCTCTGTAATCTGATCCTCATCTCTCTGCACTCCTCATCATACCAACTGTTCTGGGGCATGTTCCCAGATTGTCTCCGTGTAGGCTGACTATGGGGATATGCCTCTGATGCTGCAGCATGAAGCGTATCTATCAATATCTGAGTGAGCTCATCTAATGGCCGTCCTGGCTCCTCGGCACATAAGCGTCTGTATATCTCATCCGTGTACACGGTGTCAGTCTCCCTCGTAAACGTATAACGAGTGTGTGTGGAGACCTGTCCCAATGGAGCGGTGCTAAACTGAAATGTAAGAGTGAAGGACAAGATAGCATGATCCACTGCTATTCCAACCGGCCTAGTGCCTACCATAAAATCCTGAAAAGAGGGAATGAGACTGGGCTGAGCCATAACATAGTCCACTGTACTAGCACCATGCCTATGTGGAAAGCAAGTGAAACCGCCCGATGTCGGGAATCTCTGTAGGCCATTCAGGATGGCCAATCCATGTGCAGTCCCCATGTCTATCAAATACCGCCCATACACTGTATGCTCCTCATCCTGTGAGAGTCTAGATAGGCCCATATCCTTGTTGGGTTTTACGCTGTGTATGCACCCACCAGAGGAGTGCTAGTGATCATCAGTAGATTACTGGGACACTTTTTACTTCAGTTAGTGGAGGTTTTTTCCCCCAGTTTAGCCTAGTTTCACTTATATTCAGTTTATAGGTGTTTTGGTCCACCCGGCACATTTTATGGCCGGACATGTGAACACTTATCTTTAGGGTCACTATTATGTGGCCATTGTACTTCACTTTTTTCATCAAGCATATACTGAAGTCGTGTTCTCTCTCTCTCTTGGTTTCCACGCATGCTTGAAGCTTCTGTAAACCCTAACCCTAACACTTCATTGCCTTCATTTGGTATCAGAGCATCGTACATGTTATCGCCTGTTTCCATCAACTGAAGGTACAGTCGCACAGCTCCGTACAGTGTACCTGCACCTGTCCGTACACACCTGCGCAGGACAGTACTCCTCCGTACATCTGTGCTTCCGTACAAGTCAGCGCCGCCTTCAGTACCCGTACTGTACCTGCAGCGCACGTGTACCAGCTTCGAACGACTGCGCCTGTCAGCGCCTGTACCTGATACGTACATCTGTACCTGCAACGCACGTGTACCAGCTTCGAACGACTGCGCCTGTCAGCACCTGTACCTGCTACGTACGTCTGTACCTGCAGCGCACGTGTACCAGTTCGAACTGTAGTGGTCGACTGTAACTGTACCCGTGGTACCTGCCTGCAGTGTACCTGCATAACCCGACTGTACCTGTCTACAGTGTACCTTCACAGTACCAGCAAAGAATATGCCAGCAGTCGCCTTTAGCACTGAAAAGTACAACTCGACTGTACCTGCACAGTACAGTCAAATGTACTTGCTCTTTTGGTGGACTGTACCTGCATAAGTACCACAATCTGATCAATCAATCTGTGGTAAGCATTAAACATTCTGTTTTTGGGCAATACTATTTTCTCTGTGAAATTCTACAGGCACAACAGGCAGATTTTCTAGCAAAGAACTATACAGGTTTTTTTGCACAGTTTGGGTGCAGTAAATTTGGGCATTTTTGGGGCATTTTGGCATTGTGTATGCCATTTGCTGCTCTACTCAGTCATTGGTGCATTGAGCTGCACATTCAGAGGATTGAGAGTGCAGGCATATTTGGGTGAACTGTATTCAGTGGAGTACAGTTATTTTCAAGGTTTCTGCTATTGGGTTTTTTGATAAACAGGTACAACATTGTGCGTAAGCATAATGGCAAATCAACAGCAAAGTGATGTATTCACATATTTGTCTAAGGAAGACAAATTGGATGGCACGAACTACTCCTTGTGGAGTTTTATGCTGAAAAATGTGCTTGTGGCAAAAGGTCTTTGGGATTTTGTTAGTGGTGATGAACCACGTCCAGGTCCATTGGCTCCAGAGACTCCTCCCCAAGGGGGTGCTCGTGGACGAGGACAACAGGTACAGGCTCCAGGACAGCCATTGCCTGTTCAAAGAACAAATGCTCAAAAGACATGGGATGCCAGGGATGCACAAGCTTTGTCACTCATTGCATTGTCAGTACAGAGGTCCATTATACCTCATCTTCGTTCAGCTGGCTCTTCACAGAATGCATGGGTGACTTTGGAGCAGATGTATGCTGCTCGTAATGAGGCTAGGATCTCATTTTTGAAAAGAGAGCTGGAAAATCAGAAAATGAATGAAGGAGATGATATGTCTAGCCACTTAAACAAGCTGCAGGATTTGAGAGAGCAACTCATCAATGTGGATGAGATTATTCCTGAGACACAGCTTGTGTCCACCATCTTGCACTCTTTGCCAAGATCTTACTTGGCTTTTCATACCTCTTTGAACCTCAGCATGAGGAATGCTGCTGAACCCCTTAGGTATCAAGAACTTGTTGCTCTCTTGCTACAAAAAGAGCAAATGAGGAAGAATATGAATATGAACACAAGTGCTGAACAAGCATTTACTACAGGTCAAAAGGGGAAAGGAAAAACTCAGCCAAAGAGTTCAAATCAGAATTCAGGTGATGGTGGTTCATCTCAGGATACCAAGAAAGGTGATGGACAGCCCAAGAAGAAGGGCAAATGTCATTACTGTAAGAAGCCAGGTCACTACATCACAGAGTGTAGAAAGAGGATTGCCAAAGAGAAGGCAAAAGAATTTGGGATGTCTGTAAATGATGCCTCTAAAGCTCCTCCAGAGACTGTTTCTTTTGTTGAGGACAGGGATTACTGTTTCTATACATGCAGCTATGATGCCTCTTGGTCTTCACAGGCACTCAGTATGACAGAGCATGCATGTACTTGGTATTTTGATAGTGGTGCCTCAAAGCATATCACATCTCGCAGGGATTTGTTTTGTCATGTAGGCCCTGCCCCTGTTGGCAAAGCTGTTCAGTGTGCCAACAATGCTTCATATCCAGTTCGTGGCATTGGGGAGATTCAGGTCACAGCCATTGATGGCTCCATTCTCCGCCTTACAGATGCCTTATATGTACCAAGGATAAAGAAGAATTTGTTGTCCATTTCTTCTTTAGCACATTGTGGTATGCAAGTCCACTTTGATGATGATAAATGCATGGTCAGAGACAAAGCTAATGCCTTGACCTTGATGCTTACTGGTACATTATGTCATGGACTTTATCAGTTGGATGCATTTCAGCCAGTGGATCAGTCTGCTTATAATGCATTCACTCTTACTCCAGCTATGGTTGATGCGGAGTTATGGCATGCTCGCATGGGGCATGTAAATTTTGGTAGTCTTATGCTTATGCAGCGACATAACATGTTTACAGATCTACCTCTCATGGAGAAGCCTCCAGATCACATTTGTGAAGGATGTATTTTGGGAAAAATGCATAGGTTTTCCTTCCCATGTGATCAGGCTCTAAGAGCAACTGCAAAGTTGCAGCTTATACACAGTGATCTTTGTGGTCCCATGCAGACGAAGTCATTAGGTGGTTGCTTCTATTTTGCAACATTTATTGATGACTTCTCTCGTACATGCTGGGTCTATCCTTTGACACAGAAATCACAGGTATATGATGCATTTTTGACCTTTGTAGCACTTGCTGAGACAGAGTCAGGATGCAAGGTCAAGACTCTCCGTTCTGACCGAGGGGGGGAATATATGTCACATATGCTGAATTCCTTTCTTGGGAGTAGAGGTATAAAACATCAGTATACTACTCCTTACACTCCACAGCAGAATGGGGTTGCAGAAAGGAAGAATCGGTCACTCATGGAGATGGCCAGATGTATGCTAAAGGCAAAAAGGCTACCACATATCTTTTGGGTGGAAGCAGTCATGTGTGCTTGTCATATTTTGAATCGATGTCCCACAAAGGCATTGGTTTCTATTACTCCTTTTGAGGCTTGGCATGGCCGCAAGCCTTCTGTATCGCATTTTCGTATCTTTGGGTGTCTTGCATATGCACACATACCCAAAGAGTTGAGGAGGAAGCTGGATGATAAAGCCACGAAGTGCATTTTTGTTGGGTATAGCCGTGAGAGCAAGGGCTACAGGTTATATGACCCACTATCCAGGAAGATATTCACTAGTCGGGATGTGATTTTTGATGAAAAATCAGAAATATCCATGGCTGGTTATGAGGCAAATCAGGCTGAAAATGATGTGTTTGAAGGTCTACTACCTATGGAATTTCATTCCACAGTTGGTGATCCAACTAATGAGGGTACAGGACAGCCAACAAATGAAGTAGGTGGTGCAGAAATTCAGCAGCAAAATGAGCCAAAAGCTGAACCAAATATGGGGCAGCAGGCACCACAGGTCAGACATATACCTAGATGGTATTTGAGAACATTGCAGGACAGCCATTTAGAGGGTCCTCTTGCTGGTCGTACTCGTAGGGAGACAAGGACCAATGAGCATGCACACATCATGGATTTGAATCTGGTTATGGCAGCCAGTTTACAGGATGATGGTGAGCCTGATTCATTTGTGGATGCACGAGATAATGTGCATTGGAACAAAGCCATGCAGGATGAGCTTGATTCTATTAAAAGGAATCAAACATGGGATTTGGTTGATCTGCCCAAAGGCAAGAAAGCAATTGGTACTAAATGGGTCTATAAGTTGAAAAGACATGCAGATGGATCCATTGACAGGTACAAAGCCCGTCTAGTTGCAAAGGGCTATGCACAGAAGAAGGGCATTGATTATGAGGAGACATTTGCTCCTACATCCCGTATGTCGACACTTAGGTGTGTCATTGCATTGGCTGCACATCGTGGTTGGGTTGTTCACCAGTTGGACATAAAGACTGCATTCCTACATGGGGACCTCCAGGAGGAAGTTTATGTATTTCAGCCCATGGGTTTTGCAGAACATGGTCATGAGGGGAAAGTTTGCAGGCTGAAAAAGGCCTTGTATGGTTTGAAACAAGCTCCACGAGCTTGGTATGCAAAAATAGATGCTTTCCTACTCACTCAGGGATTTGTGAACAGTCCATCAGAAGCCACTCTGTATGTAAAGAAAGAAGAGACAGATCTGCTGGTCATCAGTCTTTATGTGGATGATCTCTTGCTCATGGGATCAAATGATGACAAAATTGCAGCTTTTAAGGAGATACTGCAACAGACATTCGACATGTCTGACTTGGGGCTTGTACATTACTATTTGGGCATACAGTTTGTGCAGGATAACAGAGGCATTGGGTTGTTGCAATCACGTTATGTTGCTAAACTTCTGGAGAAGTTTAAATTTCAGGATTGCAAGCCTATTAGTACTCCTATGGAGCCTGGGATGAAACTGTCACTACAAGATGACAGTATTTCCTTTGATGCCACTACATATGCTCAGGCTGTTGGGTGCCTTATTTACTTGTGTAATACAAGGTCAGATATTCAGTATGCAGTCTCTCAGTTGAGCAGATTTATGCACAGCCCGCGGTTGTCACATTGGCAAGCTGTGAAGCGTGTATTCCATTATTTGCAGGGTACCTTGTCTCTTGGATTGCCCTGACATCATTGAGCATAAGCTGTGAGCCATCTGAAAACACAAGCCTCACATCACCTCTGCCAAGAATCTTGCATGCATGGTTATCACCCAAATAAACCACTCCTTCATTGCCAGCAGTATACCTGACAAACAAGTCTCTGCAACCTGTGACATGAAAGGAGGCACCTGAATCAATGATCCATGAGTGCATACCATGACCACCTGTAAGAAGTGAATGGGCATCAAGTGAAGACGTAAAGAGGACCTCATCCTCACTGCCACCTGCATGTGACACATTGATTTCTTCAATCTTGACTCCACTTTTGCCCTTTGGCTTTACATCTTTGGCTTCATCTTTCTCTTTGTCTTTGCCTTTTCCCTTTTCCTTTTGATCATTTTTCCATTTGTAGCATTGCTTTTTAATGTGTCCCTTTTTGCCACAATAATGGCATTCCAAATCCTTTTTGGAGCGAGACTTGCTCCTTCCCCTTTCTTGGCTTTTCCTCCTTTGCTGGGATCTCCCACGTGCATTCATTGCATTGGACTTTCCAACAGAGTTGTTTTTCCTGTTCATCTCTTCTTGAAGAAGAGCACCCTCAACATCTGCATATGACAGCATAGCATTCGAATTGCTAGTGGCTGTCCTGAATGTGTCCCAACTCTCTGGCAAAGTGCATAACAGAAAAGTGGCTTTGAACTCATCGTCCATTGCCAACTTTTGATTAATGACCTGGCTGACAATACCATTAAACTCATTTAGATGGGCTGTCATAGACGCCCCTTCCTTCATCTGAAGACCTATGAGTTTCTTCAACCAATACACTTTGCTTGAGGCACTTTGTTGGGCATACAAGTCCTGCAATCTCTGCCACATTCCCCAAGCTGTCTTCTCTTCACGAATGCTGAAAAGTAAAGAGTCTGACACAGACAACATGATAGTAGATCTTGCCAGCTCATCCATATCTTCCCACTCTTCAGCAGTGAGAGAAGCGGGCATTACACCCCTTTCTTTGATAGGCTTGTGCTGCTTTTTCTGGAGCAACACATTGTAGCACTGGGTTTGCCAAATATCATAGTTATGTGAGCCTTCAAGCTTCTTGATGTGAAGCAATGAAGAGCTCTCACCTGTGGTTGCCATAGCAATATGCAACTTGTCAATGCCTGACTCCCTGCAAAATGTGCGAACACTGCACCAAAAGCACACAAAGTGCTCACTGTTGTTCTCCCAAGCTTTATCTCCCACTGCGGAAGCACAAATGCAACTCTACTCCCACTTTATGTGATGAAATCAGCAAAATCTGGTTGCTGCAGATTTTGGACAGCACCTTAAATGTGCTCTGTTGCCCTTCCAAAGTACTGTACAGCAGTACCAAGTGCTCACCAATGATGTACCAAACCTGTACCGGCAAGTACAGCAGCTGAAATTGAGCCTTTTGGTCACTCAAAACAGTGTACAGCCATGCCAAAACTTGCACAAAGTTGTGCAAAATCTGTACCAGCAGGTACAATAGCAATAAATGCTCTCCTGGCTGTCCAAATGAGTGAAAATCAGACTTTTACAGTCCCGAACACTGCATACAACAGTTCCGAACAGAAATTGGGCAAAAGCCCCTTGACTGCAAGCTGATTTTTGAGGATTCAAGGCATAAATGTCTTGCCTGCTGCTTTGCCAAGCTCAACAAGCATACGAACTTGAAAAGCCCCTTGATTTAAGATCAATTTTTGATCATACATGGTACATTGACGCACATGAAGGCATCCAGAGTGTTCACGATGCTCCCCCCTGGCCACATATACATCCAAATAATGAAAGCCCCTTGATTTACAAGCACATTGAGTGCTTGTCAGGCATCAACACATTATCCACAGCATCAACTGTGATTGCCTGCATGCAAATCAACTTAATCGGCACAAAAGCCCCTTGATTTGCACTGCAATTTGCTACAATTTTGCCCAAATGTGCGATTTCTCACATCATACAGCATGTATGAGTGCTTAATTGCACAATTACATCAAAAGCCCCAAATTTCGACATCCAATTTCCTGCAAATTGATCTTGATTGTGACCAATTTCCTGCAAATTGATCCTGATTGTGACCAATTTCTTGCAAATTGATCCTGATTGTGACCAATGTCACCCAATTTTGGCAATTTTGCTCAAAATTGAGCAATTCGACACCTGTATCTGCTCAATTGTTGATTGTACTTTCTCAATTGCAAATCCCAAAAAAAAATTGAGGAAAATACCTTGTAATTTTCTGATTTTTCTCTGATTTGCAGGCGGGTTTTGTTGTTGCAGGAAAAGGGGTGATGATGCTGCTGCTGTTCTGTGCAGGTGGGGGGGGGGGGCACTTCTTGCTGCAGATTTGATGGATGCTTTAATCAAGCTGATGCGTTTGTTGCTGTACGGATGACGGAGGGCTGGTGCAGTCGTGAAGAGCAGACGGGCTGCCTTGTTGAGAGAGATCATCGAGTGCAAAGACCGCGTATGAAGGCGGAGGGGTATGCGTTCTTGCTTCGAAGCCAAGAGGCAGGTGCAGCCATCGCTATCGACGGTTCGCTAACGGACGCCCAACGCTTCTTCGCTCGCCTGCCTTCGCCTAGCTGCCGCCGACTCAAGTAGCGTAACCAAGGGACACGTAGGCACCAGTGAGTGACGAGAAGCGAAACCCACACGCGATGAGGTCCGCCCGCCAGCCGACGACCAAAGCCTTCACCTTGCGTGTCTTCCCTTGTGGCCAGGCGCCTCAACGCCACATGCTCGCCCAGCCTAGCTTCGAGCTGACACCTAGTCAACCCCTGCTCTGCGAGCGCTGCTATAGGCACCTGGCAGCGCTGACACGCCTGTGTGTGTTTCAACGCCCGCCACCTTCTGTTTCCGCCCACCTGCCTGCAACTTCTACAAGGTAGCAACGATCGTCAGCCCTTAGTCGACTTGGTGTGCAGCGCTTTGCTGCGCTGCCTGTCAGCTGACATTTGCAACACCAAGCTAGCCAACAGCAAGTGCCACCGGTGTGTGAAGCGACCCAAGCACTTGTCCCTGCCACCCGTCAGGCTGAATGCCCAATCAGCACCCAGCTATGGAAGTACTACAAGCTCTGATACCAGTTGTGTGGGAGAATTGAAGAATTAGGGTTAGGTTAATTCATGTGGGAGACATACACAAAGAGAACAAGGGAGAGAGAGAGTTGTGGGGATAAGTCAACTCATGATATGAGTGTGTGACTCCCCTATCACACATGTATATTGCACTAGTACACATAGTGCACTTAGTACATTAAAAGTACTAAGTGTACTATGTACTATAACTTATGGGCTTGTACACACTATAAGGGTGGGCATAGTGCCTTTACCCCAACATTCCGCAGTGCTTTGAATTTGTTTCCTTTTGGTGGATGATGTACAATGATCACATATCACTCCAGAGGAGTTTGTTGGGTTTTACGCTGTGTATGCACCCAAAGGAGTGCTAGTGATCATCAGTAGATTACTGGGGCACTTTTTACTTCAGTTAGTGGAGGTTTTTTCCCCAGTTTAGCCTAGTTTCACTTATATTCAGTTTATAGGTGTTTTGGTCCACCCGGCACATTTTATGGCCGGACATGTGAACACTTATCTTTAGGGTCACTATTATGTGGCCATTGTACTTCACTTTTTTCATCAAGCATATACTGAAGTCGTGTTCTCTCTCTCTCTTGGTTTCCACGCATGCTTGAAGCTTCTGTAAACCCTAACCCTAACACTTCATTGCCTTCAATCCCTAACATCAAGCTCCCTCAACATCTCCTCTGAGGTATCATAAAATACTGTCTGGTTATGGGCGGTCCTGGCATTGAAGTCCCCCAGGAGAATGATGTCACCATCCCTGGAGAACTCCCAAATGTCATCATCCAAAATAGAAAAGGGAGATTGCCCGCTAGGTGATGCATACACTGATGTACTAGGAGCAAAATAGCATATAGCAATGTAGAGATATCTGCCCGTCTCTGCCCTCAGTCTAATCCACATGTACCTAGCCTGCTCATCTCTGCGGACTATATGTATCAGTGGCTGTAGCTCCTCTCTAAACAATACTACCACTCCTCCTGAGCCCCGTCCTCTATGCTCTGAACGAGTCTCCTATCTACAAGCTGTCTCCCATCGGTATCCACTAACATGTGGCATGGACTGTCCAGGAGCTTGATGCGTCTCACAGTAGAAGATGATGTCCCTCCCAGTGAAACTATCCTCAAAAGCCCCTACATCAAGACGTAGAGATCCATTACAATTCCAAGTAGTAGCAACTTTGAGTGTAGTCCCATAGGTCTCGCGCCGTCATGAAGAGCGCCTCTCCATAATCACCACTCTACCATCTCTATAGAAGGCCACTTTCCCTTTCTCTCGGGCTGCCCTTATCTCTGGCATAACTTCTTTCATGTGGGCAAGTTGCGAGAGTGTGAGGTCATCTCCAAGAAATATTCCCATCTTCTTGAGTGTAGGACGTCTCTTCAAGAAGTCCTTCTTCGCTTCCATGGAGGGGAAACGAATGATAAGTGCTCTCTCCTTAGAAGATTCGCCACCACTACCTTCTCTCTTCTTTCCCACTCTCCATGCCTTTGTGTGCGTGGCTTCAATGCCCATCATAGAGAAGAGCTCCTTGGTTTCCCCTTCCGCATCATCACGGTCTTTTAGACCGGACACTCGTACATGTAAGGCCCGGGTCTTCCTCCTTTGCTCCTCTTCAAGGGTCATGTTGATGATGGTGGGAGTGGGGATGGGTGGCGATTCTTTACCTTTCCCTTTCTTGGCGACCTCGATCCATTTCTCGGCCTCGTCCATCTTCTTTTGTGTCTTTGTGATCACCTCCACCCATGAAGATGTCTTCTCTTTATGTTGCTCCTCCTCCTCTCGAATGATCCTCATTTGTTCCTTGATGGTATTCAGCTCTTCAAGAAAGGAGGGCTGAAATTTTCCATCCTCAAGATTGCTTTTTGAAGTGGCTGCCAACTCCTTTTTGAGAGCTGAGATTTCAGCCGCTTGACTCTTAGCATGCAATTTGGACTCCACTAGTTCCTCCTTTAAAGCTGAAATCTCAGCCTCTTGCTTGGAAAATCTCTCTTCGAGCTCTTGGATTTTGTCAAATCCCTTCTCGAGTTTGGAGAGGCGGTTTATGATTGCGGTGACGGAAGAGTCGACCATCTTCTTGTTTTCTTTGATAATTGTGCCGAGCTTGTCCTCCACCTTCACGAGCTCCTCTTTAAACCCGGTCTTGGTCATGACTTTTTGCATTCCCACAGCCAATGGACTGAAAATTAATCCATGACACAGGAGCAAAACAGCAGCAACAGGGGGGGGGGGGTTCAAGTCATGTAGGGGAAAGGGGAAAGAGAGGAGAAGAGAGTTATGTTGCTGCCTTGGGGGCCTGAGGAAGGGTGGGTGGGGCAAGGGAGGCGGAAGGATGAGAAACAGCGAAAGCGAAGAGGGGGGGGGCCACAGGGCGGCGAACAGAGGGCAGGGCGGGAGGGGTGGGCGCAGCGGAAGGGGAGGGGGCACAGGCGGGCAGCGAAGAGGGGGGAGCCGGCGAAGGGGCGAACAGAGGGAAGGGCGGAAAGATGAGGAAGGGTGGGTGGGGCAAGGGAGGTGGAAAGATGAGAAACAGCGAAAGCAAAGAGGGGGGGGGGGCCACAGGGCGGCGAACAGAGGGCAGGGCAGGAGGGGGGGCACAGGCGGGCAGCGAAGAGGGGAGAGCCGGCGAAGGGGCGAACAGAGGGAAGGGCGGAAAATAGGGGGGGAGCCGGCGAAGGGGCGAACAGAGGGAAGAGCCGGCGAAGGGGCGAAGAGAGAGAGAGAGAGACTCAAAAAGTACAAGAACAATATCTTGATTATTAAGTTGTTTATGAATACAACTAGGCCTTGCTCACATACAAAATGCCTCATGGCCTCATCTTTAAATAGATGAGCTAGTGGACCTTAAGTCCCTTCACACTCACACCTTCAGCTAGTTGAGAAAACGTGGTGCTCATGCTAGATCAAGTGTGTGGAGAGAGAGACTCAAAAAGTACAAGAACAATATCTTGATTATTAAGTTGTTTATGAATACAACTAGGCCTTGCTCACATACAAAATGCCTCATGGCCTCATCTTTAAATAGATGAGCTAGTGGACCTTAAGTCCCTTCACACTCACACCTTCCTCTTCCCCTTCTACATAACCTTAGTCTCTTAATACCCCCCCTCAATACCAACTATGAAAGAATGGAATAGGTGGTATTGGACATAGGATGCCTTTATAACATTAGGCGTACAAGGTTTGGAATATAGGTGTGGTTATCTAGGATTTACAAATGTGTTCCTACAGCCTTAGAGGCTATTACATTGATGCCATCTAAGTCTTTATTTATTGTCGATGAAGATGTGCACCTCAATGATGGTGCACCCCACTCTTTGTGTTTGCTTGACTTCTTGTAGATGACATGCTTTAGACGTACATGCCATTGCTTCCACCACATGCTTTCCACCTTGACCATTCTCACACAATGATCATGACAAGGCTGCCACCCTTGCTTAAATGGTTTGCTTATAGATGTTCCTCCAACATACTTGATGCTTCTTTGAATACCATATCTCCTCCATGGGCAATGAGGTAGATTTAAATGGGAAAGGGAAAGGGAGGGTCTTACTACTTGCCTTATGCATTGGTCAAGGGCAGTGTCTACTCCACAATTACAACAACTTTTGTGCATGTTAGTTACATGATACCCATTAGGGTTTGAAGTTACAAGGTTAATGAGAGTGAGTAAGTGGTTGAGGTAAATGCTCAAACCAATAAGGTTGATCATCCTTGGCTCAAGAAGGCGAGGGCATGGCTCATAATGTTGCCACTGCCTCTTACAAAAACAATGCCAAAAGATGCTTACAATCATGACAAACAACAAGGTAGAGCATTTAGGGATTCTATGCTCAACCTTACAACTCATCTTATACGATGAAAATGCAGAATATGCAGCGGAATGACATGCCTTGGGCTTGGGAAACGAGAGCATACGGCTTATTACATGCCTATGCCTCTTACAAACAAGGGCCTCAAGGGTAATACACAACAACATTGAAAATGAACACTTAGTGTACATGTGTTCAAGTTTAAACAACTCAAGTATTGAGTTTGTTAATGGAAAAACCAGAGATCTTCAACATCTTTGACTCATGAGATGAAGACAATTGGTTCATGATTGCACCATTTCTCCTTGGAAGAAACGGGTTGACGATAAAGACTTGAATGTGGCACTTATGGTGTGTGCCCGGCCTCCAATGTTGATGAAGAAGAGCCTCCTTAATATAAATGACCTCCTCCTTTGATGGTTAAGACCACCTTAGTGTTAAGCAACACTTTGGTTGATGATTAATATCACCATTAGTGTGTATAAAACACAATTAGTGCTAAAAAGCACATTTTTAGTGTAAAACAACACTTATTTTGGTGATTAGTTCACCATTAGTGTTTAAGAACACTATTAGTGTTTAAGAACACTTTATAATAACCTCCCTTTGCTGGATTAACACCTTAATTAGTGTTAAACAACACAATTAGTGCTTAAAAGCACACTTTGAAAGCTTTGAAAGCTTGAAAGTTAATGTTGATGTTGAAGCTTGACGGGGAATGAGATTTATGAATATCTCATGTGGTTGGAATCTCTTTAAAATCAAGAGAAAGCTCAGCAACAAACATTTACTTCATCACTTGATTGATTAGAGCAAAGGAGGTGATGATATGAGCAAGAAAAAATCACCAAAAATGAAGCTTTAATGGAAGCTTGAGAGGAAAAGAGAGAGGCGACTGGTTTTTCTCTGATTGCCGATGCGTTACTGCGTTGTTGGAGCTCAAATCAGAGCTGTAGCACCTCCACTCAATGGGCTACCATAGCCCTAAGGTTGCTTGCTTTATTGTGGTCTACAGCCGGGCAATGGCTGTACGACCAGCGCAGAAGCAGGCGGGTTGCTGCAGAGAGAATGCCGTCGCAGTGCCAAGGAAAATCACCCAATTACCCATACGAAATGATGCGCCCAGGTGTGCTCTATGCTTCCCTAGTTGAAATCTCAGAGAGATATGCCCTCTATAAGCTTGTGGAAGTCCTCCACCATGAGAGAGTCGAGCTCCACACAAGAAAGATAAGCAAAAAATGGATATTTTTGACCTATTCTACACCACAAGTGGTTCAAATTACCTAAGCTCTGATACCATGTTGAGAAAACGTGGTGCTCATGCTAGATCAAGTGTGTGGAGAGAGAGACTCAAAAAGTACAAGAACAATATCTTGCTTATTAAGTTGTTTATGAATACAACTAGGCCTTGCTCACATACAAAATGCCTCATGGCCTCATCTTTAAATAGATGAGCTAGTGGACCTTAAGTCCCTTCACACTCACACCTTCCTCTTCCCCTTCTACATAACCTTAGTCTCTTAATAGAAGATGGCTCTACTTGTTGCGGCATTCAGGGTATAAACATTGAGGAAGCCCACGCAGTCCTCTCCAATCCTAATGGTAACCCATTGCGCTCACCCAGAGACTATGACACCTGAGCGTGTCACTACCGGCAAGAGCTGCTCACTAACAAAAATACAAACTCCTCCCTGTGTCCCCGAGGGGACGAAAGAGGGAGACCAAAAAGTGTGACTCTTGCCTAATAAAATCTTCCCATGGTGACGGGTACGCTCCTCGGAAAGATGGTGCTCCTGGAGGAAAAGAATGTCGATGAGTCTTTTTACTATATCTTTGTGGAGCTCTCCTCTAAGGACACCTCGCCTCTGAAAGCACTAAGGCTCCCCTGACCCTAAATGTTCCATGAGGCTATCCGCATATCAATCTTTGTGGGATGCCAAACTGTCGAAACTGCCCTCCAATCGAAGAGTCTTGGGAGTGGGTTTTGATGGGGAATAATCGCAATTAGTCTTGGGACAAAGGCACGCCAAGTATACGCAGATCCTGTCCCCCATGTGCCGCCACTCTATTCAAGCACGAAAGTAGGCATACTCTGAACTTCATCGATCACAAAGATATGAAGGAACACAAAGAGCACCACCTCCAAGCTGGGGAGGACACCACCTCCCCATCCTGATCTTTATGGCATGAGCCTCCCAGCTCCATCCTAGCCAAGGGCCAAAGGTGGGTGAGCACGTCGGTGATGCGTAGATCATGAAGATGGTGTGAGAGCTCTACTGCCTACCCCTGGATGGCGGCAGCTACTAACTCCAAATCCCACTCCGTCCCCGGGGCTACACTCAAGGGAAAGGAGAACATCATCGGGCCACTCTCTGGCGTAGATGGTCTAGAATGATGAAACAACACAGACATCCGAATGGGAGCCACTATCTCCTCAAAAATATCAGTTCCTTCCACCGGAAGACGTCGGAAGAAACTGTAATCCACAAGCAGCCCCAAGGGGGAAGGGGGGGGGAGGGGCACACTGGGGGACTCTGGCAGGAGAGCCATCATTGGAGAAGCAGATATGGTCATCTCTATCGGCTCCGGGAATCGATGAATCAAGTGGCGGATAGAGCTCGCCGGCTGCCTCCGCTTCGGGTCGGGCACTGTCAAAGGGCAGCAGAAGTGCTTTGGAGAGGCGGAGGGAGGGGGGAGTGCAGGCTCGAAGGAAGAGGACTAGGCAGGGGGAACTGTTGTAGGAAGAGTCCAAGGCAAGGATGGAGGATGAGAAGGAGGGGAGGGGGGGAGGGCAGAGAAGAGGAAGATGGGAACGGCTAAGAGTGATCCATTGGAGAGGGAGGGTGTTGGGAGGGGCTCGCCAGGGGTTCAGTGGAGCCAGCTGGCCTCACTGGAAATTGAGAACCGGAGGAGTCGTCTAAGCGGGGTAACGGCCGCCAAACCGAAGAGGCCGAAGGTGGGACCCTCGCAGCAGTGACCGGAGGGGGCCCATCACTGACGGGTGGGTGCTGTGATAAATGCTCGAAACAATTCTCTGACAAAACCGAATCCTCCTGTACTCTGCCAACCTAGCACTCAGCTCTGGAAGTCGGTTGACGGCCCTAGCGTGGGCCAACGATCTGCCACTCTCCGGCAGCAGAGTTGTCCATAGTCGGGTCCTGGTGCTTGGCTTCCTAAGATCCTGCCTCTCTCTACCCCCTCGTGAAAATCTGAACTGGGACCGGAGACGGGCTCTTGGACTAGCGCCCACGGCAAGCTCTGGCGAGATGTCCCATCTCACCTGCAAATGAAACACTGGCTGGGAAGGCCCGAGTACTTCACTCGCTGTAGGATGGGGTCTCCCCAAAGGCAAGGAAGGGATATGACATGAGGCACTATCTCCAGCGAGGTAATACAGTTGCGAAGGGATGGAATCCCGGCCGCCCGTGCGAGGGACGAAGCGGCAATGGGAGGGGATTCCATCACTCTCCCAATTGGCTCCACCGATCACCAAGAGAAGAGGCCGGTATTCCTTCCTAAGGCCTAGGAAGCAAACTATCACGGGAAAGCCTGAAACACTAGCGAGTGGTTCGGATGCGGGGTCAAAGCCGTGTTGCCACCTCGCAAAGAAGGCCTGGGCCGTATGGAATGCAACGGGGCTCAGCTAAATGACTCGATCTGACGCCACTGGTGAGTCGAACTCAACCTAGTAGTAGCCGCACCCCAGAGGATGAATGTCCGTGATCTTTGCAGGCCCACCAAGAAGGCTAGCCTAAAGAAGATCTCTGAGTTGTCTGTGCGCAGGGCGGCTACTACCAGCAATCTTGCATACCACAATGGAGGCCTCTAAAGATGCAACAATCGTAGCGAGGAGCTGAAGGTCCACTTCAGAGAAAGATAAGTAAGTAACAACGGCCTCGGTCAGGGATGACGGAGCGGCTGCCATGTAGTCCTCCAAAGGGGTGAAACCAGAAGAATCTGAGACTTGCCGAATGAAAAATGCCCAAGAACTGAAGATGCTGCCAGATGAAGATAGAAGGGATGAAGAAACAATGCCGGAGAAAGACAGGGAAACCGGTGAGGCTACAGGGGAGGAAAGCAAGGAGGGGGGAGAGGGGGGGGAGGGGGGGGTGCACCGGAGTGAACAACACGGGGGAGAGGGGGGGGCACTGAAGAGGGGGTGAGCGCAGGGCCCAGGCGGAGCGAATAGCAGGGAAGGACGAGGGCACTAAGGGGGGTGGGGACAGGCGGATCAAGGGGATCAGGGGGACGAGGGGGTTGCAGGCAGACAGTGGGGGCGAGGGTGGGTGGAAGGGGTTGGGCAATGAGGAGGGGGGGCACTGGCGAAGGCGATGTGGGAGAGGGGGAGGAGGCATAGGCGTAGGCAATGCAGTTCGCAGGGGAAGGCACTCACAGTTCCTAGCTCGATTGATTTTGCTTGTTATGGAACCAAATCTTATTAACCCCATCAACAAACCAAGGTGCGGGAACAATCAACCTGTAGATCAAAGCAACCGAAACCCGAGAGAAAGAGAAACAAGGATAAGTTTCGGGATTTTCCCTATGGAAAATCCAATCCTCTGTTCTTTCACCATCCGGAACAACCGTAAGAGGAGTAAAAGGCTAATATTGTTCCTCTAACAAGCGCCATAAAGGTCTGTAGTTTGCATACCCAGCTGCCAATGGCTTTGAGCTCGAGGAAAGGATATAGCACTTCCTTTAGCATCAACATCATCTTGGCAAAACCAAATGCCTTTTGTAGAAAGAAAGTAAGCTTGTCGTGGAGAACGGAGAGCCAAAGGAGCATGGAATGCACGGCTCCAAAAGACACTTTCTTGTCTCAAGGTTTTGCCAGTCTCAGGAGGTCTACCCAACCACTGAATATACTGCAGAACAAGCTTCCAATCTCAAGGAGACGAGAGACATAAGGGCATCTAGAAATCTTACCCTCCACATAGCCAAATAAAAGTTCCCAGTGAGTTAGCTCCCATTTGCCAAATGCATCTATGTTCAAATTAAAGCAAAGAGGTGCAATCATAAGCGTCCAGGGTTGTTCCTGTGCGAGAAAAGTTGAAAGCAGAGTGGCTTTGCGTGCCAGACCATGATAATGGATATTCAAAATGTTAAGCCCTCCATGCATTTTTGGCGAGCATATGAACTCATACTTAAGGAGACGCAAGGCCTCCTTATAATGATAATTTCGACAAAAGATCTCAATGCTTTTTGTCATAAAACAAGAGATTTGGTTTTTAGACCATACCACAAGAGGGAGAAAAAACTGAATGTAAGCCATCAAAATCGATTGAACCATTCTCAATTTGCCATGACGTAGCGAAGTAGAGACTTTTCAATATTCCAACTTAATCATAAGTTTTTGCAACACCCAATTTGTAGCATAACGGAGTGAAAGATTCCATCCCAAAAGATATCCCAAATGTCTGACATGTTGTGTAGGCGATATGATTTGCCCATGCCATAAAATGCAGTGCCAATCAGTTTTGCTAAGAGGCATTTGATTTTTTTAAATTGATAAAAAGACCTACTGCCATTCCAAGCAATAGCACAGAGCAAGGCACTAAGACGGCAGCCTTGTCGAAAAGATCTACCCAAAACCCATAGAGAGGATAAGCCTTTTTCCAAAATGCATATGCATCTGGTAGTGCTATCTCGATACAGCCAATAAATTATGTTCTGCAGTTTTGGACCGAAACCTAACTTTTCCATGACTTCTATAATGTAATCCCATTGGACTATATCAAAAGCCTTAACAATATCAACCTACAATAAGAGCACATCTTGCTTGGTATATTTTGCATGCTCTATGCCAACATAGACATTAGCAATGTTATCTGTTATTTTTCTACAAGGCACAAATAACACATAACATTAGCAATGTTACTGTTATTAGTCTAAGAGTGTTACGACCCTGTGTTTTTCCCTCTGGACAACAAGCAGGTGGGCACGGGCACGCGCACGGGATGGACGAGTGTGAACATGCATCAAGTTTGGGTATGAAAAGGAAACTCATAAATAGTGGCCAGCCCAAGTGTGAAAGGGGACAAAAGGGAATTTTAAAGTTATAAGGTTTTTAAACCTTTGATGCTTAAAATATTATTATTATATTTTGAAAAAGCATGCGTTTTTGAGAAAGCGCATCACCTCCTTATAAAGAGAAGGGAGGCGATCTGAAGAGGCAGGTTGACGCGTGGATCACCATTGATCGTCGCCGTGTGGAGTCATCAAGGTGGTCGCCGTATGGAATCAGCTCCGCTACGCATGGGCTATCGGCGGCGGGTGGCGCTGTTGCACGTATGGCTACAGGCGGCGGGTGGTGGTGCTGCACGTATGGCTACAGGCGGCAGGTGCTGCTGCTGCTACTGATGCCACCGCCAGGAGATGCTGCTGCCAACGCTGTTGTTGGCCACTGCTGCTGCTGCTGTTGCTACAACTGCTGGGTGATGCTGCTACTGCTGCCGCTGGTTGCTGTCTGCTGGGCGCTGTCAGGTGGGCTATGAATAGCTTTGGGCGCCAGATGGATTTCAGCAGCGCATGGATATCAAGAGTGCTATATGCACGGGCTGCCAGCATCCATAGTAACCAGAAACGGCGTTTCCGCCCCCTGGAAACGGTTCGGACGTTTCCGAAAAAGGCAGACCGGCGGAAACGCCGTTTCTGTACATTTATTTTTTTCAGGTTAAAACGGGGGGGGGGGGGGGGGGGGGGCGCGTGCGTTTTTTTCATTTCGCTCTCCTTTCCTGCGCTTCTGCGAACCCTACGCCTATCACCACAAGGGCCCAAGGCTCAAGGCCAAGGCCCTAAGGCTCAAGCCTTTGCCCCCACAAGGCCCCAAGGCCTGTACTCTGCAGCAGCCTGTTCTCCAGTCTCACAGGTGGCTGCCGGGCAGCCCATTCTTCAAGGCTTCAAGGCTCAAGCCCAAGCCTCCAAGAGCAAGTGTTCTCGAGGGCAAGTGCTTTCAAGTCTCACTATGCCTACAGATCCCTATTGGCAGTATGCAACAAAAGAGGATGGATATGTCGGAGGTGGGGGTTCCCGCAAGTGGAAATGTAATTTTTGTAAAAAAACAGGTTCAGTGACCCGGGTAAAAGACCATTTGGGGCATGTCCCGGGCAGAGATGTCGCTTTATGTCAAAATGTGCCGCCCGATGTATTGGCATCACTTGAGGGTTGGAGAAAGCAACGCCTTGGTTTGGATGTTGGTGAGCAACATATGGTAGCACATGCAACAGGTGAAGCATCCTCGAGCCAAGTGGCCTCTTCAAAGAGGACTAGAGTTGAGAGCCAGACAGATGTTGACAGTGCACATGTATCTTCGAGTGTGGGTGAGGGCCCTAGTGCAAAGAGGACGCCTTTACCTAGTGTGGAAGTGCCTGCAAAGGGTTCATTGCAAAGAGCAAGCATTACAGCAGGCTTGCAAAAGCAAGCCATGAAGGAGGCAACAAGGGAGGTCACGCGCTTGTTTATACGGTGTGCTATCTCTTTCAATGTGGCTCGCACCATACAATGGAAGAAGACCATGCGGGCCATTAGCCGCATTGGCTGTGAGTGGGAGGGTCCCTCGGCTGAGACAATCCGCACACGAGAATTAAAGAAGGAGAAACTCAACGTAGAAGGCCAGCTTGAGTTTTTGAAAGAAACATGGAAGAAATATGGCTGCACTATCTTATGTGATGGATGGTCAGATGTACGCAAGAGGAATGTGTATAATGTGCTTATCTCCTCTTGCAAAGGCACCATGTTTTACAAGGCCATTGATGCATCGACTGCAGGTCTCACCGTTACAGGTCTCTTTATTTGGACACACATCAAGAAGGTGATTGAGGAGATTGGCCCACAAAATGTTGTGCAGGTTATTACGGACAATGGAAGCAATTGTGTCTCCATGGGGAGTATGTTGGAGGATGCATTCCCAACAATTGTGTGGACCCCTTGTGCCTCCCATTGTCTTGATTTATTGATTGAGGATTTGGGGAGAATTTTTTGGGTCAGCGAAAACTTTGCCACCGCGAGGAGCATTGTCAAATTTGTGACACAAAGACCAAAGGTTTTGAGCATGTACAGCGCTAATAGTACCTTGGAGCTTCTCAAGCCATCCACTACGAGGTTTGCATACATGTTCATAGTGCTTGAGCGGCTTCTTCGTGTGCGGCCAAATCTGATTCGCACTATTAGTTGTAACTTGTGATGCATGGATCCCATTGAGAAGGTGCGGGATATTCCCACAATTCTACAAGAGGACCGAGATCTTTACACTTTGCTTTACGAGGAGGCCACAACACCAGTTCACGACACACGTGGTGGTCGTCGTAGGAGAGGGAGGCCGGCTGCAGCTAGTACTAGTGCTGCTAGAGAGGAGGCTACTGGAGAGGACTCATCTTCTTGCAGTGAGGACACACGCGAGAGCCATGAGGACTCTCAGGAGGATTCAGACTCCTCGGGTGCTTCAGATGAGGCTCAACAGTGATCACTGATTCACTGATGTTCCATGTTTTTTGTTTAGTTTTTCTTATCCTTAGGGATTATGGACAGCCGGCATGTCGGTTATTTTGTAGTTTTTGAACCTCTAACTCCCAAGTTTGATGATCATTGCTGATATGTATGATGTATTATGATCACAATTTGCAGCTCGCTATGTATGCTTCGGCCTTCAGCCTTTAGTTTTTTATGGTTCACATGAATTTGCCGCGACATCATACATGTCCATTATCTACATTCTGTTAAGTGTTATGATTCTAATGTCCACTTGAGTCTTTGATGTGTCTTGTTTGAGGTCTCTATGCATGTTTTTTGCATCTCTTGACATAAGTTTATTTAATAGGATGTCTCTATGCATGTTTTTTACATGTCTAAAATAAATTCAAAAGAAACTCCGTTTCTTGCCGTTTCCGACCTCACGGAAACTCGGAAACACCGTTTCCAACCCGGTCCGAACCGACCGTTTCTGCCGGTCCAGGTTACTATGCCAGCATCCAACGACCAGATAGGTGGGCAGCCAGGCAAGCGATCAGTTAGGTGGGCAGCCAGTTGGGCAATCAGATGGACGCCAGGTGTGGGAAAGCGGTGCAGAGGATGGGCACACAACAGTGAATTTGGCTAGGTACTGGTGGTCATGGAGCAGGTTACTTGCATGTGACAGCCAGGCTGGTAGGTTTTCTTGCATCATGGAGCAGACCGCATCGCTGAGGCATCTCCACAGCCAGACTGGACAGGCTTAGACTAGCATGATGGAAGCGGGTCTATGGGTTTTTGGCCTTGTGATTGGATGGTGCATATGAGGATTTATCTGTCATAGAAACAGGACATTGGTTTTTCGAGAGGAAACAGGACTTTGGTATCGAGGAAACAGGCCTATGGTTTATGGGATACAGGTTTTTGGTTTATCGAATACATGTCTTTGGTTTCGTGTGGAAAGCATGTCTCTGGATTCATGGGAACAGGTTCTAGTTTTCTCGAGGTTACATGCAAGCTGTGACTATAGGAAGGACATATGGTTTGGTAGAGCACTACTGCTGTTTGGGAAAGGGTTGCGGGATCCATGGTTGAGATGGAGAAGACCTTTTCAAGCAGTGAGGTAACGTACAGGTGTGCCTTCTCTATGGAATGCTTTGCTGTATTTGCGAGAGTTGTTATTGGGAAAGTCCTAGGTGAAAAGCTAAAAGGGATCCTATTGGTAAAGGATTCTACAAGTTGTACTTTGTACTCAAATTTTGATCAAGTAAAGAAATACCGCAAGGAGCGCCACTGCGTTTTGGGGCCAATCGGTGTCCTTGTACTATTTGCAGGAGTATTCAAGCTCCCTGTTTGTTTTCCTTTTTCAAGTTCCCATGGGTGATGAAGTGTTTTGTGTGCGAGTGTTTGTTCCACTGCCTGTCAGATTTCTGAAGGCCGGTTTCATGGTTCCATCGCTGGGATATCGTCGACTTTCTCAAGGAGGCAAGCCCGTGGTTGTCACATCAAAAGCTTCAACATGTGAAAACTGGAAAGGAAGTAAAGGAGGCAGTGCAGAATTGTGTGTCTTTGCCTATATGAGGTGAAGAGCAAAAGCTAAGGATGAAGCTCAGGAGAAAAGACACCAAGGACAGGAAGTAGTCAGCCAGGAACAAGAAGCAGTTGAAGTGTTATGGTGCAAAACTTGGGTTGAAGGTTATGGCTTTCGACACTTTGTCACCAGTGGTATCTTCACGGAGCCTTCATGGGGTTCGGAAGGCGGCTTCTTTCTATGTTTAGCAGCTACTATGCTTCATTGGGGACTTGTGCTTACCACTTGGGTGGAGTACAAGCAGGTTTTGGGTACTTGAGAATGTATCAGCTGACGCTCAGTCGGAAGCGGAGGAACTTTATGAAGTTCTTATTCCCGAGCAGATACTGGCACATAAGGAAAGAAAGGTATAAGGTAAAGTTTCCAGTCGCTATCTTGTGAAGTTTAAAGAACTATTCATCGATGGATGCAAAGTGGATGGAGGAGGGTGACTTGGCAGATTCACCTTAAGTATTGCAGCTTTATCTTGATGCTTTTGAGTTGGAGCCGACTCTTGCGATGGCTCATTCAGGTTTAGCAGAGTTGAGGTCTGGAGCATTGCCTGATGCTCAAGAGGGGCATAACACCTCCGCTCCCTTGTTACAGACAGGCTCAGTTTTTCATCTAGGAGTCGCTTGGTGACATCTTTGTATTCACCCAAGGTACTGAGGCTGACAGTACATCTGCTTATGGGACTTCTATGATATTGTGTACTAGTCACATGAGATGGTAAAGTTGGGTATGGTTCACAGTCGGCTGCACCATGAACTATAACTGCAACTATGGATGGTTCTTGCCTTTGGAATGGCATGGTTTGGTTGAGCTCAAAGGCTGCGGCAACCTGAGCTAACACTTCGAGACTTTATGGAGGGCATAAGTCTTACAAGCAGTCCTAGAGTTGGTTTGGTTCATGGATATATGGATTGAACTCTATTTGTGCATGGATTTATACACTTTCCGAGATATTATGGTATTCTGGTGCCATTGGATCCTGGTACCCTTGAGAATACATTGGGCAATACTCTGGATGGGTCAGGATGAGATGCATGTATGTTGGTATGATACATCAGGTACTTTACCATGTTCATGAGTGTGGCTCCTACGGGATGGCCATAAGTAGAGTGGGTAAAGCATCAAGAGGGACATATGTGGGAAGTACTTAGTGGATGTATAGTTTAGATGCATTGAATGCTTTCATATGCTCATGTTGTACCATCAGTCGTAGGTCCTGCAGGATATACATGGGTGTAAGGCTTGCGAGCAACCCTGAGACTGTTATTGTGGAGTGGGTAGAGCATCTTCAGAAGCATATTGTTTGAGAATGCATGTATGTGTCATGCATATGTTTGTCATATGTAGTATGATGCATGGTTTTGTTTTTGGCTAACACAGGTTACGTGTTTCCACTTGGTTTTAGACTTTTGCTACAGGTTCTGAAGGAACAAGCAAGAGTTGTTTGTCACTTTGACGTGACGATTTGGCCTTACTGTTCAAGATGATTGTTTCATCACCCCAGATACACTGGAGGGGCATTGCTTTGGTCATATGCGAATCTTTCTTCATTGGATGCTTACTGTGTTATTGGGTGCACTCGAGGACGCTTGCTATTTTTCAAGAGGGGGATATGTTACGACCCTGTGTTTTTCCCTCTGGACAACAAGCAGGTGGGCACGGGCACGCGCACGGGATGGACAAGTGTGAACATGCATCAAGTTTGGGTATGAAAAGGAAACTCATAAATAGTGGTCAGCCCAAGTGTGAAAGGGGACAAAAGGGTATTTTAAAGTTATAAGGTTTTTAAACCTTTGATGCTTAAAATATTATTATTATATTTTGAAAAAGCATGCGTTTTTAATCTTGCTTTTGGCGTTTTTGAGAAAGCGCATCACCTCCTTATAAAGAGAAGGGAGGCGATCTGAAGAGGCAGGTTGACGCGTGGATCACCGTTGATCGTCGCCGTGTGGAGTCGTCAAGGTGGTCGCCATATGAAATCAGCTCCGCTACGCATGGGCAATAGGCGGCGGGTGGTGCTGCTGCACGTTTGGCTACAGGCGGCGGGTGGTGTTGCTGCACGTATGGCTACAGGCGGCAGGTGGTGCTGCTGCGCAGGAGCCAGGCGACTGCTGCTGCTGCTGATGCCACCGCCACGAGATGCTGCTGCTGCCACGAGATGCTGCTGCCACCGCCAGGAGCCACTGCTACCGCTACTACTGTTGGCCGCTGCTGCTGCTACAGCTGCCGAGTGATGCTGCTACTGCTGCCGCTGGTTGCTGCTGGGCGCTGTCAGGTGGGCTGTGAACAGCTCTGGGCGCCAGATGGATTGCTGCCAACGCATGGATATCAAGAGTGCTATACGCACGGGCTACCAGCATCCAACGACCAGATAGGTGGGCAGCCAGGCAAGCGATCAGTTAGGTGGACAGCCAATTGGGCAGTCAGATGGACGCCAGGTGTGGGAAAGCGCTACAGAGGATGGGCACATAGCAATGAATTTGGCCAGGCACTGGTGGTCGTGGAGCAAGCTACTTGCATGTGACAGCCAGGCGGGCGGGTTTTCTTGCATCATGGAGCAGACCATCGCTGAGGCATCTCCACAGCCAGACTAGACAGGCTTAGACCAGTATGATGGAAGCGGGTCTATGGGTTTTTAGCATCGTGATTGGATGGTGCATATGTGGGTTTATCTGTCATGGAAACAGGACATTGGTTTTTCAAGAGGAAACAGGACTTTGGTATCGAGGAAACATGCCTATGGTTTATGGGATACAAGTCTTTGGTTTATCGAATACAGGTCTTTGGTTTCGTGTGGAAAGCATGTCTCTGGATTCATGTGAACAAGTTCTAGTTTTTTGGAGGTTACATGCAAGCTGTGACTATAGGAAGGACATATGGCTTGGTACAGCCCTACTGCTGTTTGGGAAAGGGTTGTGGGATCCATGGTTGAGATGGAGAAGACCTTTTCAAGCAGGGAGGTGTCGTACAAGTGTGCCTTCTCTATGGAATGCTTTGCTGTATTTGCGAGAGTTGTTATTGGGAAAGTCCTGGGTGAAAGGGATCCTATTGGTAAAGGATTCTAGAAGTTGTACTTTGTACTCAAATTTTGATCAAGTAAAGAAATACCGCAAGGAGCGCCACTGCATTTTGGGGCCAATTGGTGTCCTTGTACTATTTGCAAGAGCATTCTAGCTCCCCTGTTTGTTTTCCTTTTTCAGGTTCCCATGGGTGATGAAGTGTTTTGTGTGTGAGTGTTTGTTCCACCACCCGTTAGATTTCTGAAGGCCGGTTTCAAAGAGACACAAAACCATATTGCAATGGATGCAGATCCCTATTCAAGATCTTTTTGAGGTGATTAGTGATCATCTTAGTGATCAATTTATAAATCACTAGCATCAAGGTAATAGTGTGCCAATCAGAAAGTTTTTGACACAAATCCTTCTTTGGCACCAGTCTTACCAGTCCCTCCTACCAAGCAGAAGGCATGATCCCCGAATTCCAAGCCTCATTGATCATAAGAAAAAGTGACTCTTCAAGCATAGGCCAAAACTACAAAAAGAACTCCACAGTCAATCCATCCCATCCTGGTGTCTTCCATTTACCAAGTGCCTTTACTACCCTGTTCAGTTCCATAGCTGAAAACATGGACTCCAAATCAACTGCTTCATCCATATCTACAATGTTGGATACATGAGAATAAGCTCCTACCGAGCCCTGTGAATATCAAGATTCATCTAGAGCGGTGTTGCAAAAACATGCTAAAAATGCATAACACGTTCATGCTCTAGTTGGTGTATACCATGTGTCCAGTTGCCATCCTCTTTCATCACTCCAGACATACATTATTTTTATCTCGAAACATGCAAGCTTTTGAAAAAAGCTTTAGATGAGCAACCCTTATCCAAAAGGGGTTTTTGGCGTGATCTAACTTGCCATTTCTGTAATTTTCGGTGGTCATTGAGAGCCAATGGCTGCTTTGCATAGACAATATGATCCTCCTCTTGTTGGGATAGAATGCAAGTATGACTGGTCTCCTCCAGAAACTACAGCATATTCTTCAGCTGATATATGCGTTGTCTTTCTTCCCCCAAGTACCATTTGCCATATTCAATGATAACTGTTTGCATACGGGCAGCAAAATGATACCATGCAATGTCTATGTTCTCATACATTTCTGCCTCAACAAATGCAAACCATAGGGTGCAGCCAAGAGGAGATGCCAAGAAGTGGGGAGAAGGACGACCAAATGAAGAGGGGGAAAGGGGAAAGGGGGATTGGGGACGAACAGGGCTGAGAGGGGGAAGGATGCCCGCGCTTGGGGGGGGGAGTTGGGAAGAGAGAGAGTTGTTTTGTGGGTGGGTAGTTCCAGCTTAGAGAGTTTCTGCCTCGTGGACACTGAATTAAAGAGGTATTTCTTGAGTGGTTTTTATGCCTGAGAATGGATATAATGCAAAGACAATGGGCAAGCTAGAGAAACAAGCTTGTCAAAAGGTGACAAAATACAATTTCGGTTGCTTGTTACATCATGACCAAGTAGACCAGGGGTGTGGGCTTGTGATTTGGGGAGGGAAGGTCCTAAGTTCAAATCCTGGCATGACCCCATTGGTATTGTGACTGCTTTTAAGTCACAAGTTATAATGCTCTCAGGCAGGAAGACCAAGCTGCCTCCATGTGGGTACCAAATTGTGATTACAGAAGGATCAACTGAAAAGGAGGAGGGGGGGGGGGGGGGGGGGGGGAGGCAGGGAGGGAGGGGGATATAATAAAAGAATACGAAGTAAGACTTCCATTGCTGTTACATCTACACTCTTTTAAATGATGTTTTAATTAATACCTGAAGAATAGGTAATATTTTGGCCATAAAAGGTACAAGACCGACACCAAACCTTCCAACAATGGTTACGTCCCTGTAAAAACAACTCAAATTGAACCATGTGTCCAAGAATGGCATATTCATAAACAACATTAGAAGATATCTAGCATAAAAACTTTCAAGAAACTTACCTTAGCCAGCTACTTAGAATAACTACTCCAATCAAATTGATTCCACCGAGCCCGATAACCAAAAACTGATTCATCTCATTGGCCTTGCTGTAATAAACTCGACATCAGTCACCTGTGATGGCAAAAATACTCTATACTAATGACTTCCCTTAGGCAGAACACGTGTACTAATAGAAGCCTTGCATATAATATATACCAACAACAGAAATAAATTAGCGGTCACATATCCTATGCAACCTCCAACAAAGGATAAAAGCTTACAATCGATTTTTTACATGTATACGCCATGTCTAAACTCTATCCTAGCTATGGCTATGATTTAGGAGAGACTCAACAAGTTAGTACAACTCTCAATGATGGAAAGATAGTTCTTTTTAAATTCAGGTTGCTATCAAATAACAACCTGCCCCATTTTTTTATATTTTAATTTAATGTACATTGCTTCTCCTTTTGCACACACACCGTCCTCAACAATCGACTACAAGTGATGTCCTCACAAAATCCCATCCCACAAGCACTCTCGAGTAAAGTTTGGGCTCTAGACTCTCTATTTGTAAGCATACTCGAGTCTTCAATGAGAATCGAGGATACCCAATCGAGTTATATAATGCAAAATGTCTAATTTTCCTGATTAGGTTTTTTTTTTGGAGGTTGCTTTCAAAGAGCAACCTGTCCCATTTATTTAAAAAAACCTGTCAATAGCAACCTCCCCCATACCAAAAAAAAAAAGAAAAAAAAACAATTGTCAATTAGCAACCTGCCCCATACGAAAAAACAAAGAAAATGTACATTGCTTCTCCTCTTGCACATGCACTGTCCTCAACAAGGGCCTACAACTGATGTCCTTCTCACAGAATCCCACCTCACAGGCACTCAGTAGTGACGTTCGGGCTCTAGACTCTCTATTTGTAAGCCTGTTCAAATCTATGATTAAAATCAAGGATCCCAAATCAAGTTTTACAATGCAAAAAAAAATGGTTGTCTTATGATGGAAAATGGCAAAGATAGGCAAGTTTTGCATGTTCTATAAATTTTCAAGGATGTTTCTAGGCCAATCATGGGATTTTTAAGGGACTCTTACAGCCCCCTCCCCCCCACCTCTTCCCCCCCAAAAAGTATATGAAACATTTCATAAAGGTATGAATTTTTTTTAAATGGGACTCATCAAATGCCTCACAACCATGCTCTTTCTTGGGCTCACAATAGACTTCTTTAGATGGGTCTCGATCTCCTTCACCTTTGACCACAGGTACATAGAGGTGTTGTCACCATTTGGCTCCCTGAACAACAAAGTATCCTTAAATAAATGCAAAGATGGATTCTCACTGGATCTTTCTATGCATTTGGACACCCATTTGACTGGTGAATCACCCTTAGGATGTCCAGTGTTTGGACTTTGTTGATATGATCAGTAGTCATGTGGCATGAGCTGGTATTTCCAAAGGGATGGGAGCTTTGCTGATATGATCAGTAGCTCTTTTGGTAGCGCTAGTGTGACTAGTAGGCCCGGAGGTGTGACCAGTATGACTGGGAACATTGGTGCTCGGGGTCATCTAGTATGACTAGATCCCTGGGTGAGATACATGGCTTGTGTGTGTGTGCAAAGATAAAAGATTTATTAGCTATATATATATATATATATACCATCATAAGGCCAGATGAATCTGAATTTACGAATAATTTTAAAAGAAAGAAGAGAACCAACAAAAACAAACAAAATAAAATTTATATTTTTTAAAAATTTATTTTCGTGTCTTGCATGCCTACATATGTCTGGTCTAGTAGCGCTGGGAACACCCAAAACTACTGGCTACGAGGCTGTGTGGATGCCTTTGCTTGTTGATTAGTGATTGGCTTTTTGCAGATGCCAAAACTGGCCATCGGAAGTCACAAAATCCATGTTTAGGACTTAGTTAAAATTTATAAGGTGGAGTGTTCACACCCACATTAAAAATGGGTGTGAACACCCCAATGGGCACACAAACCCATAAGTTCTATCTAAGGGGGGACTTTAATTTTAGAGGAATCCAATATCATTTACGTGGGGTTTTAGGCACATTAAAACTAAAGGCATCGATGGCCACATGTGTAACTCCTCAAGCCTTCGCATGCATAACAGCAAGGTGGTCAACGTGGGGGGAGAAGGACAGCCGGCTAGCATTGGACTTGGGCTCGCTCTCTTCTGGCTGACAAAGCAAGTGCTGGAATCCCTCTCTCACTGACGGACTGAAACGATATACTCCCTTTCTCTCGCCGACAGACTGAAGTGTTCGATGCTCTCTCTCTCTCTCTCTCTCTCTCTCTCTCTCTCTCTCTCTCTCTCTCTCATTCGGTGGAGCTAAAGTGAAGGCGGCTTTCTCTCACCCGGTGAACTGAAGTGAAAGCCCTCGACTCTCTCTCTTTCACCCGGCGGACTGAACGGAGGCCTGGATTTTCATTCTCTCTCCCGCGTCGGACAGAACCACGGCATCGTTTTCTCTTCTCCTCTCCAGACTGATTCAGCGATCAGATCCCACCATTTCCTCACTGTTCATTCCAGGGATGGGCCATAGAGGAGGTGGGAACAGTTGGTTATGACTCTCTGTCCCACAAGGCAGTTTGCTGCTCACAGTTGCATAAGGGCTGCATACAGAGTGCACCCCTCTTTCAGCACAGGGCTGCATATAGAATGATACAGCAGATTATTATCTTCTTCCATTTTTACACACACACCTGGCTGCACAAGTGGGTGGCGAACCCCTCATTAACATAAGTGTGGGACCTGCTGAAGGCTCTCATCGAATTTCTCTCTTGATACAAGTACCTTGAAGTAGTATCAAAAGGAAGGTATGTGTTGGAAAGAGATGTTACACACGTGTTTCAATTTGTGATTGAATACTAGAAGAGCAAGGCTCTCTAGCCTAGTGTGAGACTGGGAGGGTTTGTGAGATCCACATAGCCGGCTATGTGAGACTGGGCCCTTTTTGCGAGATCCACACTAGACCGGTGTGAAGCTAGAAACACCCCTTGCCTTGGGCTTAGGCAGAGGACTTGTTTTACTTTATTTTCATTCTTAGTACTTGGAAATTTGGTGTAAGAACACCCTCTACATGTATCTATAAATACTCCCTGCCCGTTCCGGACCCATTGTGTTGTCACATTTTCCAAGTCTTGAATTCTCACTAAATTAAGTGTGGGTGAGTGTGGTTGTAATTGGTAGAGCTATATGTACTAAGTGTCTTAAATGTGAGGTTTAATATTCTTGGGAAATTGGATTATATCACCCACCTCGGTTTCAGGTGTGACCATTCGCAGCTAAACAGGTCAAACAAACTCTAGGAATACATTATATGTATTGAAAAAGCACACAAGTTGTTACCAAAGCAAAGTGAACAAACAGGGCTAGAGCTTTGCCAAATACAGTTGATTGGTCAAACTTGATACCTGAATTCCCAGGGATTTTCAGAAAACTGTTCTAGAGCATCAAATGCCCTTGTTGGTCTTGACCATCTTAATGCTGTTCTTTGCAGCGAAGGAAACCGGTACAATATATTTCCCTGCTAAAATATACTCATTAACTTTTGCCTTTAAATTTACAAAAGCTTCATACAATTTCATACGGCACGTGAACATCCTTATAAACTGTGTTTGCAAGAGCTTGTCTCACATGTCCTTACCAGTTTATCAACTTCTGGTTCTCCATCGAATCTAAGCAACACAGGCAGCATAAGTGATTCCAGATCCTGTTGAACATGACAACGCTAGAAAATCAGGATAGATTATACCACTATTAATTCTTGAAAAGGTTTCCACCTCAAAAAACCAGCAGAGGTGATGCTTCCTGAAATAATAACATGCTACGAATTACAATATTGAGTCGTCTTAGTCCTCAACTAAGCATAAGAAGAATCAAATCTAGCTTAAGTTGCCTCAACTGATTGCCCTCAATGGATACCATAGCTTCTATAATTGCTGTATCATTTACTTGCGGTTAGAGAATAGCTCTACTCATCAGTTATGGAAAGGGTAGAGAGAGGTACATCCCATCACTGAGAAAGCCATGGCATTGTAACATGCATCAAGCCTCACATGGGTGTATCATGGATACTGAGGCACTGTTCAAGGTAGATTGAAAGAGCCCTAAGTGTATACAGTGACAATGCCAGGAGTGTAGTCAGGAAAAGATGCACTAGGGTAGCAAGGTGGACACCTATAATGGGAGAGAGAAATACTCCAAGGAGGTAGATTGGGAGAGCCCTAAGTGTATAAAGTGACAATGCCAGGAGTGTAGTCAGGAAAAGATGCACTGGAATAGCAAGGTGCACACCTATAATGGGAGAGAGAAATACTCCAAGGCATTGGCCTATGAGAATGAAGGCAATGGATACACTGGAGCACAGAGTTGCATCAGATTTGAGGCAAAACTAGCAAATCAGGTTTGAAGAACCAAATGAGGGATCCAGTGATGACGTAGAGCACTTCCGCTTCAAGTTTCAGTGTGTTTTGACATTGACACCAAAAAGACTCTCTGGCCCTACAGGCCACCACTTTGGCACTATCCCCCCCTTCATGATGTAGCCTCCTTTTAGAGTGGCCAGCCATGACGGCAGCTCATTCCCCCACTTTTTAAAGTGTATTTTGCCGAAATGGCTGTGAGCATTCTCTTGTATACATGAAAGCCAACTTTGAATTCTTTTCTTCTCTTCTCAATTACAGTAGCACTTTAGCCTGAATTCTTTTCAAAAGAAAAAACCAAGCATTTAAAAGGCTTCTTCGTAGCAACATGAGTGGTCTGAAAGTTTAAGAGCAAGAGGATTGCATTATAACTATTATGACATGTACTTGCATCATGTTCGTATTTGTAAGGAAAGTTGCATGGTTGTTAAGAGGTCCAGATCTTACCCTGCTCTCTTCCAAAGATGGCACATCTAGAAAGGGTGCAAGTTCCTCAGCACAAACTACGCCTCCTTTAGATTTGATATACTCTCCGATCTACAAAAAAAGCAATACAGAAGAAAGATTCCCAACCCATGAGCCTTAAGACAAATGACATGTCAATATTAGACATCAACCCAAAATGAAAGAAAGCAATATCATAATCGTAAAACCCAATCCAAAGACTTTGAAGGAGCATCCCTCCTCATCCTTAGATCTACCGTTATGACGCCCCTCAAATGCTTCTCTTACATCAGCAGCAATGATGAAAGAAGTAGCAAGCTACCAATTGGAAATGACAATAATCCAAAACCTTCCATGATTAGACACATCAATGTTGAGAATGTGATGATGGCCTTTTGTATTTGAAGGGGAGCATAGTCCTTGTAATTGATGCACGTGTGCAAAGGTCTAAAAGGCCTAATGTTAAATGCTGAATGTAAGTTGGTGAGTAGATGTGAAAAAGGAAAAATCATGGATGATGTAATTGCAATGATGTCATAGGCCACACAGGTGATTGAAGAGGCATGCTAGGTGTCACTTGGAGTTTTTGCATGGACTGCTTTCTTGAGCTACAAAGGCATGTATTTAGGCTCTCTTTTCTAGAGAGCCTAGAGAGAAAAGTTGATGAATAAGTTAATGTGAAAGCTACAAAGGCATGTATTTAGGCTCTCTTTTCTAGAGAGAAAAGTTGATGAATAAGTTAATGTGATTTGTGTTGAGCTATTCTTGCCAAGCCACTTTTTATTTAGCCTTTAATTATCTCGATTATTCAATTATGATGAAGTTAATTATCTCCTTTGATCCTCTCTAGCTACCATGCTTTTTGACATGGTATCAAAGCCTCGGTATAGTACAATACCCTATTTCCTCCCTTCTTCATCTCTTCCCCTCCACAAAAGATTAGTGATTACTAGAGAGAGGGGGTATCTTCATCTTGAAGAAAGACAAAAAGAAATAAAGAAAGAAAGATATATGAACGTCTTCAAAAGACCCAAAGGGTCTATGAGACCAAGAAGGTAGTACAATGTATCCATGGAAAAGAAAAACTATACGACACTAGTATAGCATGGTTGAATGCCCAACTAACTAAGTAAATGAAGAAAATTTGAATGTTCAAAGACTGCCTACACAAGATGAACAAAACAAATGAGGCCAAACCAAGAGAATGATTTTTCCATTCAAAAAGGGGTTTTAAATACAAAATGAAAGGGCTCCCTCACACCCATCTTCTCATTTGCATACCAGATAAATTCTCCATACTCAAACCCATGTGAGTACCTCACTCTTGTTTCCACATATAGATAACGGGCAGCCTACCCTCTCTACAGATGCCCCGGGTCATAAGAATTCATCGTCCCCTCGAATCAATACGCCAACAAAAACATAGCTCTCATACATGTGTATATCCGCCAAAACTGCACTAAGCCAAGTACGAAAGATAACCATCATCAACCACATCTCTATGAGAACATGGATATGCCTACGTAACCACATACCAAGCCATCTCCTCCTTACTGCACAAGGGACGGGTCTAGCCGTCCGCCCCCTGGCTCCTAAACTACTGCACCACGCACAATGTGGCTCCTACAAGCTTCTCAAACAAACAATGTGGACCTTGAAATTAAGCCCAACCATACAACCATCAAATTCTTAAACCAATGAATGAAAAAGCTATAGAAATGTAGTCTTGGAAACACACTCAAGAGGTCTTATGTGCCTAATGCTAATGATCTAATCCTTGGGATTAGGTCCTAATCTGGGTAGTGTTGGGGAGCCCTGAGATTAGGGAAAAGGCTACAATGTAGGTTACGAGTGGCTAGGTTTCATTATTATTGATAATCCAAGGTTAATGGCTATTTACGACTGCGTGGTTATTTATACCAAAAATAGTCACTTTTATAAGTGACTTATGGGTTATTGAGATCATACCATTATACTTGACAATTGGTATGTGCCTGGACCAGAGCACCCTTACTCCTACCATGGACATGGCGGTTCACAAGCGGTCTTGCCAAGGGTCCCTTGGGACAAGCTCTGGTGGTATGGTACTGTAGCCCTAGCTTGGAGGAGATTTTGGATGTTTTTGTTTTAAGTGCAAAGCACAAGGAGAGTTTTTTAGTACTCGTTGCCTTAATGTAAGACTCCTCCCCAAGGATCAATTGATACACAAGCTAACATACAAGGTTAGAACATAGAAGGGTGCTGGCAAACTCACCTCCCAACCGTAGATTCCATCCAAAATCTCCCCTGAGCTAGGGGCTAAGGTTCCACTCCCCAAAGGCCAACCTAGCATCCCATTCCACCAAAGCTTGTCTTAAGGGACCCTCGGCATGAACCGCCATGTCCACGGCAAGAGTAAGACTACTCTAGTCTAGGCACAGACCAACTATCAAGTTTAACAGTATCTATCCACAATAACCCATAAGTCACTTATATATAGACCACCGCCGCCATAAATAGCCAGTAACCATGGGATCTATGTTAGTAAACGTATATCAACAAAAACAGATTGTAGCCAACAGATGAATGCTTAGCACTACTGTAGGCAAACTCGATCATTGGGATGTAATGGAATGTATCTTTCCCAATCAAATGGTCACCTAGAGACGTATACACGAAGCATATCCTCCAGAACCTGATTCACCCTCTGTCTGGCCATGGACTGAGGATTGTTAGCTTAGGAAATAACCAGCCACAATAACTTTATAACCTTAGCTTAGGGATAGTTTAGGAGTAGGATTCTAAGAGTCGTATATGTCGTTCTAATTCTCAAAGCTGATAATTATATACCCGCTCACAAGCGCTCATTGTAATCATGAATGGATCATTGGATAATCACGGAGAAGAAGAGCTTTGAGTCTTTCAGTTTTCGCATTGTCTGTGCAATGTCGTATTCGCCTGGAGTACGTATTAATCAACTGCTCATTGTTTAATTCTGCCATGATGTTTACTGTTTGAAACCTTGCATGTCATACAGGAGACAAAGATAACCTTGCAAGTGACAAAATGGAGATGTTCCTTGTCATGTAGGTAGAAAACCTCTTGTACCTGTTTTCTTGAGAGAGAATTTTTGGCTCTGCTCAAGCAGAGTCATCGTGATGATGTGTGGTTCTGATGGTGTATCCAACACATAGAGCACTGTTGTAGCCTTTTCAATTCTCTACATATTCTTCTTCTGAAAATACATTATTGCATCAATTCTGTCTACTGAACCATCAGCCGCGCAGCCCCCAACTTTATCAGATTCAAGATTCAGAGCAATGCCTACCATATCACTCTCAAAGTCTTGAGATGGTACTAATTCATGTGCCTTTGGGAATGCCATTACAGGTGGTGCATGGCTGTCATCAGCCCATGCTGTAAGGGTGTTGGGTTTATAAGCCATTACAGGTGGTGCATGGCTGTCATCAGCCCATGCTGTAAGGGTGTTGGGTTTATAATCCATTCAAGTAATGCTGCTTGTATTATCAAATAATACAATACTAATGCAATAAAAAGCCCTTTCATTTTGTAAGAGCATGAGGGCCATAAGTAACCCACCATTTTCCACCGGAGTTCCTCCTTCCCTTCATTTGGATTACCGTCTCCAAAGACAAACGAGAAGACCTACAAAAGCAGACGAATAGGTACATTTCATTCATTAACTTTTCAACACTAGCACTGAACTCCTAGCGTACAATTGTGAGCACCCAAGCAGGCAAAGTAGCTGCAAAAGGTGGCCTACATATCTTTCAGCTGAAGGGATTTACAGATTCAAAGAAATTCAGGCCACCTCTCTCGAACCCTCTTCTCCGATAGTAATATGGATCCAAGTACCTGTTGTGTGACAAAAGACGAGAAAACATAAGAGAAGTATGCAGCCTCGTCCACAATGTTCTAGACACCAGAAATTCTGAAGTATTACTCTCGAGTAGACGCACATGCCATACCCAACCCATGCCTGCAACCCTGCACACACACGTGCAGACATGCACCCATACATGCACACAATCCCACACACCTATCACACAAAGAAGATTACAAGAAAAGCGCATACCAAAATAAATCGGCTGGACTTATGTAGAATGAAAAACCAGAGTTGTACGACCTATGACCTTGGCGATTGTCATTCTCACTGTAGCACAAAGATGGCAACAGATGTCAGCATTCATTTCCGAATTACACAAAAAAGCACAAAGAACATGCTTCCAAATTTCATCCTATTTCACAAAAAAGGCATCTTTTCAGTCCTTGTGAAGCACACATCTGGATTGAGTACTCATTAAAGTAGAAAAGGCATAGAATAGAAGGTTGCTAGTTTTTTCGAAAAGGACAACTCAAATGCTTGCTGATAAGCTACCAGTACCTCCTTGAAGACGTGAGAAGTACCATCAGTGTGCTGTACACTAGCATGATCGAGACCAGTAGGGTTGTTCCAAAACTGACCCGAATCAAATAATCTGCAACTGCCTGACAAAGCCCACATTAATATTACTGAATTTCACAGAAGAAGTACACCAAACGAAGCTAAGTTCAACATAATGGCCCATTTAAGCCCCTTGGCAGATATTTTAAAGCAAAAGGTGATAGAAAAAGGATCATGACCCAAAACCCCACCAGCCATGTGCACAAAATGTTGGTGGAGTGAGATTCCAGCCCATTCTAATACCCGGTGTGTTACACCCCAAGCCCAAGGCTTGTTAGCAGGTCTAACATGGAGTTGGGTTGACCTAGGCGCCATACTTTCACGTTTGAATATGGTCTTGCTCCTACCATCCAGAGGGGTGTAGACTTTTATGCTAATAGCACTATACAACAGTTGACCAACCCTTGCCCTTGTAACCGAGCATTTGGACATTAATTGGTTGCAACAACAGGTTGATTGCCAAGAGGAAGCGCAAGGCTGTCCCGCCTTAGCAAAATAGTGGACAGCCACCGAAGAAGGATTCTAAGGACTCCAAGAAGCCACATTTTGCTTCCAAAAAGAAACCAGAGACAACCGTTCAAGTTATGGATTGTCAAATGAGCAGAAGCATGCCTATTTCTTGAAAGGCAAGTGTTTCCAATGTGGTAGCAAGGAGCACAAAGCCAAGCTTTGCCCCGAGGCAAAGAACCCGCGAGAGGATCTTAGCAAGAATCGATCCCATGTTAATGTGGTTCCTCACGTACAAGGGCACACCGAACACGCACCACAAACATGCATCAAAGGATCGACAGGTTTGCAAGACTTGGGAGAACAATCACCCATCACCCTCCTAGGGACTGCCTACGAAATTCTGCCCAAGGCCATCAGCCGGAGATTGCAGCCCCTTCTCCCCAACTTGATTCATGGTACACATACTAGTTTCATTCAGGATCGGAGTATTTTGGACAACATCTTCACCTGCGTCGGCTAGGATGTGGCAACAGGATCTGATTGTGCTCCTTCTCGATTTTGAGAAAGCCTATGACGGAGTAGATTGGGGCTTCTTGGAGGGGACGATGTACGCTAGGTTTCCTAGAGGGAGAGGGTCTGAGGTGTATCGGGACTCTACTCGGCTTCTCATAGCCAAGTTCTTATTCAGGGTGCTAGAGGTAACAGATTTCCACTTTCACGCTCAGTCCGGCAGGGGTGCCCTCTAGCACCTTATCCCTTCGTGTTCGTCGCTGAGGCCATGAGCAGTTATACCAGACTCCAACAACTGCGTCTCCCCATCCGAGTGCAAAAGGAGCATCTTGATTCCGAGTTCGCCGACAACACAGCAGCATACCCATCAGGGGGCCGAGGAGAACCTCCAAAGATTCGCCCAGGCGATTGAGATTTTTTGTCGTGCATCGAGAGCACAAATCAACTGACACAAGTCCAAGTTGGCATTGACATCTCCCCTAAGCAACAGCTCGCCCCCTTTCTTCAGAGCATTCAGAAGAAGCTGTTATACTAGAGTTTGACCAGGCTTTCCCTAGCTGACCAGGTAGTGGTGGCGAACCAAGTTCTTCTCGCCACCATGTGGTACATTACCTCTTGCTGGTCTTACTCCCGGGCATGTATTGGTTAGGTTCAATGTTTGATCCGGAACTTTCTGTGGGCTAGCAGTGATGGGAGACTGGCCAAGGCCAAGGTGGCCTGGAGAGTGATCATTGAGCCGCGATGTAGAGGGCCCTCCATTCAGAGCCGAGCCTTATTGGGAAAGTTGATTGTTAGAGCCTTATTGAGCCTCCGGGTGGTAAGCCTTTAGCCTTGGAATGACTTCCTCCTGGCTAGGATCTCCGCCTACACCCCGACTCTGGGAGGCCCTTGGCCTTAGAGCACGAGATGGATTTTCACAGAGATCAGGGCACGTGCCTACAGCCCAACATTTGAGGACATATTCACAGCCAGTCTTTTGCATGCCTAGGATCACCTCGGGCTGGCCCTTCAGCAGTCAACTCCATTAGCCTCTGAGGAGCAGCTCCGCCAGCCTTTCAGGCTGGCCCTTCAGCAATCAACTCCAGTAGCCTCTGAGGAGCGGCTCCGCCAGCCTTTGATCTGAACCCCCATGGTCTATCTGCCTAGAGGTCACATGCTCGAGGCTCATCCACACGTATCATGGGGAGCTTTGAGCACCGGCCCCCACTAGGTGACTTAAAGATTAGCTCACATTCTTACAGTTGCCCCTTGAGGCCCAGGAGAAGAGCCTTACTGGGATCCGGGGCAAGGACAGACTTAGCCTCGACATCAACTCCATCATCCCCCCAGAGTGGCTGGCCTTGATACCGGACCCTCCTCCCCCACAGGGGCTGGGAGTGTTCACCAGGCACGATATACCCTTGCACTTCATGGCACGGATGACAGCTCCGCCTTACTCACCTATTCTATCAGGCTTCATGGCAAACTGGAGAGCATAGAGACTTCCTTATAGGACTTCAGGGGATGCACCTTGCAGAGGGTGCACATGAGTGGCACATCAACCTTCCTCCGGCCAAGGTGGGCAAAGAGACTTTGGCAGTTATGGATTTGGGAGGGCCAGCCACTCATGAGTCTCTAGTGGGACCCAAGAAAGTGGACATGGCAAGATCCAGAGGACAGTGTGAGGAGACGCCTAGCACCCCCTTTTTTGCTTACACTACACTACTAGTGTCATGTGCAATACATGTGTAGGACTGATCTCAAAGCTAATCCTTAAGGGCAACAAGATAAAGAACCAGTTTAGAATCAAATTCTGAAGCATATGTTGCTGATATGGGCACGGAAGGACTGGTGGAGGACACTGGGATGCTGTAGGCCAATGCATGAAAGAGGAAAAGACCTGTCAACTGCAGTATTTGAAGAATACTTTGTCCAGGACCTGGCCGACCAACAGTCAGCCAGTCCACTAGAACTTCCCAAGGCCTATTAAAAGGCGACTTTGCTCATTGTTGAGACTCATTCAATCCAGCCAGGACCGCGTCCTAGACTTAGTCATAGATATAGGTATAGATAAGGTTTACACCTTTTCAAGAAGGCAGCCAAGGGCTGCAAGATTGTATACCTTTTTGTACCATATGAATATACTGAATACTCAGCTCTCTCTCTTCTCTCTTTTGCATCAGCATGTTCCAAGATGGTGTTTAGGGCTGAAAGAAGACTCCCAGAGCTTCTGCATGTGACAACTAGGCCGCACGATTCATATGAAAGGTAGAGGGCCCTCCAACACCAACACCAACAGGACATTGGCGGTCTACCCACCACACACTCTCTAAGATTTTTGGAAGCTATAGTGGAATAGTTTTCGGCCGCAAAAGATTACCTTTTTCATGTGGCAACTAGCACATAGGAACTTGGCAATTGTCACGTGGTTGGCCATTGGAAGTAGAACCAGCATTATGTCCAAGATGTGGCCATCCCTAGGAGCCTCGGCATCATTGTCTTTGGAATTGCCCGAAGGCTCAGTAGGTTTGGCAGAGGATGTCACTAGCCTAGACATTTCCCAATATGAAAGGGGTCTGGTGGACTCCAGGACGTGTAAATATTTGGAAAGTACAAGCTTTGGGAATGGGGGATTATCTTGGAATACAAAGCATCACACTCCTAAAATTTAGGAGAGTTGCTATTTTTGGCCCAGCTCCGATGGAAATCCTATTCGCATCATTACATCTAGAATTGAGCAAATACCAAGAGTTGCCAAAGTACCTATGACAAATGGGCTACCAGTTATGGGAGGACCCATCTCTTAGATTGGGACATGTGGCAAGAAAGTGGATCAAAGTGAGACAAGTGGCTTCACACTTGTCACTTCAGCTATTGAGTGGCTCTCCACTTGTCATGGAGGCCCAAATCTAAAAATTGGAGCCCTCTCTCTTCATTTGGAGGAGACTTTACTGCCTCTACCATGTTGGCGACTCCTCTCTATTTTTGGTGGTTCTTTACTCCAAGGTTATGGCTCTTTACCACCATTACAGGCTGCCCTAATGTTGGGAGCTCTCACTGACTTCTTCCATACCAGCACTCCGACGGCCGATCCACCCATCATACCCAGACCACAAGCTAGTGTAGGAGCTCGGCCGAGAGGTGTGACACTCGACAGAGCCACTGAGTTATGCAAAGCTCGACGCCCCAGACCCCATGGCCCTCGCCCACGGCCACGCCACCACACGAAGATCCGGGCCATCATCTCCCATCATCGCAAGACCTTCTCGCGCCAGCTCAGTTTTACCACCATGTCACAGCGGCCCATGAGGGATGTATTAGGGTGATATGAGAGCTCTCTGCTCCTGTACCTAGATCAGATTTTAAAGTTCTAGATTTTTGTTATCTTTCTTTATTACTATTTTGTACGCAGGATAATGTACCTCATGGATATGATGTAACCTTTTGGTCTCATAGGTCATTTTGGCCTTTTGAAGACGTTAATACAACTTTCTTTCTTTCTTTCTTTCTCTCTTGTAGGCTACCTATTTTGAAGGCTTCCATCACGAAGAAATACTAAAGGCAAGGGTATTTCATCATTTTCTTATGATTTCCAGCCATTGTACCTGCTGTACCAGCCCTTGTACTTGTTGCACTTGCTCTACCGGCTGAATGGAGGGCTGTACCTGCTGTTTCAGATTCTGTACCTATTGCACCAGCCCATGTTATTGCTGTAACGGCTGAATGGAGAGTTGTATCAATTCTATTGCATGAAGACCCATGGTTTTTGGGGAAGAATCAGTACCCACATGGAGGTATATTGATTATAATGTTGGCTTGGCACTTCTACAGCCTATGTACCGGCAGAATTTTACGGTTGCCTCATGTTGGGCCGTGTTGTGGAATTTGTATATGGATAATCCAGCACCTCCTGTGGGGAGAAGAAGGTCTCAGAGCTTGCACATGATATTTTCTCCTTGGGTGATAAAATACTCCAAGGTGGGGGTCAGCCCATTCCAGCCTCTATGCAGTGTCAACAATGCACATCTCTTTTTACAATTTTGTGGATTAAGTGGCATATGTTTAAGGCTATGGTCAATTTGAATGTTTAATTGCATTAATGGTCAAGTGTTTTGTGAAACTCCCAAGCCTTCTGGAAGCTACAAAAGGATCCTACGCATTTTCACTATGGATCGGGCCCCCACCCGTATTGTTACGCGGGGCACAGTTGCTTGGGCCACTAAGGCCACGGTTGTCACACCCTATGAGGAGGAAGGTGGGGAACTAGCCCTTCGGGTCTCTAACCTTCGTATTTCTAAAATACCAGTCCCAACTCCATCCCCAAGTCGTTGGTCATCAGGTTCTTCCTAGAGATGGGAGATTTGCAACAGTATAGCTGTGTAGCACATATGGAGAGCTTGATGCAGCCATCAAAGGCACCCTCACCCCACCAGCAGAGTCCATCTGGAGCATCTGGCTCGATATCATTCATATCCTCCATGGTCAGTGAGGGGACAGTTTCAGGGTGGCTCAGACCGCATGCGGAAGCACCAAGAGACCTTCCTAAGGATTTGGCATCATGGTCCCTTTCTCACTGAAGCGATGGCAAGCCCACTTGGTGTCACCATTTGGCGACCCAATTGGTCCACCCGTGCTTTCTTATCATGTATGTACATTGGACTGGTGTCCATGGCAGTTGGATTGATGCCACTCATGTGATACTGTGGACTTGGCTTTCCGTTGAGACTTGTGCCTCCGTGTACATGCCCGAAAATGCTTGGTGGATTGGTGTTCCATTGGGTCTGGTACCTCGTGTACTTGCCTGGAGCACGTCTATTTTGGTATAGTCTCATGAACGAGGATTGTCCATACCAATGTTGCATTGGTGTTCCATTGCGTCTGGTACCTCGTGTACTTGCCTGGAGCACGTCTATTTTGGTATAGTCTCATGCACGGGGATTGTCCATACCAATGCTGCATTGCATAGCATCTTTATGTGCTTGCTTGCAATTGAAATTGCATGCTGTTTTCATGCTTGCTTGACGGTTGACCAATGTGTAGTTCCGGGTAAGGAAACGCCCGCCCGCGAACCGTGCGTGTGAAACTGTTGTTACCATATTATAGTAGTGATGTGTGTGAACACACTTAGGACCGCCGGGGCACTTTTTCCCTCACTAGGAGGTTTTTTCCCCCGTGCATTGTATATACGCCCATTATCTTCTAGGGCTTGTTATCTTTCATTTTTGGCACTCATAATACACTACTGTGTTGTGCTCAAGCTTCCTCATCTTCTTGAAGTTGTGTGTGCATTCCTGCAACCCTAATTCCAACAATTGGTATCAGAGCAGGCTTCCTCCTCCCGGGCAGCATCACCGGCACCTGCCGCTTCATCTCCTCCGATTGCGACGAGGTTTCACGAGCGTCTGCAGGTTAGTATATGCCGTGGGAAAACCCGTAGGGCTTGTTCGTTTCAGAATTTTGATCTGAAGTCATTTCGCCCTCCGTTTTTGCATTCCAAGTACTGCGCAGGCAAAATCGTCCTACTGTGCAGATTTTCTGTCAAGATTAAAATCTGCAGGACAGGTGCCCATTCGTCTGTTTTGGGCTGTGCTACATAGCACAGGTCGATTTTATACAGGTTTACCTCTTACAGACAGCATTTACATCTAGTAGTACAGTCATTGGCCATGGCTGACAACAATGATGTATTCCGCATGTTGGCTGCTGAGGATAAGTTGGATGGCACCAACTATCCATTGTGGGCATATATGATGCGACATGTATTGGTAGCAAAGGGGTTATGGAACATTGTGCAGGGTATTGATGCACGTCCTATTGTGGCTGGGAATGCTGCAAACACATCAGAAACAGGTACTGTTGATGATGGTGCAGGCACAAGTGCTGTAGCAGCTGTTCGAGAACCACCACTTTCAGCAGAGCAGATTCGTTGGGATGGTAGAGATGCGCAGGCTCATGCCTTGATTGCGCTGTCTGTCAAACGTACCATTATCCCACATATTCGCTCCTGCAGGACTTCTAAGGATGCTTGGGATGTACTTGCCACATTGTATCAGGCAAGAAATGAGGCTCGTGTTGCTTACCTCCGAAAACAGTTGGAGAGTGAGCATATGAACGAAGGTGATTCTATGGATAGCTTTTTGACAAAGATCAAGGATTTCAAAGAGCAGCTCATTTCTGCAGATGAAATCCTGTCAGACAGTTCACTTGTGCAGACTGTTTTGAATGGTCTACCAGATTCTTATCAGGGTTTTGCTTCCACTCTTCGCTTGATGATGAAAGGCAATCCCAATGCCTTATCATTTGAGGAGTTAGTTTCTGTTTTGCTGCAAGAAGACCAGTCAAGGCAAAACAGGAATATTATGCGTGTCGCAAATCAAGCTTTCGTTGCTAGTCAGAGAAGCGGGAAAGGTAAAGCTGGCTTTTCTTCTAGTAAGCAGAAATCTGCAAATGCTGCGCAACCAAAGAAGGAAGACAAAGATGAGAAGAAGGGTGACAAACAGAAGACATTTTGCAAGTACTGTAAGGGAAATGATCATGTCATCAAAGCGTGTCCTAAGCTGGCTGCGAAAGAGGCTAAGAAGAAAGAGGCTGGTATGGCTGTTGCAGATGCCTCTCCTTCTAACAATGAATCTGCTAATGTTGTTCAAGATACAGAATGGGCATTCAATGCGCAGTGCAGTTATGACCCATCTTTGCATGACACATGTATGTCTGCAGTAGATTCAGATGTATGGTACTTTGACAGTGGTGCCACTAAGCATATCACCTCGCAGCGCAGTTTATTCACTTTCCTTGAGTCTGCTCCCACAGGGAATACTGTCACTTGTGCCAATAACTCCTCTTATCCCGTTAAAGGAGTTGGACAGATTGTGCTGAATGTTGCAAATTGCAACACCTTTACACTTTTTGATGCATTGTATGTGCCAGGGATCAAAAAGAATCTGCTGTCAGTCTCCGCATTTGCCAAAACAGGTTTGGTTGTAAAATTTGTGGATGACAGATGTACTGTTCATGATCTCTCTTGTGGTGACATCATTGTAGCATCTGGTTCACTATGTCGAGGGCTGTATAAGCTCAATATGGATGGCAAATGTGTAGAGGATTCAGCATGTGCTATTATGGATACGCAGGCTATTTCAAATGCAAAACTGTGGCATGCACGTTTTGGTCATCTGAATTTTGCAAGTTTGCTGCGCCTGCAGAAATCTGAAATGGTGTCTTCTTTGCCTAAGCTTGAGGCACCTGTCAAGCATGTTTGTGAGGGCTGCATATTGGGTAAAATGCAGCATGCTTCCTTTCCCAAAGATGGATCAGTGAGAGCTGAACGCAGATTGCAGCTTGTTCACAGTGATGTTTGTGGTCCCATGCAAACTCCATCATTTGGAAACTACCTTTACTTCGTGACTTTCATTGATGATTTTACCAGGCATGCATGGGTATATCCTTTGAAGGCAAAGTCCGAAGTGTTTTTGTGCTTCAAACAGTTTTTGGTTATGGCTGAAAATGTGTCAGAAAGTAAGATGGGCACCCTCCGTTCAGATCGAGGGGGGGAGTATATGTCTTCAGAATTTAATGCATTTCTGGCTGAGCGTGGGATAAAACACCAATGTACAGTGCCGTATACACCACAGCAAAATGGTGTGGCTGAGAGAAAAAACAGGTCTCTCATGGAAATGGCAAGATGTATGGTTAAGAGTCAAAGTCTACCACATGGTTTTTGGCTTGAGGCTGTCATGTGTGCCACTTATGTACTAAACAGGTGTCCCACCAAAGCATTACAGGTTGTCACTCCATATGAGGCTTGGCATAGCCGCAAGCCATCTGTTGGCCATTTACGTGTTTTTGGTTGCCTGGCATATGCATTAGTGCCTGTGCAACATCGCAGAAAATTGGATGACAAAGCTGTCAAATGTATTTTTGTTGGATATAGTGCTGAGAGCAAAGGCTATCGTTTGTATCATCCACAGACAAAGCGCATTTTGGTTAGCCGTGATGTTGTATTTGTGGAAGATGCAGTTCAGCCCTTGGTTTCATGTACTAAGGAGACAGATATCAGCTCACGTGATGTCTATGATACATTGTTGCCTCTTTTCAGTGGTGCACAGTCAAGTGCAATACCTCATGAGGCAGTTTTTCAGCCTATGCAGGTTTTAAATGATGGCACAGATCAGCCTATATCTGATGCAGATGTGCATGATGCACTTGAGGATGAGAGACAAGAGATTGAGGGCTCTAGGAACATGCCTAGATGGCTGGTGCAGACTTTGCGTGACAGCAAGTTGGATGCCCCTTTGTCTAGTCGCACTCGTTCTGGCTCTCATGGTGCCTCTTATGCGTCAGATTGTTATGCATTGGCTGTTTCTAGTATGTGCGATGAAAGTGAGCCTGTTTCATTTGATGAGGCACAAAGTTCAGAAAATTGGATGGCTGCTATGCAAGCAGAATACGATGCTATTATGAAGAATGGTACATGGTCTTTATGTGACTTGCCCCCTGGCAAGAAGGCCATTGGCACTAAGTGGGTATACAAATTGAAGCGTAAGCCTGATGGCACAGTGGATCGCCATAAGGCTAGGCTTGTTGCAAAAGGTTATGCTCAAGAGAAGGGCATTGATTTTGATGAGACTTTTGCTCCCACATGTCGTATGACCACTGTTCGTAGCATCTGTGCATTAGCAGCTCATAATGGTTGGAATGTACATCAGCTGGACATAAAGACTGCGTTCTTAAATGGAGATTTGCATGAGGAGGTGTATGTATCGCAGCCTCGTGGTTTTGTTCAAAGAGGGCAGGAAAACAAAGTGTGCAGGTTAAAAAAGGCTTTATATGGTTTAAAGCAAGCTCCACGAGCTTGGTATGAAAAAATACATGCATATTTGACTGCACATGGGTTTCAGAATAGTCCAACAGAAAGCACTTTGTATGTTAAACGTGTGGATGGTGTACATCTAATCATTGCTCTCTATGTCGATGACATGCTGCTCACAGGACCAAATGAGAGTCATATTGCTGATTTTAAGGCTGATTTGAATGCCTCTTTTGAGATGTCAGATTTGGGGCATTTGCATCATTATTTGGGGATACAATTTAAGCAGTGTGATGGAGGTATTGCTTTGTGTCAGACAAAGTATATTGAAACATTGTTGCGGAGATTTGGCCTTGAAGACTGCAAGCCTATTGCTACTCCAATGGAGACAAGTTTGAAGTTGAGTCTTCATGATGCTGGAGATCACTTTGATGTCACACTCTATCAGACAGCTGTTGGTTGCCTCATTTATGTATGCATTACGAGGCCAGACATTCAGTTTGCAGTCTCACAGGTGAGCAGATTTATGCATAGCCCAGGCATTAAGCATTGGCAGGCAGTGAAGCGTATCTTTCGCTATTTGAGTGGTACTCGGCATCTTGGGTTGTTTTATCCCAAGGGGGGATCATTGCCGCCAGATTTACATGTTTTTTCAGATTCTGACTGGGCTGGTTGTTATGACACACGCGTGTCCACGAGTGGTTTTTGCTTCATGCTTGGAAGCTCATGCATATCATGGTTGAGCAAGAAGCAGCCTACTGTGGCCACTTCTAGTTGTGAAGCTGAGTACAGGGCAGCTTTCACAGCTACGGTTGAGTGTGTGTGGCTCAGACGCCTTATGGCTGATTTGGGTGTTGGGCAGCCATCTGCCACCACCATCTTCACTGACAGTCAGAGCGCATTGGCAGTTGCGCGGAACCCAGTGTTCCATGCTCGTACGAAGCACATTGAGGTGCACTACCATTATGTCAGGGAGAGACTCTCTGCAGGAGAGATCAGTTTGGCTTATGTGCCAACACAGGATAACCTTGCAGACCTTTTCACAAAGGCTCTGCCTCGTGAGAAGTTCGAAGCTTTTCGCAAAGCTTTGGGCTTACTCCCTTTTGTGGATTCGTCCACATAGCTAGACACTTCCCTATACATGAGTGCTAGCTCTTGTTCACCGCATCACTCCAGGGGGGATTTGTTACCATATTATAGTAGTGATGTGTGTGAACACACTTAGGACCACCGGGGCACTTTTTCCCTCACTAGGAGGTTTTTTCCCCCGTGCATTGTATATACGCCCATTATCTTCTAGGGCTTGTTATCTTTCATTTTTGGCACTCATAATACACTACTGTGTTGTGCTCAAGCTTCCTCATCTTCTTGAAGTTGTGTGTGCATTCCTGCAACCCTAATTCCAACAACTGTCTGCTGACATGGTTATGTGGCATGTGCCAGGTGGTAAGTATTGGTCATAAACTTGGCCTTAGGAGTTAGCACTAATTTATAAGTGAGTGTGTACACACTTCATTAAGTTTTGGGCGACCAAAACTCACTTATAAATTATGACCAGCCCGGTGTTCACACATTGATGTCCCAAGGTGGACATAACCCAATGTCCACCGCCCAGACCTTATCCCCTTTGTACAAAGGGAGTAACCAGCCATGTGTCCACTCTAGCTTGCTCCACAAAGCACCTGCCGGCCACCTACACTAGACAACTCACCACCTCACTCTTCCTCCTCTCTCTAGAGATGGGCGCCTCCTTCATGAGGGCTGTTGGGCTGCATTTTCTGCACTTTCTTCTTCCCAACTCCATGTCCAAGCTTGCTAAGGTGATTTTCAAGCTTCCAAGAGTGTTTCCGGATGCTAATCACTCTCCTACACACTCCCAATGACTGAAATTCAGCAAAACAGCTCTCTTTATTGCTGTAATTTCTGGTCTTTTTGCTGAAAACCCTAATTTCAGTCCTCCTTTCTCAAGTTGAACCATAGGGGAAGCTTTCCCAAGGTTCCCTTCATCCTCTTGAAGACTTTTATCGCGAAGAAATGTGACAAATTGAAGATCTCATCACTTCAAGGACTTCCATCGCGCGAAGACTTCTGCTGTCATCGACTCTACTTGCAATTGGTAAGCTTTAATGCTTAAATATGGAAGCAAGTAGCAGGAGGGAGGAACCGGATTACAAGATCACATACCCTGTGTAGTGTTCTCTTCTCCTACGTGCTCTCTTGCAAATTGTTACTACCATGTGTTGGTGGAACAATAGAGAGCAGATGGTAGGGAACATGGGCACTTGAGAGGGTAGTGTGGGTTGCAAGTCTACATCGACAACCACTTGTTTGCAATACTGTATTCATATGCATTGGTATGGAAATCTGGTCAGAAATGCCCATGACACTATGTACTTGATTCTCCCAAGATCAATATATATTTTATTTGAGGGAGGGGTCGGCCGTTCCGGCTCATTGTGTGTCTCTTGTCAATTCAGCAATTTACTTCTTGTATTTGAGCAAGTGTCCATCAAATCTTAGTGTATTTAAGTGTATTGATTAGCATTGTGTTCAACCAAGTTACACTTGGCATTACAGACCACCTGTGTGGTTTTTCCCCCCTCCCCCCATTGTATGAGATAGCCTTCTCCTCTAGAGCGGCGAGCCGAAGAGCATCCTCCCCTTTTATGCATCTTGACTCTTGTTTCACATTTGAGGATGAGTTTGTATGTAGCCCCTTTTAACTAACAGAAGGATCTTCTTACTGAGAAAAAAAAACAAACTTGGGAACAATCGAGAATCAGCCTTTCTTGTTTCATGGACAACTTCATCTATATGGAGATGGTCACTTTATTGGGATTGAAGACGGCCAACTATCGGCATCCAGGAGATCACACATATGCAGCTATTGAGGGTGAAATATAGTGAGGATGTGGAGAGAGATAAAGCTTGAAGGAGAGAGAAGATGGAGCTTCAGTGATGCACAAGGAGTAGAGAGAGAGAGAGAGAGAGATGTGTTAACAACCAAGAGAGAGCAACAGAACTCAAATGATATTCACTATGATAATGAATCCACCCAAATACATGCTTTTAAAGGCACCAAGGCCTTATCTTTTGACCCTAAATAAGAGGGTGTTCACACCACTAAGGACACTTGACTAGAATCCAAACTAACTCCGAAATACCCAACAAACCCCCCTTCGTAGTGATGGTGGAGTTGCATGCATAACCTTCAATAATCCCGAACTCCAACACAAGCAAAGACCAAACATGGACCCCGCAATTGGCTCAGTGGCTCATGAACATGGCTTTGAGGTTCATAAAGCATGGCTCGATGCAAAGGACTCAAAGGTCAAGTCTTGCCAAGGGGACAAAGACCGCTTACATCACATACCAAATCAAACCCCCCCTCACCTAAAGCAGGGACAAAAAGGGAATGATAGAGAGGAGTCTTTTATAGAAACAAAGTGTTGCAAAATCCAAAAGCATCCAAAATATATAACTCAGATTTTGGGGGACTACCCAAGCAGAAAACCTGTTGGGTATTTCGGAGTCTCGTGTCTTGTATGTCCACTATGTATCCCTGTCAATATGTGTGTAACCATCTATATGTATTTGTATAGGTGTGAACACCCCATGTATGTGTACGTGTGCCTATATGTGTGTGAACGCCCTCTTATCTAGATAAGTGTAGTGTGTGCCATGTGTCATGTCTCCATATGTGAGTGTGATTTGTGTGAGTCAAAAGATAAGGTTTGCAACCTATAAAAGCATGTATTTGGTGTACTTCAAATCATATCAATTCAATCTATATTGAGTCGTACAATCATCTCTCTCTCTCTCTCTCTCTCTCTCTCTCTCTCTCTCTCTCTCTCTCTGTGTGCACAGCAGCAATGGAGAGATTTCATCCTCCTTATGATTGCAGAACCCTAACTCTTAAGCACACACATAAAAATTAAACACAAAATTTCGAGATAGATTCCCCCAAAATCTGAAAAATAATCTTGTGTGTGTTTTGTTTTCCCACCTAAATGTTGGTATCACCTGTAGAACCCTAACTCAATTAGCGCTTACAGAACCCAACACATAGAACTAAAAAGATAGATGTTCCAAAGTTAACAAACCTCCCGCACGGTAGAACATCGATGATGATCTACTGTCGTCTTCTTGCATCAATGTTTCCAAGATTCCGACACTTGATGGTCAAGTGTGGGACGTGTACTTGCAAGGAGCAGATGCTTTGTGATAGCGCTTGCAGTACTGATGGTTATAATCTTTTCAAGCAAGATAGCCAAGGCACAGGACCCAAGAAAAAAAGAAGAGCCCCTTCGTGATAATGTTAATGATATGAGCACTAAGTACCTTACACACATGTGATGATGTTGCAGAATCTTCAGAGACGAGGAGCACCAAGAGGTGGAAGGGGCGGCGCTCAGAAAACGCAGAGTGGTGCCAAGAGAGGCCCAGGCTCAGTCTCAATGGTGGAGGTGTTGGGATTCAGTCTTCAGAGTCTATGTATGTGTGAACACTCCCTATGAGTGTTAGTTTGTATGTATGTGAACCACCTGTTATAGGTGGATAAGACAAGTCTTTGGGGTTGGTGTAACCCTCTCAAGTTGGATGGACACACAAAGTAAACTAATCAAACTACAAAGGAAACGTTGAGGACGTATGTCTCTAAAAGACAAACTAAGTGGGAGAGGTACCTTCCACAGATAGAGTTCCAATGTAACAATAGTAAGCATTCGGATACTTGATCTAGACCATATGTTTATGTACAGGTATCAACCCAGATCAGAGATCACCCATAGCCGTAAGACTTACAGGAGTTAAAATGCAATTAATTGTGGACTTTTTTGCAAAATATACAAGACATGCTACAGATTACAAGGAAAAGCGTGAAGGGTGCTCATCAATATCAAATCCAATTTTACCCTAACAGGAAGAGAGTCTTACAGGACAGCATGAGGGTATACCTTAAAGTCCCAAAGGTCTCAAAAATTATAAGAACCAGTAAACATTACAAGTTGTCTTCTAAATGTGTGGTCCCTATCAAATCACAAAAGCTCAAGCACAAGCACCAAGCCCTTGTGTGCCTCTCGAAGTTCTTTACCAACTCATCCACCTCATCTCACTAAGTCAACTTAGAACCAACATATCATCAGGATTATGTCTGGCTCATTACCTAAGGAGGAAATAATGTTACATCCTAGATCCAAAGTTGGTTAACATGTCTAGCAAAGAGTTAGGTTGACCTAGGTGCTAGGTGTGACATAACAGAAGCCTTCATGCCTTAATGGCAGCCCTTAAGCACCCTGTAGGAACCATTAGTGCAAAACGCATGAGAGAGAGAGAGAGAGAGAGAGAGAGAGAGAGAGAGAGGTTTTCCAGTATAATGTATTATGTACATTGGAAAAGGTTACATAGGTCATAGGCCTTCCCAAAAAGGGCTACTGACTACTTTTACTACCTTTTCATGATCCAACTCCAAGAGGTCACAGGTCACCCCTTGGGGGTAGACCAGTAGCCTTGAATATGTACAGACATTCAATCACCTTTTTGTACCATATAATATGTAACAAACCTCCTACTTTGTTCTTCAAATTGATCATTGTCTTGCTCAATACCATTCCATATGTGAGTAGGTAATTATTAGATAGCTCATGTAGCATGAATTGTGATTTGTATATCTTTTGAGTGGATAATTAAGCTAGAATGCTCATTTCTATTTACGGGTGGCCATTGGCCAAAACACCCAAAGTTTTCAATCGGGTGGTCATAGACCAAATGCCCAAATGACTGGTTTAGCACTCGTGTGGTCAAATTGACCAAAATGCTCAATGAGTGATGAGTGGTTTCGAAGGAAAAACCAAATGCTCAAATCATTTGAACAAACCATAAACATGTGAATCTTTACAACGAAGCCTTCTTGGACCTAAAGCATGCAAATCCTAGAATCTAGGAGAGTTGCTATTTTTAGCAGACTCTAATGGAAATTCTGTTCGCGGATTTTCACAAGGATCAAGAGTTACTAAAGCACCTTTGTCAAATTCTTTATAAGTTGGGATATTTATAGCATAGAAGGTTATGGAAGAATCACCTCTTAAACTAAGACATGCGGCATTTAAATTAAGACATGCGACATTTAAATTAAGACATGCGGCATCTGGAATAGGACATGTGGCATCTCGAATGAGACAAGTGACCCTACACTTGTCATTTAACCTTACACTTGTCAATTTAGCTTAACACTTGTCAATTAAAGTAGCCACTTGTCATTTGGAGCTTACTCTTTCCATTCTAGAGCATTGAAGCCTCAAACCTATAAATTGGAACACTCCCTCTTCATTTGGATAACACATTTCTCATCTATTGTAAAGATTCAGACACTTTGTGCTCGTGGTTTGATTCAATAAATTCCAGCAAAAGGAGAGGGGCCTGTTTCCCTCTCAGCGAGACCTCGTTTCTCTTTTCTTTGAATCCTACTTTCTTTCATTATTTGTGATTATTGATTAAGTGGGTTTGCTACAAATAGTTCTTCAATTTTGTCACTTTCACATGCCACTGCATTACATAATACAAGTAAACCTGACACCAACTATCTCTCTCTTCTTCTCTCTCCTCTGTCTTAATCATGTTTAATCAGCATCTTGTTCTTAATCAAGCTTAGGCTGTGGATCAGTACAGCAAGGCTTCTGTGCATGTAACATTGGTATTAGGGCATTCAAGCTCAACCACTAAGCATAGTCCCAAGGAGGTGCATAGATCCATCGAAAGAATGCAGCTAGGGTAGCATATGGAGTGGTCTGCAACAAGCAAAGCAAAGCTGGAGGAAAGTATTCTCCGGGAGTATGTACTCAGAATTAGTACATCATTTAGCTCTTAATCAATTCCAAAGGCCTACCAACAGGCATGTTCAATTCCGGCAAGTGACCCGCCGCTATGTTAAGGGAAAGGGATAGCAGGCATGGGGACAATAGTAGAACAAATGCTCACTTCTTTAGTAAGACTTGGAAGTGGGGATTAGAAGTGGAAAGTGTTCAGACAAATTGTCAAAGTCATAGTCAAAGTCATTAGTCCAAGGAGGAAGGATGACAAAGTGTCCACCTCATCATCAACTTTAGCAAGAGGGGATGTCACATACACGCCCGTGCATGGCTTAATCCTCAGCATGAACAACATAATCCCTGATTAGGAGGACATCATCTTCAGCATCAACCTCATCATCATCAGCATCAGGAGGGCATGGGTGTCCAATCGGCAGCAACAAAGGCTATCATATGGCAGGCGGCACGCCCATTAGGGGCACCTAAGCAAGCAGGCGGTTAGGCGCCAGTGTGAAGGCCAATAGGTTTGGGCAAGCATTGAAGTAAGCGCAACAATTAAGAAATATTTTATGAATATATACTGTCCAAAGCTGGCCGACAGCAGCAGCAGGCCAACTAGCACCTCTAGAGCATATTTAAGCATAAAATCATCATTTGCATCATTCATTCATCATATTCAACTTTTGCATAAGTTAGAAGGCAGTAGAAGTATGTAGAAGGCCAGAGGTCACCCCTTGGGGGTAGACAAACAGCCTTGAATATGTAAGGACATTCAGTCACCTTTTTGTACCATATAATACAAGAAAACCTGACACCAACTATCTCTCTCTTCTCCTCTCTCCTCTGTCTTAATCATGTTTAATTAGCATCTTGTCTTAATCAAGCTTAGGGCTGTGGATCGGTACAGCAAGGCTTCTGCACATGCGACACTAGGATAAAGCATCTAGAGGGCAGATCTAGGGGTTTAAAGAGACATTACACTAATTATAGATCATGGTTTACATGAGGATTATATAAGTCAATAATAGGCACACTTCAACAAGATTGATCATTCCAGTCTTGTATTTTGTGGCCTAGTAGAGACTACTCCATGCAACGACACCCGAGGGGTGTAGCACAGTGGTATGGGACACTAGGGCTTCCTACACGAATGGGTTGTGTCTCTAAACAGCTCTAGAACTCCACCTTCTGGGTGCATAGAAGGAGCTCTATGGTTGGGCGGTGAGCGAGATGCTAGGTTCCTCATGTTCCTTGATAAAAAAGCTAACCATTAGTGGCTTTGCAAGATGTAGTTTAACACAAGTTGTCACCTAAAAGAATGTATAAAATGGTGGCATAAGAGTGTATAATATAACCCAAGTGCACAAGAGATAGATCTTTTATTAGGTCTGCGTACACTGTTTTCATGAATATACAGTAAGGGTGTTGAAAATCTAGCTTGCATATGTGTCAACTTTTAAGAGATACACAGAGTTAAAAAATTTGTTAAGTTATGAGAAACACCATCAAACGAGGAGTCTCCACGCCAAAAGACACGTTTCGGGGGGTACTTATGACCAAAGTGCATTGCAGCCATTTTCCAGTCTCTTTGAGACTGCCAGATTTCCCCATTTTAACCATTTTTCTAGCAGCACCTGCCATTTTCCCTTCACACGACTTTACTTCAGGCCAACTTCCAAGTAACTTGTTTCCAAGCTTCTATCTTCGCTTTCATCTCCTTTTCTCTCCTCTTTTTCCCTTTTTGCGCTTTCTTTCCTTTCCCTTCTCTCTCCTCTTCCTCATGTTCCCCTTGCTTGGCTATGACATTAAAAGACTCATCCTTCCCCCTAGCTTTTGTCATCCTTGCTGACATGGCATCCCCCCCTTTCAGTCCACCTCACAAGCTACTTTCCCATGCTCATTTCCATTCCCATTTCTTTGCTTCCGATAACTATGTTGTACATCTGTATGCGTGCACATGTCTCCCACCCCAGGACGCGCGCGTGTGTATGGGGGAGAGAGAGAGAGAGAGTCTGCCAAGAAGACCAATTCTTATCACCTTCTACACACAGGTGATATGGAGGGTTTCTTATGAGTGAAGGCCCCAGTAGTACAAAAGGGTGGGAGCAATCCAAACACACAACGACAATGGGATAGCACTCGATACCTTAAGCTTGCCCAGGAGAGGTTCAAGTTTCAGCCGGACAGACTTTGCAGCAAGAACTGATCTGTAATCCTTGGGAAAGGCATAGAGAACATCACCATCCCTGGAAACCTGGAAAAATCGAAGCATTTGAAACAATGTATGCAGATTCTGATTCAGCTGATTGTACTGAAAACGCACTGACTGAAGTGAGATTAGGTGCATGCGCAATGGTGTACCTCCGGAAAAGCAAATTTTAAACCGAGCACATTAATTATGGAACTTGAGCAATGTAACCTATGCGTAGGTTTAGTAATCACCTCAATTAGGTCAACTAATACATATAAATTGAACTGATTAATAATCCAGCAATAGATTGCATTGCTCAAGATACATAATTAAGCTACAGATTAAGTGAACTGATTAATATACCCAGGATAGATTACATGGCTCGAGCTCTATGGAGCCAGAGGGAATTCATAGACCAAAGTATTTTACATTGCTCAAAATTCATGATTAATCCAGGAGATTAACTGAACGAATTAATCTGTCTGCACTTAATTGCAGTGAAGTGCTTGATGGTGTACCTCTAGAAAACCACCGGAATCTGTTGCGAGGGCCTGCAATGCTGTTTCAGCTTGGGTGATTTTCATGCCCGCTCTGCTGGCCACATCTCCCACAGTGACCCTTCCTCCGAGCTCATCAACGGCTTTCATGGTTCGCTCGCGGACGTCTGAGGGCAGAAAATCGGTCTCCACGCGCTTCTCAGGATTCAAGGCAGAAGACAATCCTGCAGAGACATGGGCTCTGCAACAACTCAGAGGCCTGCAGTGCCGGAAGAAGAAGCTCTGCTGAATATGATGATGAAGGGGTCCAGGAGAAATGGTGATTTTAGGGTTTCGTAGATGTGAAGTATTGTGAAGATAAAGAGAGGGAAGCTTGATCTGTGGTGGGATGGACGAGACCAGGCATCGACTAGTCATCATCGATGCCATGGATGGATGGACACACTCACGCCTCGTGTTGCTGGGTGGTGTTGTGATGAGATTTTTATTGCATTTTCCAACAACAATGGCATCTATTTATTCTTTTCTTTTTTTGATGAAGGCTTGAAATTAGGATATTTACACCAGCGGTCTATTGTTGTAGTGGGTTTCACTTCGCACGTGGCGGGCGCATGTGCTTGTACGTCGACGAGAGAAGTTGACGAGAAAGTGGCTCCATGCTTGGAATGGACAGTCTGTGGGCCAACAGGGGGTTGTAGAAACGTCGAGCGAATGGGGAGATTGGGAAGTCAACAGTCTATGAGAAATGAAGCAGCTCCGAGATGAGGATGGTGGTGAGTGCACAAGGGAAAAAGACATGCCAGACTAGATGAATGAAAGATTAAGTGCTCAGGCTCAGACGTGGGAGAAGAAGGTATGTTTGGAGATTAACCCGGAGCTGGTTAGGAATCAGATTGGGCTCTTCTCCATGTGTAGTGTCACCATGGAGGCTGCCTCTGCAAAGGTGGAGATTGGTAGATGGCCTAAAGAAGATGTCTTGCATGATAAGGTGGTCTCCAAAGTCTTTTATTTAGGTAAAGGATTCTTTAATGTGTTGTTTGTTGAGGGTCAGTCTGTGAGACGGAGCTCTTTGTTGCGAAAGGTCCTCTCTTCTTAGGACAAAGGTTAGTGCATGTGCTTCCATTTGATGTTAATAAAAGTCTTCAGAATGCATCTTCGGTGTGGGTTGAGATTGTAGGACTCCCACCTTGGCTTAGGCTGGCTTTGCGGGATATCACTTATTCTTTGGGTCCGCCGGTGCTGCACCTTCCAAGTGATGAGGTTGGGGGTAGACAAGCCAATAGTGTGTGTATTTCCTGGAATACCACTAGAGATACACCAAAAATAGTTAAGGTTGATTTAGGGGATCTGGGTACCTTAGAATTAGGTTTAAAATTTGGTTCATTTTCGAGAGCATGTTTTACATGCGGGGGTTTTGGACATATAGCCAAGAACTATGTAGAACAACCTCAAGGCAAAGGTGAGGGGGGAAAGGAGGTAAGCAAAAATAAGGGAAAAAAAACTGAATCGGCTGCTAGCCAAGAGATAGAAGTTAAAGGCAAAGAGAAGATGATAGGAACATGCTAAAGGGGAATGGGTTAGAGTAAAGGGAAAACTAACGTCACACAACCCAAAGTGGAAGCCAGAAGAAGTCACTCCAATCAGGGGGTAGAAGGAAAAGATAGTAAGTCTCAGGGCAGTTTGAGTCCTTTAATGTATTCCAATCCATATGGTCCCTTGAGGGAGGGAGGTAGTGGCCCTTCGTCGGAGCAAAGGTTTAATTATCAAGTGGAAGAGGCTTGGAAGTGGATTCAAAAAGAGGTTGTGACCAATAAGGGAAGGTGAGGAAGTTGATATAGTCCCCGAAATGGCTTTGTCATGAATAAGTCAATAGGATTCAAAAAGAGGTTGTGACCAATAAGGGAAGGTGAGGAAGTTGATATGGTCCCCGAAATGGCTTTGTCATGAATAAGTCAATAGGATTCTCATGGTGCACGTGGAATGTAAAAGGGATTCAGGATTAAAAAAAAGAATGCTTCTTTTTGGGGGCTAGTTAAGCAATGGGGATTTTCGGTTATGGCCATTCAAGAATATAATCTTTTTGGTAACATCCTTAGGCGGGATAGATTTAGGGATTGGGTGATAATGTATGGGGAGGTAAACTCTGGGTATAGTGGTGTTATGACCATAGTAAGAAATGATCTCAATCCTAGTATCATATAGCTAATCACCCTAATGGCAGGATTCTAATAGTAGAAATTCTAGTTAGGGGGAAAGAATTTGGTTCATTAACATTTATGGGGCTCATAACCATAAGATCAGGAGTGGGATGTGGAAATGGATTGCTAATATGAGTATCCAGGTCCCCTGCATTCTTTTGGGTGATTTCAATATGGTTGAAAGACTACTGGATAGATGTGGGGGAAGTACTATTCTAGTGGGTAAGGAAAGAGGAAAATGGGAGGAGTTGAGAGGTAATCTGGGGTTGGCAGATAGTTGGAACCTAGGGGACTGGAGAGATAACCCTAGGCATAGGTATTTTAGTTTGCAATATGTCTCTTCATCTTCCAGAATTGACAGAGTTTTCTTCAGTCCACAAGCTTTTCTCGGGTACCCCACACTTTGAGGGTCTCCATAGATTCCAGTATTGCTATCTCTGATCATATGCCCTTGAAATGGAGTTGGGCTGCTACTGAGGGGGAGGAGCTTGAACTTTCTTAGTTTCCCACTAGGAAATTGAGAGTCAATAATATTCTCCTTAGGGATGACTTGTTTATTGAAGATACAGAGGAAGCCAATGGGAGGCTGAAAAAGGAGAGGTGTGTCAGATGGTTCATGGAGACAGTAAAACGCCAATGAAATGCAAAGCATTATCAGAGCCATTGGCAAACTAAGAGCTGAGGAAAGGAGGAGTGAAAGAAAGATGTGGGCAATACAACTGAAGAGGCAGCAAATTAAAAGACAAACTGGGAAACTCATTGCATAGGAGAGTAATCTGTACTTCAAGTGCCAATCTGGATTAAAACGTGAAGATGATAGATGTGCTAGAGAGGAGGGAAACTGGGCTAAATGGAAATCCTTCAATAATAAAAGGAAACCAGAGAGTTGTCTGTTTAAACTTGTCAAAGGGAGGAATAGTAGAGAGGTGGTGGGGAGTGTTTTGGATGAGGATGGACAACCTCTGGATAGCATTGAACTAATGGCTAGAAAGTGGGTTGATTTTTTGGGTTCCACCCTAAGTTTGAAAGAGGACTGCTCTCAAAGGAGATTCCAAGTAGAAGATAAATTGCTAGGGCTAATCAATCACAATGTGGACCCTGACAAGGCTAGATGGCTAGAGAGGGATGTTGATGTTGAGGAGTGCTGGGTTGCTCTCTTAAAATTGGGAAGGGATAAAGCTCCTAGATGGGATGGGCTTTCTGTAGAAATTTTTATTACCTTTTGGCCTTCCTTGAAAGATATTGTTGGGGAAATATGCAGAAAAGCCTTCAATTCTGGCAACAAGGATAAGGACTTCAAAGAAGGCCTTGTGAAGCTAATCCCAAAGCAAACTGCTTGTAACAGATTTGGACATTGGAGGCCTATCACTCTTTTGACTGTTGTTTATAAGATTTTGGCCACGGTGATTGCTCTCAGAATTACCCATGTTTTACAAGAAGTTATTTCTAAGAAATAGCATGGGTTTATTAAGGGTAGATCAATTTATGATAATATCTTTGCAGCCATGCTAGGAAGAAATTTTGCCTTTAAAACACAGCAAAAAGGGATAAATTGTTAGATTGTTGGGAATCCCCTTTGGAGTTGATGTTACAAATAAACAAATGACAAATTGGGTAGTTAATAGGAAATAGGAGGGGATCAAAGTGTCTTTTCATAATAGGATTGCAATTTGTAATGTTGTGTTGAATGCCTACATAATGTTTTTATGCCCAATGCTGGATTTTTGGAAGAGTCGCTAGAAAAGGATAGTGGGACCTATTAGAGACTTTTTATGGAGGAATGGCAAAGCCTCCAAGAGGGTTCCACAATGGTTGGCATGGGATAAATTGTCTGCTCCAAAAGGGGAAGGGGGCATTGGAATTTTGCATATGCCCACTCACACCATAGCAAGAGCTACCTTAATGCTTCCCAAATGTCTGCACACCAGGATCAAACTTGGTCTATAATGGTAAGGGAATTAGTTGAACTGGCACTGGTACATGCTAAAGGTATGTGGTTGGACTTGGGGTGGAAAGACAAATTGTTCTCTTATGCTCCTCTTAAGCTGACAAGCTTCCCTCTTTGCAGGATGTTGTGCAAGAGGTGGAAAGATGGTCTGAGTCTTATGACCTGAGATGGGGGTTGCAGAGTGACAGGAAACTCTATGCTTAGCTTGGGGATTTGGTGGACACATAAATTTAATGCTTCCTTAGGATTACTTGATATTATCTCTTCAAAGAAGATGAATAACAAAGGCCTAAAGAGATTGAATGATTGTTGGGATTGGTGGACCTTGGTTGGGTGGAAAGAATTGGACCAATTAACTTTGGAGTTTCACTTGTTTGCTAGGGAGAGGGACTTGATGGCCCAGGTACTTGTGTAGATTCAAAGTGGGTGGTATTCCATTACTGCAGATGAGTCATGTTGGATTAAGGATTGGGCTTGGTTTAATGGGGTTAAGTTGACAAATGGCAAAACTAAAGAGCTGTACAATGAGCTGAGGAAAGGAGAGAGTAATGTTGATTATTGTAACAAGATTTGGAGAATGTGATGGAGCTCTAGTAGCTGGAAAAAGAGGTGGAAGTTTTTGTGGGAGCATCAAATACCTAGCAAGTTTCAGGTGTTTCTATGGAGGGTATGTATGTGGGCTTTACCTATTGGATCTAAACTTTGCTACACAAAAATTTCACTAGTGGATGTTGTCCCAAGTGTAAATCTACATTAGAAGATGGCAAACATGCATTTTGGGATTGCCAAGCAATTAGAGGTCTTGGTGTAAGATTGGAAAGCGGGCCGAGCAACGCCCGAGTATCCAAGGTTATTGGGGTGATTGGATTCTTGGGAAATGGGCTTTCAATGATCAAGCTGTAAAGATACTATTTAATATCATAAGAGCCAACTGCTTGTGGGAAGTCTGGACCACTAGGAATGCTTTTGCCTTTCAAAATGTATCTATTGTTGGTATTGATGTGATATATGTGATGCATAAATGTGTATGTATGTGTTGGTCTATAATTAATGTGAATAAGTGGAGAAAAAAGGGACTGGACTAGTTAAATGCTGAAACTGCAGATGAGCATTTCTTGATCTGATTCTGTTGACAATATGTATTGCACCACACTTTTGCAAAGACTACTATCACTTGGCTTCATCGATTTTTCATTATATGGAGGTGTGAGGTCAATAAATGGTCCTTTTAGTGTGCATGGTGTGTTGCTCCTTGTTTCACCTCCTACTTGAAAGATAAGATATTCCAATGAGATGTCTTTATTAAGAATGAAATTGGGTTCCTCGCCAATAGGTCTTGCAGAGTTGATAAGTATTAGATCGGTAACATCATCGTCCACTGTCTTCTACTTGATTGAAAAAAAATTCAAATTGCTTGTGGAGCCGAAATTGAAATCCTAAGGATTGGTAATATATAAAGGACCTCGAACAATTTTAACAATAGGATTAGTTCTAATCCACCTACATAGATGTAAAATATAGAGCTCTCCATTTAAATGGTGAAGGGTATAGGAATAGAGGACAAGAGAACTGAAACATGAATATAGGATTAAGTATTGTGAAATAGCTTGTAAATTAGAGGAATGAATACCATTACAATAACAATATGTATAGAATTCGAATCTTGAAGTGGTTAGACTATAACTGTAAAAGACTAAAATGTCTTGTTGATCATTAATATAGCAAACTATGTAGAATTCAAATCTTGAAGTGATTAGACTATAACTGTAAAAAAATATAATGTCTTATAATCATTAATGCTAACATTATCATAATAAATGTGCCAAATCCAAATTCTAAGTGATAATTATCATTTATTGCAACATTAAATTTGAGGAATATGAATTTTATATTTTTAAATCTATTACAAATAAATTTACACTAGTTTAAAACTTTATAGATATTGTATTTAAATAAATTCAAATACTATTAAAATATTAAAACTTTATAGATATTGTATTTAAATAAATTTATTAAAACATTAAAAATATATGAATAATCAACTCTTTGTCTCGCATTCTTCGTAATGAAATCAGAATACAACTTATATAAGTAAAATGTTAATAGTTTTAAAACTACATATACACAAAAAAAAGACGCGATTTAAAAAAAGGTATATTTTGAGAGAAAATATTAATTTGGTCGAAGTTGAGACCATACTTGGTATAGGGGTCAAGGTGGGCATCTAGGGCGGGATAAGAGAGAGGTGTGGGTGTTGGGGGTGAGAGAGGAGAGGCACAGGGGGCATGATTAAGGAGGCGAGAGGTGGAGGTGAAAGGTGCAAGGGTCAGGGGTGGGAGAGGAGACATGGGAGGCGCAGGGATTAGGGGTGGGAGAGGAGACATGGGAGGCGCAAGGATTAGGGGTGGGAAAGGAGACGTGGGAGGTGTAGGGATTAGGAGTGGGAAAGGAGACGTGGGAGGTGTAGGGATTAGGGGTGGGAGAGGAGACATGGGAGAGGCGTAGGGATTAGGGGTGGGAAAGGAGACATGGGAGGTGTAGGGGTTCGTACGGGAGAGGAGAGGCGCAGGCGGAGGTGGGAAGCGCAGGGGTGGGGAATATGGTTGTTGTCAACCATATTCCCTCCCAAGGGAATATGGCCGATATCAACCATATTCCTTCCAAGCCCTATTCCATCAATCCACTCTCTCAATCAATGTATATGCAATTTAAATAAAGAAATGTACATCTATAAATATAATGTATATTACGCACACACACACATATATACACACACGTGTGTGTGTGTGTGTGTGTTTAGATTTATACATATACACATACATAGAGCTCCTCTAATTATAAATTTCCCATATTTTTCTCTCTTGCTTGTTTGTCTCACCTCTCTTTGTATGTATAAGATATATGTATACACTCATGCGTTGGTAAGCTCAATATGAGGACGTGGGGTTCATGGACGTGCTGAAATAATTTCGCTTAAAATTATGTACAGAGTTTCCTACAATGACTTCATGAAATCATGAAGGCAGTTTCCTACAATGACTTCATAAATCATGAATACAAGTCCTCGGTTTGATCCTCCCTGACTATGGTGGAGGTGCACCCTTGTACAAATTGCCAACGGTGGTGTTGTATACACAAGTTGGTGTAAATATCATTTTTTAGATTAATAATAAGTATATGTATTAACTGAGAACTAAGTACACCACTGACCCATTTACATCAAGAGCTGTCTCAAACCAGTCCTCTATTTCTCACACTTCACTTCATTTAACAGGTTACATAGCAATACCCATCTCTCCTCCTCCATAAGAAAGCTATACTGCTTCCAAGATATTTGGTAACCCAGCATAATGCAAGCCTCCATCATAGCCTCAGTGATACACCCCCTTGGGATTTGCTTTTCCAAAGTGTGGAGGTGTTTTTGAGTGCACCTTTGCTTTATGTGGAAGTAGGACCATAAATAGTACACCAAACCGCACCTCATGGATAGGTTAGTAAGTGGCCTAAAACATTAATCTGAATTGTTTAAACATTGTTTATGAATTAGGTCTAGTTCCAATATTTTAATCATCAATTGATTGTTTACTTCATGGATTTGCCGTAGGAAAGCTCACACAAAAGGTTTCTTCCATTGGTATAACAATGGAAGGATATGGCACGCTAGCTTGCTTCTACTACAAGACTAAGCATGTATGCAAAGGATTTTTGATGCTTATTGTATGCTTGATGATATGCAAATGACAAGGATAATGATTCATCAAGTTGTTCATATCCATGAGATGTGCAAAGAGGCATCTCTAGAATTACGCTTAAAAAAATTACATCACTTGTGCAAAAAGCAATTAGTCACTACAACTGGTCCAAGGAAGATACAAATGGATGCCATAAAGTAATTGGTCATGGATGCTATTATTAGAAAGCATGTTTTTTTAGGATCAAACATAAGCCATATGGAGTTAGGAAATTTATTAGAACAAATGCATGCTCTCATTTTCGATGCCAAAGGTAGCATATATTTCTTGTTAATTTAATGTTGAAACATATCAATGTATCTTGTCCTAACACACTTCTTTCACTAACACTTTATTTACATAGATTTAGAAGGATGGTCAAGGCTTCCAAGAATGAAGGAAGAGTACAAGGTGCTAAATCAAGTATTCTAGAGTTTAAAAGATAATCCACATTTGAGTTCTTCCATGGCAGCCACTTTCCAAGACAACCTCTAGATGATACAAAGCATTGTTATGTTTTCAAAATTTCCACAATAGGGCTAGCTTTAGGTTTGGACCTTGTTAGCTGTATGCAATAATGCACTGGAGATGGAGATTTAAAAAGAGCTTGGGTGTGCCTTGACCATGTCAGATGTGGATAAGGATGGACCACAATAGCAACTCGTGTATGGTCCAAGGTAAATATTAATTGTGCTATCAAATATTACCACAAATTGAATAACTATCCTTAATGACTAACCAAATGGCTTCTCTTCAATCTACAAGATCTCATGACAATTGCTTCATGTGAAATGAAGGAAGAGGACACTTCCACACAAGTTTTATTTTGGGAAATGCTCAATGATGTTGTAATGCATAAGGAATTTCCTATACGAGATTTCCAAGGTTTTATGCGAAATGAAGGAAGAGGACACGATTCATGCAAAATCAAGGAAGAGGACTCTTCTACACAAGTTTTATTTTGGGAAATGCTCAATGATATTGTAATGCATAAGGGCTTTCCTATAGCATATTTCCAAGGTTTTATGGCCAATGAGGCAAGAGTAAATTGGATTGCCATGAAGATGGTCTATAATGGAGGTCTAGAGAATAAAATGGAAGATCGTGAGAGGTCATGTCTTTTTCACTAGGAGAAAATCTTAAATACCCACCTTGTGCAATATGTTATGAAGAACTTTCAAGATGAGAATAAGTGAATATGCCGCCAATGGTGCTATGCTATGTTCGAAGAGCAGGTATTATCACAATATTGATACATTAGATCATGGGGGATGAATGACAAATTTGATGATGGAAATATCCCAGCCATGGATTGTTGGCTTAAGTTAGTTTTTTGTTAGGATCCAGATGACAACACATTGTCGCATATACCAATTGCCAATCTTGCTGAAACAAAACATGCAAGTTAGTTGGTGGGTGAAGGATTCAAGTGTACATGATGTTGTAGTTACTAACCTTGCAAATGCACTATTGCAAAGCACTAAGAAGCATGCATTCATGCAAGGCAAATATCACAAAGAAGGTCCTAGCATGTCAAGGCTAATGGAGAAGGTTAGACCATCTAAAGCCCCAAGTCTAGCCACAACTTCTAGAGTAGTGGGAGAGGCAGTTTGTAGGAACCCCAATGTATGAGTAGCCAAATTTTCTAGGTGATAAAAGTACAGTCACTAGGAGAAGAAGGCCACTTGTTATCAACATTCAGGACGATAACTCTTCACATCACCTTGAGTATGTGAGAACCAACCTCGTAAGAAAAGGGGAAGGAAGTTAAACTTTCCATCACCTACTCCAACTCCTCCTCAACCCAATGTATCAAAGTAAGAGCTTCAACAAGTTGTTGAGAGTGATATCCACGATCAACGTGAGCTACACGATGCACTCCTCTAAGTAGTAAGGTCACTTACCAAGGATGGTTAGGCAGCTAATAAGTCAAGTTCAAGAAGAGCATTAAAAATTATGGTCTTTATGTACTTGCGCCTTCTTTCCATGGTATGCGAGAGCGGTCTGAAGGGCAATGACATCAATTCATATGGTTCTGCAATGATAGCGTTGATCACACTTGGAGAGTTTGTTCCACTATTTCCCTATCTCCAGCACGTCCCCCGGTGGTGTGGCCCCAGTGGGAAGGGGTACAAGACTAACATGTGAAGAAATACATGCACTTGAAGCAGGTGGATTTATATTGTAGAAGGCAAGAAGCCATGGAGTAAATGATGATGCACAATGATCTACAAGGTATAGAAGTGGGATAGAGGATGGACTTATCAGCACTCTCAATGACATCTTTGAGTAGCTTGTAATTCAGGTTAAAAAGATGGATGCGTTTGTCATAGAGATAGGGGATTCTACGCTATTGGGTGAGTAGTATAGGGTGACTCTTGAAAATAATCCATCATGCACATGCCCAAATTTTTAGATTAGAGTTGGGTCTGGTCGATCATATTATGTATCCAAGCATTTGTACTTTGTACATTTACACATATTTGGCTTACATGCTAATCATAATATATTTATCCACTAACCAACACTTAAGAAGGAAGACCTGATCAGAATGTTTAGCACAAGGAGAACCTTGTAGCTTCTCATGGTTACTCTCACGTTTATTATTCTATTTATTTCACTTTTTGTAATTCCTTCACCACTTTGAAAGAAATCATCATTTATTTATATTATTACTTTTATTCTCACAACAAATGATGTGCCACTTGTACACTTAAAAGCAAAAAAATAGTCAAAATTAAATTGAATTAGCCAAAAAATGATATCAAAATATGTAGCTTATATTGAGGCGAAAAAACATACAAAAAATAGGTATGAAGATTTATAATACCTGTCGATAATATGTACATGCAAATGGAGAGAGAGAGAGAGAGAGAGAGAGAGAGAGAGAGAGAGAGAGAGAGAGAGAGAGAGAGAGAGTCCTATGGGGTTGTGTGGGGAGGGGTGGGGGGGATAGGGGGAGGGTGAATGGGAGAGGGAGAGGGAGAGGGGAGAGTTAGAGAGAGAGAGAGAGAGAGAGAGAGAGAGAGAGAGAGAGAGAGAGAGAGAGAGAGAGAGAGAGAGAGAGAGAGGGGCGGCATAGGGGGACATGGTGGTGGAGGAGGAGGTGGTGATGATAATTGAGACACGAAAAGCTGTATCCAAGGCTCAAGAAAGGTAGAGAGATGGGGGGGATATAGAGGGGGCATGGTGGTGGTGAAGGATGTGGTGGAGGAGCAGGAGGTGGTGGAGGATAATTGTGACACAAAAAGCTCCCTTTGATGAAGCTCCCTCCTTGACGTTCCTCCTTTGTACATTTGAGTCAACTCTCTTTCATGAGCACCCTTAAAGTTACGAGATAGTGATTAGTGTTACATGCAAGTCAAGAACCCAATTGCCCCACCTCTCATAGGTTTTTTCCACCCATCCACTAAGTTTACATTTCATGATGATCTCAAAGATCCTAGCCATGATAGAGCTAGCCATGATGCTTTAGTACTTGTATATTTGAATCTTATCTCCTCCTTTATGAAGATACTTTGTCTAGTTTGTGGTCCACTTAAATTACATTTTAAAACTACATTCCATGTTGCATTACCAAATCAAACATATCTCAGGTGCACCAATAAGACATTTCTACCATCCATTTGAACAAATCTTGTAAGCAAGATGCCTTATAGTTTGAGAGTTCTTTTGGTGTCCCTTGTCTTACGTGGTGAAAAGGGAGAAAGTTTCTATCAATCTACTTCAAGTGTAATGTTTACAATATTGGTATATGTTCTAAGTTGAAATTCCTTGTCTTCAAGTGTAATATGTCCCGAGTTGAAACTCCTTCAAGGACTTGAATGTTTCCCTTTTGTACTCTACCAGAAATACCGAGATTGTCTTGTCTTCTACCATGCATGTATGTGTGTGTATTATTTATACAAAACATCAAATGATTTGGTCCTATATTGTTAGACAACACTATTGAAATAAATTATAAAGCCTTATATAGCATAATGAAGAATTTAAATATCCTTTGAAGCTTATTCACAATACAAAGCCAAATAATCATATAATGATACTAATTGGTATCATTACATATGACTGTCCCCATAAGACCAAGATAAATATCATATTTTGGACGGGACAAAATCTATCCCTTCTTCTCTCTCTTATGATAGTATTATGACAACGCTATTATCACCAGTCCCCACCAGGAGGAGGTCCACATTCCCTTGTCAAGGTGGGAGATCATCAGTAGTATAGCAGCATAGGCACTACCATGCTACCTGTTGAGTCCATCAGGAGCATAGGCACTACCATGCTACCTGTTGAGTCCATCAGGAGCGTTACACACACCCTTTGTGGCCAATGGTCAAAAACTTTGAGGTGGCTTTGAGCGTGTGCAAAAGTGCCAAGAGGCTAGCGCCAAGAGGATTTTCTATATATTTGGAGCAGCAATCCTTTTCTTAGGGTTAGAGATAGCAAGGTTACTTGCCTTTACAAGCCTCCTGGATGTGAAGAGATGTGGATGTGATGTGATGTAAATGGATGTGGATGTGGATGTGAATGTGATGTAAATGGATGTGGATGTGAATGTGATGAGATGAGATTGAGATGTGATGATATGTGAAAGGATGTGATGTGATGTAAATGAGATGTGGATGTGAATGTGATGAGATGAGATTGAGATGTGATGATATGTGAAAGGATGTGATGTGATGTAAATGGATGTGGATGTGGATGTGACGAGATGTGGGTGGGATGTGATGTAATGTAAATGGATGTGGATGTGGATGTGACGAGATGTGGGTGGGATGTGATGTAATGTAAATGGATGTGGATGTGGATGTGAAGAGATGTGTATGTGATGTTATGTGATGTAAATGGATGCATTATTAACACTTTGTTTTGAAAATATCACCATCTTAATAATTCTTGTTAAATATCAACATCATCTTGATCATTCTTGTTAAATTAGATGAAGTGTTTATTCAACTTGTACTCAAGGAAAACTTCAAAAGAAAATGATAGTACATGTATAACTATACACTAGACACCATCGAAAAATGAAGATGAAGACATTCTTTCTTTATTTTTTAATTTTTGAACAAGATCACCATGACTAGATAACAATTTAGTAGTGCTTGCTAAAGCCCTATAACTTATTTTGGTTCTACCTAGACTATTATGTTAGATGGTGTAGGTGAGGTGTGACCAGTGATTATTCTTTGAATGCTTTGAGATCTTACAGTTGGTGAAGTATGGGAAATTAATGCCAAACATATTGTGTACAATGTGTTTTAACAATGATGTTATGAATGTAGTTTGATTATGCTTATAGAATTGGAATAAGATGTGATGAATGTAGTTTGATTATGTTTATAGAATTGGAATAAGATGTGATGAATGTAGTTTGATTATATTTATAGAATTTGAATAAGATGTTATGAATGTAGTTTGATTATATTTATAGAATTTGAATAAGATGTTATGAATGTAGTTTGATTATATTTATGAATTGGAATAAGATGTTATGACTGTAGTTTGATTATATTTATAGAATTCGAATGAGATGTAATATGGTGGTTTTGTATTACACGTCCTCTTCTTCAAACACAATGCTAATATGACTTGAGGACATTTTGTCCCTCATGAATGGCATATTCTTTTTTAAAGCCAAAGAAGCACTTCTTTGATGATGACCTAAGGCTTTTAAATTTAAAAAGGCATCATTACATACCACTACATATTACTAAATGCATGATGACACAAGGACCCAACCCAAAATAGGGGCCCTTGCGCTCCCCATTTGTGACACATACAAACGCTAGATTGATCGGTCAATATTAACCTTACCAAATGAACGAGGACACAAGGACCCAACCTTAAATGAGGGACCCTTGTGCTCCCCATTTTTGTAACACTTATAAATGCCACATGATTAATCTCAATCAATATCAACCTTAAGCCTCTAGGGGTTTTCTAACTGCGGCCAAATTTTATGCTTTATATTATGCATGCATATGATTGGTCCTTTCAAGTATGTAACAACATTGGGCCTCTTAACTATATTTTACATAGATATGTGATTGACCAATAACTTTTAATGACACACAAAGAAAAAACCCAAAATAAATATCATTATTCACTTTTGGAGACTGTTAACCACTTGATATGGTTTCACCCAAAATAAATAGCATTATTCACTTTTGGGGACTGTTAACCACTTGATATGGTTTCACCCACCCATGCTACCATAAGGCTACTATGAAAAGCTGTAAGGCACTTCACCATCTTACCTACATGTAACTAAAGCCCATTCCTTATTTTATAAGACGATATGAGAATCTATAAGGTGGCCTTACATTGAGGTTAATACTAAATAGGAAAGTCATAAATTTCATGTAGATATTTACTTAAGATTATAACTAGTGCGAGTGTACCTTTTTTAAGTTTTGGTGAGATGTTGTCACAATAAATGCCAATGGTCTTATCCATGGGCTTGCCCATATCTGCAAGTAGCTGTTGTAACCAAGCTACCTCACATGCTACCATAGCAGCACCCTTGTACTTAGCCTTGGTACTTGACAAAGTAATCGGTTGCTTCTTGTTACTCTAGCTAACAGTAGCACTTCCAAAAGTAACACTAGCTAACAGTAGCACTTCCAAAAGAAAATATAAAGCCCTTAGTAGATCTCTTATCTGAGACACTATCATCCCAATTTGCATCTATATATCCATGTACCTATACTCCAGCTTCATAGAATAGCCCATAGTGTAATGTGAACTTTATGTATCTGAGTATCCTTCTAATTGCATCGAAGTGCGGCTTTCTTGCCAGAGCCTACAAAAGCTGACTCACGTATACAACATCGTAGCTCAAATATGGCCTAGTGATAGTTATGTAGATCAAAACTCCCTATATTGTGCATGTACATAGTAGAGTCCTCTAAAAGATCACCTATATTTGTAGCCAATTTTGAGTTTTTCTCTAACGGCACTAAGAGTGGCTTACAACTTGTCATTACATACTTGGATAGCGTGTACAAAGCATACTGCCTCTATAAATCCCATCAATTGACCTAATCACCTCTATATCTAGGAAGTATTGCAACTTTTATTTTAAACTTTTTCTTAAGGAGCATCTTCCCCTCATGAATGTTAACATCATTGTCCCCTGTGATAATCAAATCATCAACATAGATAACTACTAGAATAATTCCCATGTTAGTATTTTTTACATATAGTGAAAATTTTGTTGTAGTTATATGAAATGCAATAGTGAGTGACAAGATACTCTCCTATCCTATCTAACCATGCTCTAGGTGCTTGTTTCAATCCATACGAGGCTTTATGTAACCTATAAACAAACTCTGGGTGTGCATGGTCCTCATATCTTGGTGGCTGCTCCATGTAGACCTCCTCTTATAAATTACCATGTAAAAAAATGTTCTTTATATCCATTTGATATAAAGGCCATTTCTTACCTAATAGCCATGGTAATGATTACTCTCATGGTTTGCCATCCTAGCAACTAGAAGTCTCCTCATAGTCAATACCATAGGTTTATATATATACTTTGGCTACTAATCTAGCCTTGTACCTGATCACAATCCCATTTGAATTCTAACTAGTCAATATCATAGGTTTGTATATATACCTTGGCTGCTAATCTTGCCTTGTACCTATTCGTAGTCCCATCTAAATTCTAACTGTACTTTTTGAACTCCCACTTGTATCCAATTACCTTCTTCTCCTTAGGTAAAGGCACCAACATCCATGTCTCATTTGCATCCAGTGTAGCCATCTCTTTATCCATGGCATATTCCCAATGCTTATGTCCAAGTGCATCATCAAAACATGTGAGCTCTATTTGTTATATTGCTTTGACCATATATGCATAGTGATGGGACGTATCATATCTTAACCGGTCCATTGGATATCCAACCCTTCTAGACCTACATACACATGGATCATTGCTAGCTATTCTCAACACTGCTTTGGCCCTTTATACACCATGTGTAACCCAAACTCCTCTTTAAGGCTTAGTTTTGAGGCACTATACCCAACATAGGAATGGCCTACTGAAATATCATGCATTATGAAAGTCTGATCCACCTTCTCTTTTTCCTTTTGTGATACATGTGGATCCACTAAATTTTCAACATTTGTAGTATCACCAAATGATGTGTCACAGTTCCTAGCATTCTATCTCAACCTTCATGACCAAGGTATAAAATAGACCCATTACTAGAGGACTCTCCATGTCTACTAAAGCACATGTGATTGCTCCATTCATTGTAGCCAAATTGTTGTTTACATCAACCTCTATGGAATCCTTGATTGTTGTGTACTAATTACTCATCTCATCAAATACAACATCCTTGCTCACTCACATCTCACGCGTAGTGGGGTTACATCATCTAAAGCTTTTTGCTTATGGGAATGTCCAATAAAGATACATTTGTCTTCCTTGGGATACAAATTTCTTCTCATCTCATCTAGTACTTGAGGTTAATTTTTTTAAATATTTTTTGTATTTTTTGCTTATCACGTCTGCGGGTTCATGTCTCACATCTTGTAGGTTCACGCGTGGTGTGGCTCACATCCATTTGGAGGGCTCATGACTCCCTTTTTATTAATGCATACTTCACTAGGCTCACGACTAATGGTGGCTCACATCTTTTTTTGTATGTACTAGGATCATGTGGCTCTGATGAGCCAGACTCATGTCACATTTGGTAGGCTTATATCTGCTGGACTCACATTTTGTGGGATTATCACGTGGGCTAGCTATGCTCACAACTAGTAAGCGTGATGTCTCATGTCTTGGCTAGCTATACTCACAACACGTTTGTTAGGATTACATATGGCGGCCCCACATCTTGTGGTCTCATATCTTAGCTAGCTAGGCTTATATCTCACATCTTGCTAGGCTCATGGTTTTTTTATGAAATATTCTCATGGATTTTAGTTATAGGAATAGTTGGGCACAGATTAGAAGTGGTGCATGGGGCTCTAGGCCTATGATAGTGTTGGTGAGAAAATTTTAAGCAATAACTATACTTAATGCTCTAATAATTTAGAAGGACAATAAATGTCATTAGAATTTATTAATGGTACTACATATTAAATAACATAAAAAATCTTTATAGCATATGGAAAGGTGTGCCCTTACAAGTTTTCAAGGCAGTTTTAATTCGTTGGTACAACAATATTAGGTTTAACTATCTCTAGGCTCACATTATGTCTTGTTCTTATCACACATCTCAGCTGGGTAGAACCATGTCACGTTTTTATGTAGACTCACATCACATCCCTGATGGCTTTGGTCATGACTTTGTAGACTCACATCTTAGCTGGGTAGACTCACATCATGTCCCTATAGGCTCATGTCTCAGCTCGATAGACTCACATCATGTCCTTGTAGGCTCATGTCTTAGTTGGGTAGACTCACATCATATTTGTGTAGATTCACATCATGTCCTTGTAGGCTCACATCATGTCCTTGTAGACTCACATATTTTTCTTAGTTGGATAGACTCATATCATGTTTGTGTAGATTCACGTCATGTTTGTGTAGACTCACATCATGTTTGTGTAGAAAGATGTTATGTTCTTGTAAACTCACGTCATATCCCTATAGGCTCTCAAGTTCTGTCCCTGTAGATTCGTCCATGTCTTTCTTTCAGGGGACTATAGGCTCATGTCTCCCAACCCGAGAGGTGTTTTGGCATGGTTTTTAGAGTTTTTATGGTTTCTTGGACTTGATTAAGGGTGATTAAGGTTCCTAAAACATTGACACCGAGTAATATAGGTGATCTAAATAACTTGGGGGAATGGGAAAAAAAAACAGAGCTAAGCCCTAGGCTAGTCCGCATGTGAACAATATGTTTAAAACAAAGGCTTACCTTAGCCTTTGTCAAAACAAGTATTGTTTGGTCTTGCCTTAAAGCTATAACATATGCAAGTTCTTAATGTGGGTGTACTTGCATGATCACATCCTCACTCCATTGTCACACCAGAACGCTTCATGGCTATGGAGGTGAAGGAAGAGCTCTCTTTTCCTATATGGAGATAAGAAGAGTATAGCATTTGTAGTGATTCTCTCTCACAAGAGGTAGGTAAAGAAGAGAGGGAGGTAAAGAAGAGAGGGAGAAGCTTATACTCAACCCTATATCCAATTAAAAAAAAACAATCAAGCTCTGCAAAGATCCTCGAGAAATCAAGCAAACAAGAAAATAGAGAAGAGGTAGAGCTCACAAGTATTCCAATGCAAGAGGGAGAGCTCGTAAGTATTCTAATAAAAACTCAAGTAGTGCGGATATAGATGATAATCCAGGATGACAACTTTGCACCTATGCCACTAGCATGGTTGATGAGATTATGGGTGATATGCCACCAGTGGGTTTACAGGTTGTGTGACAGTAGCCACTTTGGTTCACTAGAGTTATGGCAAGCTTCTCCAATTGCTACATTCTCCAATCACCACATTCTCCAATTGCTACATTCTCCAATCACCACATTCTCCAATTGTTGTGCACATAGCAATTACACTGATTTTCCAATTGCAACCTAATCACTGCATTCTCCAATCACCAACTTCATTCTCCAATCGTTGCACATAGTTACTCTGATGTTCTAATCCCAGCTTCTTCAATCAATTGGTTGATTGCCTGCTTATACTTTTCCGATTGACAATTATACTTTTCTTATCATTAAAATCAATCGCCCAATTGAACTTTTCGATCGTGTGATTCTCGTTTTTCAATTTCCCAATCGATCATTTTCTCTAATCCAATTAGTGTTTTTCAATCGTTTGATTAGTGATTGTACTTCTCCAAATGTCCAATTGTACTTCTCTAATCGTCCATTTCTTCAATCGTATAATTTCACCTTCTTCAATCGATAAATCCAAGAGTTCATAATCGGCGATTCCTCACGGAGTTTGATCCAACAATCTATTCCATTGTCGATTGACGATTCTTTATCTTCAATCATCCGATCAAAGACTCCAATCGTCCGTTCAGAGACTCCAATCGACGATTCAACTAATAATTTCCAGCAACTTTCTAAAAAGTTCAAGTATGGCTGTTGAAATCAATTTAAGCTTTATTTTAGCATCTCTTTTTCTTAAATTCTACAGCAGTTAGGTATGGCCAACAACTATGTAAATGATTTGTTTGGCATTCTTCCAAAGAGGATAAATTGGATTGGTCTTTATGGTTAGAAATGTCCTTGTTTTGTTGTTGCAATGGGGTCATGTGTGAGTGGTGAAAATGACCTCCACCCTGACATAATTTCTTCTACTACTCCTCAACAAAGGAGCCAAGGGTAACTAACCCAACAAAATAATCTCTTTAAATTACTGCTCACCAAAGAAGACGAGATTCTACTACTCCTCAACAAAGGAGCCAAGGGTAACTAACCCAACAAAATAAGCTCTTTAAATTACTGCTCACCAAAGAAGATGAGATTCACATGATGCTCAAGCTTTGGCATTGATTGTCTTGTTAGGTAAAAGGTCTATTATATTGCACATTCGCTCTTGTAAAACATCCATGCTTGCTTGGAATACTCTAGAAATTATGTATCACAGGCTAAAAATGATACAAGGAATTTGATAAAGGTTCTAGAAATTTTGCCTTTGACAATCAGAGTTCTAAGAAAAGGACTCTACTAATATTTATCATTGTCTAATATCAAGACTTCTCATTAATGGCTATATGCAGCTATAATCATGAATAGGATGCATGTCTTAGTGCAACTATCATTGACGGTTTTTGTGACAGTGGTGCTTCTAAGCACATAACTTCGCAAGTTTGGTCAAACATATGGAGACTCCTCAAAGTGTTCACATTGTTATGTGCACCAATAATGCCTCTTACCCCATCAAAGCTATTGGGGAGATAGTTCTTAGTACTATAAATAGTGAGGATCTTTGTCTTTAAAATGTACTACAAATGGTGAGGATCTTTGTCTTTAAAATGTACCTTTTGTTCTAGGTATTCAAAAAAATCTTATTTTTGTGCCCACTCTAGCAAGGAGGGATCTTAATGTTAAATTTGCATAGAAGATAAATGTATTGTCTATGATAGAGAACATGATAAATTTATTGTACTTATTGGAACTTTAACCACAAGTGGTTTGTACAAATTGGACATGTATAACAAGTGTGATGTTGCTTGTCTGGCAAACATTTATAATGCAATGAAAGATGCCACTTGCTAGGTTTGATCACACTTTGATTGGTGGTTTAATAATTTTGTAGTAACATGGGATGTTAAAGGGTCTTTCTCCACTTGATCCACTACCAAGAAACTTACTCACCAATCTTTCCCAAAGAATGCAGTACATAGAGCTAATAACAAATTGTAGCTCATACACATTGATGTGTGGTCTAATGCAGACTACTTCTTTGGGAGGAAACTTATATTTTGTTATATTCATTAATGATTATAGTAAGTATTACTGGTCTTACCCTAGAAAGAAAATTTAGAGGTATTTTCTTATTTTGAAGACTTTGTTGCTATGGTTGAAAATGAAACTAGCTTAAAAGTTCTCTCTCTCTCTCTCTCTCTCTCTGTTTAGACAAAGGGGGGGAATATATGTCCAATGTGCTCAAAGATTTTTTAGCACAAAAAGGCATTAAGCATTAGTGTACAACTCCTTATACACCACAAAAAATGGTGTTGTTGAGAGATGAAGTAAGATTCTCATGGAGATGGTTAAATGCATGGTTAAAAGTTAGCAGCTTCCACACAAGTTTTGGATGAAAAGAGTCCTTTGTGCTACCTATGTGTTGAATAGATGCCCCACCAAGCTTTCAAGACTATCATTCCTTTTATGAGGCTAGGTTCAATTGAAAACCTAAGGTTGAACACATACGTGTTTCTAGTTGTTTGGCATATGCACATGTGCCAACACAAAGTAGAAGTGAGTTGAATGACAAGGCAATGAAATGCATTTTTATTAGTTATAGTGCTAAATGAAAATGTTATCATAACTACAATCCACTTACTAAGAAGATTTTTGTTATTAAGATGTCATTTCTATAGAGGATTCTATCTATCTAATGAGTGAATTTAATAAGCATGCCTATGCCTATGCCAATTCTTTGAACATGTTTGATGTTGGTTATTACCTGTGCCAATTTTTGGTGATTCTCAATAGATTTTCTGATTTCGAATGCTTAAGGAATTTATGTACCAACTTCAGATCAGCTAGAAGATGTAGTAAGCAATTAATGAATATAGGGTTATACCTAGATGGGTAAAAAGCACCTTGCAAGATAGCAAATTTTTAGCTCCGGTGCTTGAACCATTTCTTCAAAAGATATTGATGAGTTTGCATTTCTTAGTTCTTTACATGATGTAGATGAACTTGAGTTTCTTGAAGAGGCTTAAGAAGATCCAAATTAGGTAAAAGCCATGCAAGATGAAATTCATTCCATTCAAAAAGATTTACTTGGGATTTAGTGGATCTACCACTTGGCAAGAAAGCTATTGGCACTAAGTGGGTTTTCAAAGTCAAGTGAAAGGCATATAAATCTAGTAACAAATTTAAGGTAAGACTTGTTATAAAAGGTTATGCCCACCCACTAGTAGAAAGAGATTGATTATCATGAAACTTTTTCTCCCAATTCTCGTATGACCACTATCCGATTTGTTATTGCTTTGGCAGCTCATCTCATGGATGGAAAAGTGCACACCAATTGGACATTAAAATAGTGTTCTTGAATGGTGACTTGCAAGGAGAAGTTTATGTGAGTCAACCAGTTGGTTTTTCCCAATCTAGTCAAGAATAGAAGATATGCAAGCTTAATAAAGCTTTATATGGTTTGAAACAAGCTCTTAGAGCTTGGAACTAGAAGCTCCATACCTATTTGACTAGACATGGATTTCAAAACAGTCCTATAGAAAGCACTTTATATGTGAAAAGGATAAGCAGTATTTGCTTATTGTCATTCTCTATTTGCAACAACGACATGTTAGTGACATGGATTTCAAAATAGTCCTACAGAAAGCACTTTATATGTGAAAAATAATAAGCAGCATTTGCTTATTGTCATTCTCTATGTTGACAATAAGCAAGATTTGCTTATCGTCATTCTCTATGTTGCGAGATGACATGTTAGTGATAGGCACACCAATGAGGTTTTCACTATAGATTTCAAGGCTAACTTTTCCTTAACTTTGGAGATGTTAGATCTTGATCTTTTGCACTACTACTTGGGTATGCCATTTATACAGTAAGATGACGGTATAGTTTATACAACAAGTTTATACATCAAGATAATGATATAGTTTATGCAGTTTATATAGTACGTTTATATAGCAAGATTATATAACAAGATAATGATATAGTTTATGCAGTTTATACAATAAGTTTATATAGCAAGATGCACTAAGAATTGGCATGCAATTAAATGTATCTTCAAATACTTTCAAAAAGGAACTCAAGATCTTGGATTATTTTATGCCAAGAGGGGTGATTTAGAACTGCAAGCCTTAGTGGATTACGATTAGGCAAGCGATCATAATACACGATAGTTCACATCTAGAAACTGTTTCTTTCTTGGCAATTCATGCATATCTTAGCTAAGCAAGAAACAACCAATTGTGACAACATTGTCTTGTAAAGCTAAATACAAACTAACATTCATTATGATAGTTGAATGTGTATGGTTAAGAATATTGAGAGGATCTTTGTGTCCCTTCAGCACCCCTAATCCTATTGTCATTGGCAGTTAGAGTGCAATGGAAATTGCCAAGAATATTATATTTCATGCCAAGACCAAGCACATTGAAGTTCATTATCACTATATGTAAGAGATACTCCATGTAGGAGAGATCAAATCTGATCTATTGTAGTATACATGATAATGTGGTAGATCTTTTCACTAAATCCTTATCCCATGAAAAGTTTGAGGCCTTCCATAAAGCTTTGGGCCTTCCTTTTCAGAGACTAATTTGCAATCCGTGTAAACCTCACATTTGTACTGAAGAGGGTTTGTTAGATATTTGGTAGTACTACACTATGAGGTCATGCACTTATACCATGGGGACTTTTGTCCCACTGGGCTTTTCATGGCCATCTAGGTGTGAACGGGAACCTTAGGGTTAGCTATTATATAAGCAACCTCATCTTTAGTTTAAGGTTGTTTTTCATTTTGTACTTCATTTTACCTTGAGCTCTTGCTTCTAGTGAACTAGGCAAACTATAATCTTTGTAAATCTCACATTTGTACTAAAGGGGGTTTGTTAGATATCTGGCAGTACTACACTGTGAGTCATGAACTTATGCTATGGGAACTTTTGTTCTATTGGGGTTTTCCCTATGGTCATCCAGGTGTGAACATGCCTTAGTGTTAGCTAGTATATAAGCAACCTCATCCTCAGTTTAGGGTTGCTGTTCATTTTGTACTTCATTATACCTTGAGCTCTTGCTTCTAGTGAACCAGCTTTTTATACTCTCTCCCTTGCATTCTCTTTGATCTGTAAACATTGAGTGAGTGCAAGTTTATATCTTTGCTTTCATCCATCCAAGTGTGAGTGGGAACCTTAGAGTTAGCTAGTATATAAGCAACCTCATCCTTAGTTTAGGGTCATTGTTCATTTTGTACTTCATTAGCTCTTACTCCTACTGAACTAGTCGTCTGCACTTTCTCTCCCCTTTATGTTCTCTTTGATATGTGACATTGAGTGAGTGAGTGTTTGTAGATTTGTTTTCATAAAAGCTAATATAATGCTATGGGCCAGGCTTTCACTTGCCATGGTGTTTTGCGCCAATTTCCATCTTGATGGAATGGCAAGACAATGGTCCAAGGTAACAGTCTAGTCAGGCAATGCCGTGGAAGGTGTGTAGCCACCCGCCAGAGCTTTTGGATTTAAACACTATCGCTAGAGTGGTCATGGGGACACTCAAAACACCGTTGCACTTTATAACTCCACACACTCACTCTGCTCTCACTCTGCTACGTAACTCTCTCACTTTGTCTTTAGTGCACAACATGTTTATTAAACAGAGACACAACACTCTTATTCAACACATTATAGAGAGTAACACATAGACATAATGAATGGCAAAACTGCTCTTTGTTTACTAGATTACTTTCGGAATCATTGTAGGATCATTATAGAGAAATTGCTCAACATAGACACTATTACTTCCTAAGGACTATGACCATATTAGACTTCACATTACTGGCTGTCAACTACTAGCTGTGAGCTATTTGCAGCATGCAACCTTCTACAACCTCGTACAACCTCCTTGCAGTAGTGATTAGCCACCCTTTTAAGCTTTGTCTTCTTGATCTTGGCAATGGCTATTCTAGTGGTTACAGCCCGCCACCTTCACACATGCAGTATTGAGGTGGTTCTCATGACGTGGGAAGTGGTTTGATTGTGTACTCTGTTGCCACCACTAAGTCGTTGGGTGCAACACCTGGCACACTCGGTGCTGGAGCATTTGCTATGGAACCTGTTCCCTTGACAAATTTCATGCCTACATTAAGCTATCAGTTAATTGCTCACCCTAATCTCTTTGTTAATGATGTTGATTCTAGCATTTGATCCACCATAGCTCATCACATTGCTAAAATATTAACATGGTATCAAAGCCTAGCCTAGATTCCATCAATTTGTGAGCCCATTATCTTGCTAATCACTTGGCTAATTAGAATTAGTAGATAATTAATATTTTTACCTCTTTTTCAACAAACCCTCTGTACCCCCAACTGGTGGAGGAGCTCTATCTCCCATCATATATCAAATTAGCTCAAGTAACTTTAGCCAAACAGAGCTAACATCCTTGTGCTCCAGCCCATCCAAACAGAAGCTCAAACTGCCATCGCACGCTGCTGTTCCCACGCGATTTAGCACGTGCCGTTTTTTTGGAGAAAATCAAAGATTTTTGCTTCAACAAATGCAATGGATCTAATTCCTCTTGGCCCTAGGGGTTTTCAAGGGTGCTCTACAAGCTGGGGAAGATAGAATTTGGTTTGATCAAGTCTACAGTGAGATCCAAGCTCTTCATCAAATCTGCAGGTGACTTTGGTAAAACAGAGATTAAGCATTCAATGTTTGGTCAAATCTTGTGTTTCTTGGCTTAATCCTCTACTAGACTAATTGTTGTTAATGGCCTTGAAAGGATTTGAGCTCATTTTAACTAGGCCTCAGATCTGGGCTCCCCACATACTCTATTTTTTGTGCACAAAATAGAGGATTAATTTGCTAATCAGTGATTAATCAATGCTAATCACTATATTTTGGTGCAATTGAGGGTTCAAATTAACCATTAGGTATCTGCCTGATACAGATCCCTATAACTTTAGATCATAATTCGGAGATGGTTTGATACTCCAACCATTCCGTACAAATTGGTTACCCTTGATTTAATGTAATTTCTGGTAATTTTATGCTGATAAATTTGTTGTAATCATCTCCTAAACACCAGATTGAGTTGTAAAAGGGTAGACACTGCCCTTGAATCTTGAAATTGGATCAAGAGGTAAGACCCCCTTCACATTATCATGAGTAGGGCACAAGAGATAGCCAAATTTAATGGGAAGCAGTTTTACACATGGCAGACACAAAAACAATGTATCTGTTCATGAGGAAAAATTTGTGGGGGCTAGTTGAGGGAAGAGATGAATGCCTAGAGTTGAGAGGGAAAAATGAGTGGAAGAGCAGGAATGAAAAAGCATTGGGACTTATCGCACACTTAGTTTAAATGATGAAATCATTCATCACATCATAGGGATACAATGGGCAAAAGATGCATGGGGGATAAACTCAATAAATTATTTGGCACACAAGCTAAAAATTCAAAGATAAATCTGTTAATGCAATTCTACAAATTGGATACGAAGGAAAGTGAATCTTTAATTACACACTTGAATAGATATAAAAGCAGGCAGTTATTGGCAAAAAGGTAGAAGATGATGAGGCACTAGCAGTGCTTCTGAAGAGTGTGGACGAAGGTGAATATGAAAACATTGTAGCAACACTAAAGAATGTACCTGAATTGAAGCTACACGAGATAGAAGGAGCTCTACTAGAGCAAGAGACCAGAGGCAAAGAGAAGAAATGGCTCGACTCAATAGCAGGAGAAGAAAAAGCATTCTTCACCCGAGGAGGATTCTCTTGAGGACGAGGACGAGGAAGAGGCAGAGTAGGAGGAAGGACCTTCACTTGCCACAACTGTGGAAAGCTAGGACACATGGCAAGAGACTGCTACAGCAAACCCAGTGGAGAAGGAACGACATTGGCAAACTTCATGGAGGCTCCTAAGGAAGTGGAGTCGGATCATCTTTTCTGAGAGAGAGAGAGAGAGAGAAACCCCACAACCCAATGTAACCTGTCCCCAACAGAGTAAAACCACCTCCTCTTAGAGCCACCGATGATAGAGAGAGAGAGTGTCAAGGACTATGAGTTTAGGGACTTGAGGCACTGGTCGCGGACTATCAAGGAAGAGGGAAACTTGGTATAGTGTCTAGCTGTGCTAGGAGTATTCACTTGAGGGGAGGTGTTGAAATATACAAGTGAATAGGGTGTGTGCGGGAACAAGCCCTTGGCAATAAGAGGCTGTAAAAGAGAATCTGTAAATGTGAGAGAACATGTGAAAAGGTGAGAAGCATCTATTGGGAGAGAATAAAGGGTAGCATGAGGAGATTTAGGAGGTGTGGAGTTCTAGGAAGAGGTGGAGAGAATCAAGCAAAAGAGGTGGAGTGAATCAAGGAGCAATCAGTGGGATTGGATGCTTGGATGTAAACTCTATAAATTGAGGCATTGGCCTAATGAGAATTTGCTAGTTTTTGATTATCCATGCCTACATTAAGGTATCAGTTAATTGCTCACTAATCACATCTTAAATTATCATCTAATCTCTTTGTTAATGATGTTGATTCTAGCATTTGATCCACCATAGCTCATCACATTGCTGTAATTTTAACATGGAGAAGATTGGAGAGTATATCTTGGGAGTGCTTAAGAAATTTGGTCGAGTAGGGAGAGATTGAAGTGATGCAAGATGTTTTGAATGGTAAGCATGTTTTGGTATATTTCAAGAAGAGATCTAAGCATGTTTTGGCATGTGACAAGGAGAGCAACCAAATGCATACATCTATCATTTCTGCGCTTAAAATTTCATTACAAGTGTTGAAAAATCCTAGATCTAATGATGAGCTTTTTGTAAAGCGGTTTAACGATGCTTGTGAGTGGGCTAGGTGGCCAAGAAGATGTAAGTATTCAGAAAGCATCAAAGCTGCTTGACATACACCGAAGGAATCTATACACAGGGCATTGGATAGAGTTCAAAGTAGTGGTTCATCAAGCCAAATATATTTTGAGTAGTGATAAAGAAAATCAAAGGATGATGTGGTTACTCCCGAAATCAAAGAGCTAGTTGTTGCTTTTTGGACATAGGAGAGTAGGGTGTCCCCTAACAAAAAAGATGTTTGTCACCAATAAATCAGTTGTGAAATTTTTACGTGGAGCACTCAGTATATTTGCTTGATGACTCCTAGAAGGTATGGACCTAATTCAATGGTTTGGCACATATACAATATACCATAGTTGTTATGCTATAACAATCCACTTAGTGAGTACATGTGCAATATAGCATTGTCACTAAGCTAATAACCCACATAAGGATATGACTTACTTCATATGCTATATAGCACTACTAGTCTACACATTGAGGTGAGTTAGTACATATGCAATATGTCACACTTTTCAGCTTGTATATAGCACATGTAGTAACCCACACAATGATGTGAGAGAGTACTTGTGCAATATATCATAATTACTATGCTATATAGCACATGGCGTAAGCCATACATTGATGTGAGTTTACATATGTGTAATATGGCACTACCAGTCTGCTATATATAGCACATATAGTAATCCATACATCGATATGAGTTAGTGCATGTGTAATATAGCCACTACCAATCTACTATATAGTACATTTAAGGTAGTATATATGCAATACAACAAATCTTTTGTGCTATATAGTACATGTAGTGACAATACACATTGATGTGAGTTGGGGCATGTGTAATACAATACAACCACCATTGTGCTATATAGCACATGTAGTAACCCGCAGGTGTGATAAAGCAGATCTTGTAGTATATGTGGAGCAACATTCTTACTGCATGTGCTATATTGCATATGTAATGACTCACATCAATGTGTGTTAATACTACATATGTCATATAGCACAATGGATCTGCTGTATTACACATTTGGTAACCTACACAGTAATGTTAGCACGTGTCATAGCTATGTAGTATATACCACATGTAGTGACAATAGCAGATATGGGATTACAACTATGTAGTATATACCACAGTAGTGACAATAGAAGATATGTAGGTGCTATATAGCACAAGAAGTAACTAACATTACTTTTGTGCTATATAGCACATGTAGTAGCTATAGACAATGAGCAGTGTTAGTACATGTGCAATATGGGATTACAGCTATGTAGTATATACCACATGTAGTGAGAATAGCAGATATGCACGTGCTATATAGCACAAGAAGTAACTAACATTACTTTTGTTATATATAGCACATGTAGTAGCTACAGACAATGAGCAGTGTTAATACATGTGCAATATGGGATTACAGTTGTGTAGTATATACCACATGTAGTGACAATAGTAGATATGTGACAATAGTAGATATGTAGGTGCTATATAGCACAAGAAGTAACTAACATTACTTTTTTGCTATATAGTATATAGTACATGTGCAATACGGGATTACAGTTGTGTAGTATATACCACATGTAGTGACAATAGTAGATATGTAGGTGCTATACAAGCACAAGAAGTAACTAACATTACTTTTGTGCTATATAGCACATGTAGTAGCTCTACAGACAATGAGAAGTGTTAGTGCATGTGCAATATAGCATAATAGCTGTGTTGTATGCCACATGTAGTGACAATAATAGATATGTAGGTGCTATATAGCAAAAGAAGTAACTAGCATTACTTTTGTGCTATATAGCAAATGTAGTAGCTACAAAAAAAAATGAGCAATGTTAGTACATGTGCAAAATAGCATAATAGCTATGTTGTAAAATGATGTAGTGACAATAGTAGATCTTTTATACTATCTAGAATATGAACTAGCTCGCACTACTATGAGGGTTATACCACATGAAGTAATAATTGTTGAGTTGTAGGTGATATACACAGCATAAGAAGTAACTAACATTACTGTGTAGGTTACCACATGTGCATTATAGCAAGTTATGTGAAACATGACTCGTTAATTTTGTTTCCATGCAGAGAGAGTTTTTTCTCAGGTTCAGAGCCAAACATTCAAAAGTGCTCATTTGGCACACAACACTTCTGTGAGAAGCTCAACCCTTTTTTTTGTACGAAAGTTAAAGGATCAGAACACAGGTTGTTGTATCTACTACATACAAATGATGTACTTGAAGGATGCTTTCAATAGTGTGCACACGGATTCTTTTGGTTTACATGGATCTTCATGCTCGTGATGTTTGTAAGGCTTCAACAGTATTGCAAAAGTGTCTTTATTGTGAACATTGTGTCACACAACTATGGGAGTCATGTTTATGTGTGAAAAAGAAAGACCTAGTATACCATGAGTACAAGTGGGGGGAGTGCAGGAATTGTGGTGTACAAAAGCTTGTTGTTTGTCCATGTGAACAATCTCAAGATACAAAGATGGTAAGTGTTTAGGTATTTGAAGACATAGAGGTTGGGATGAACAAAAATGGAGAGAAGAAAAAGCACAAAGTTATTTTCCTCATGTAGTTATCTCTCTTAATCAAGTCATGTTAATGTCACCGGATCACAAACTAATACATATGGTGAGCCCAATAGTTTAGGAACTGTTTGGGGATATTTTTGGCTGATACAATTGTGTCAGTTTTGTTGATTTTATAAAAAATTACTCTTTGAAAGAGAAAAATGAGATACAAATCATACATTGGCACACTGACTAATGCACAATCCTAGTTTACATTAGTTATCGACGAACTAGCATGGAAGGTGGAATAATCAAGAAAATGCTTTTGTATATGACACTCTTTTTGTTCAACATTGTTTTTTGCTATAAAATAAATGGCTTAAAGACCAAGGAGTACAATTGAAATGGGGAGCACGATGGGGCAGGTGTAGTGGTGAAAAGGGCACTAACACATGAACAACTAAAGACTGCAAGTGTAGTGGTGAAAAGCGCACTAATACATGAACAACTAAAGATTGATGGGGTAAGGTTGAGAAAGGCAACGGATGTAGTGGCTATTTGTCTAAGATAATGTTTGAGTTAAATAGCCAAAGGTCTTCTAGCAAAAGTCACACAAGAAGGACTTTTTAGGAGATAATGGTGGGCGATATAGATAGGCAACCCATGGGCTTGATGGGTCTTGGTCCTTGTGCTCCGTTTATGGTTTTCCAAAGCATACATCTACACTAATTAGGACTAGGGAATTATCATGCTTCTGTGATGCATGCTTACACATAATCATTGGAGATCATGTCCCAATAAGTCATATGTTCAGCCATGTAAGCGCATCCTTCTCCACCCCACCAAAGAGGTGCTCGCTAAAGAGTCATGAGTAGAAAAACCTATGTATGAGGGATGCCAATAGTGACCTCTTGATATCATGTGACAATTTTTTAGTTAATGCAGAGGCTAATAAGAATGAGTTGAATTTTATATATTGAAATGTAAGTAACCAAACACAAAACAGGGGGGCATCTCAAATACAGATGGGGAAACACAGTCAAAGCAAGTGTATACTTTGTTACTAGTTGGTGGTATGAAGTGCAAGATGATGGTTATTACTGTTTGCTCTATGATAAACCCCATATGTTCATCCTATCTCACCTTGTTAGGGCCATAAAATTTCCCATTCCCATGGTAGATAAACTGTACAAGATTTCTACCGCACCATAGATGAGGCCATCTATAACTACGCCATATGAGGCATCTTGAGATTATCCTCCATGACAAAACGTTTCTTCTAGCTTGCATGACCCCTAGACTCTACTATACATGTCTATTATACAACAAACCAGTGCTCTATAGCACTGGCCCCAGTATGCAACATTCCAAACATAGGTTTGCTATATAAGACTAGTGCTATATAACAGACTTATAGAATAATGATCATGATGAAACATTCCAAACATAGGTCTGCTATATAAGAGCACTGCTACATAGCACTGACAGTGCTATATAGCATATACCAATGTTGTATAGCATAAATTTTCTATGCAAGTTATCTAGTTTTTCAGAATGGAGTAAATTACCACCAATTATATATATATAAAAAGAGTAAGTGCATTTCACCACTCTTAGAGATGTCGGCTCAAAGCTTTTAAGCAAGGCTTTGTAAAATTTAGGGAATGAGAATTCCGAGATCATTTTTTCTTTAGCCATTGCTTCGCTTAGTTTAGATGAGGCTGCGAAATAGGGAAAATCTTCTCGGAAAAACATTTCATCTTCAGATAGTGATGAAAAATAGGTTTTGAGACCTCCTCTTCCATCTGGGATGCTAATGGCATGCACTTTTTTCAAAAAAAATATCTAAGGTTCACGTGACAAGGTGATCAGTGGAGTGCAGCGAAAGAACTCTATTCAATTGAATGTAAACCAAAAGAAACCATTAGAGACTTTATCCTTCAAATAAAACTCTTGGACTCACGATGTGAGGCATGGGAAAAATTAAACGATTCTCAATTGAAGAGATGTTTCATGATGGGCTTAAAGAAAAACAGCTTACACAATTTGATCATTGTATCTAAAAACCGAAAACATTCGATCAATGTTGTAAAGAAGCAATACTTTTAGATGACAACGTGATGGAAGATGATCATGATACAAGTTTTAAAGGTGTTCCAAAAGGAATTTGGAAAAACTCTGTATGAGAGAGTTGTAGTTTTTTTGGAGTACTACAACTTTGTCTATCCTTTCAGTTTTTGGTGATTTTATCATTTAGACCTTCAAAAAGTAGCCCGAATATGATCCGCAATCGTTTTCGCGTTGTTTTAGGCCATTTTTTGCCTCGATTTCTGAGTCAAATTTTAAGACGGCTGGTCAAAGGCCAAAATCATGAACCTGTTGTGCCACTTGATTAATCCCAAGAATCTGGCTAATTCCTTGTTATTCTTAGGTAGTTGCAACTTTACTATGATTCCTACTTTGAAAACCATTCATTAAATGAACTGAGATCTATCAAATGAGCTGACAACACTCTATTTTTCATATATATTAAAGAAATGACATTATAAAGTGTGGTCAAATGCATTTTGTATTTCTTTAATAACAATATATTCATATGAAGAATATATGAAAAAGATCTAATTATCAAAAGTTCCGTTACGGTGGGTCTCTTCCTATTGGTCAAAAGCATTTCTCTCTCTAGAGAAAAAAGGCCCAAAGTTGAGTCCAAAATTCGCCTAATGCACCCAATATGAAATTGCCTTTTTCACAGATTGAGCTATCTTTAAAACAATCTTTTAATGAAACCATAGTATCACTGATCATAATCCTCCAAAATATCTGATTGAATTCTAATTTCCAATCATTCCTTCATCGTTGTACTTATGGCATCATTAGTAACCAGAACGCTCACCACCTGCTGTCCACTCAGGGGCCTTTTCGATAGTTCCTAGCTCATAGTACCCGGTAATATATTCACTTATAAAAATCTAGATGGAATCTCCATTGAAGATCAACAACACTCAGGGGCCTTTTCGATAGTTCCTAGCTCATAGTACCTGACAATATATTCACTTATAAAAATCCAGATGGAATCTCCGTTGAAGATCAACAAAATCAACCACAACAGATCCATATAAAAGAGCCATGGACTCATCCGTTGAGGACCAGCAAGGTCAATCAACTAGATCCATGCCCGAATTCAGAAAACAACTCTTACTCCTTATTCCAATATCTTCCTTGACGCACGTGTGGGTATCTTCGATGAACCAGAGCCCGAGCACCGTATGGTCAGCACCCCTCTAGGATCCTTTGCAGCAGGTCACCTAGCGCTTCACTCATAGGTCACTTCCTTGGTCCCTCATCCACCGTACCGGATGCTCACCATTTAAATCGAACCGAGGCTAGTCAAGACCTCGGTTGACCTTGCTATGCGAGACATCCTCCGCTGTTGACTCTCCATCAACTGTTGCAACTTTATCAGTTAGATCTCCATGACCTTATTCACAAGACGGTCAAAATGCTTCCTCGGCATTCTTGACATAAAACAGTCATTTAAAAACAAGTCATAAATACAGTTTCTATAACGAACTCGCGTCTTTCCACATTGTTCCACATCAATCCACATTACTTAATCCACATTCATTTCATATGTATTCCCATTCTCATCACATCATTTTGCATCTCATCACATCTTTTTGCATCTCATTTCATATGTATTCCCATTCTCATCACATCATTTTGCATCTCATTTCATATGTATTCCCATTCTCATCACATCATTTTGCATCTCATCATATCTTTCCTCATTTATCCTCATCAGATCTCATCCACTCGCATCTACCCATATCCACATCTCATCACATCATATTCATTCACATCTATCCTGTTTCACATCACATTCATTCACATCACATATCATCCATTCACATCTATCCCAATTTACATCACATCTCATCACATCCATTTCACATCACATCTCATTCATTCACATCCCGATTCACAACACAACACCTCTCATCTATTCACATCTCATATTATTCATTCACATCATCCCGATTCACATGACATCACATCTCATTCATTCACATCCTGATTCACATGACATCACATCTCATTCATTCACATACATGACATCACATCTCATTCATTCACATCCCGATTCATATAACATCACATCTCATTCATTCACATCCTGTTCACATCACATCACATCTATTCACGTCCGTCACATTCATGTATATCACATCCATTTACATCCATCACATCACATTCATTCATATCCATCACATTCATTCTCATCACCATGCCATCACATACATTCTATCCACATTACATCACATCACATCTATCCACATCATGTCTCATTCATACACATCTCATCTCATTCATCCACATCCATCCAATCGTTCACATGTACGACTACCCACATCTATCTATACATTTATATCTATCACTTCACATCCACATGTATTCATGTCACATCACATCTCTTTACATCACATCCATTCTTTCACATACACATCCACATCTCTTTACATCACATCACATTCTTTTACATACACATCATATTATATTCTTTCACATACACATTCACATCCATTCTGTCACATACACATCCACATCCATTCTTTCACATACACATGCACATCCCTTCTTTCGCATACGTATCCACATCCATTGTTTCACATACTCATCCACATCCCTTCTTTCACATACATAACTACATCCATTCTTTCACATACACATCCACATCCATTCTTTCACATCATACATATCCACATCCACATCCACATCCATGTACTTCCCATCTCACCCTTTCACATATCCTCTCATCTCATCATTCTCATCCACATCCATTCTCATCACATCCACATCCATTCTCATCCACATCCATTCTCATTACATCACATCTCACCCTTTCACATATCCTCTCATCTCATCATTCTCATCCACATCCATTCTCATTACATCACATCTTATCACATCCGTTCCACATCCTATTCGCATTTAGTAGTTTTTACTACCGATAATGGAACTTTTCCTAAATTTTTGCCAATTGCTTGGCCTAGATAAAGGTTCTTTTTCTCAACGACTATTTCCATATTCTTTCTCAATTTCTCAAATGAATTAAATTCAATATTCCTCTTTTGGAATAGAAGAATTCATGGGATTTACAGAAATCAATTCTACCCATATTTTCACTTTTGATAAATAATCATAAATCGAATTATACTAAGAATTTCTCTTTTTCCCATTTAATTTCTTGGACCTCAAATATCATGGGAATTCCTCTTTTTGCATTTGATTATTTGCATTCCAATGTCATGGGAATTCCTCTTTTATCATCAAATATTTGTCATAAAATAAATTCATCTAAAATAAAATATCCATTATTTCAATATGCTAGGAATTTCTCTTTTCCCATTTAAATGATTGAATTCCAATTGTCATAGGAATTCCTCTTTTATCATTTAAATATTTCTTATAGATAAAATAAATTTATCTAAAATTAATCTTTGAATTTAAATAAAATATCCATTAATTCCAATATGCTAGGAATTTCTCTTTTCCCATCTAAATGATTGAATTCCAAATGTCATAGGAATTCCTCTTTTATCATTTAAATATTTCTCATAGATAAAATAAATTTATCTAAAATTTATTTTTGAATTTAAATAAAATATCCATTAATTCCAATATGCCAAGAATTTCTCTTTTCCCATCTAAATGATTGAATTCCAAATATCATAAGAATTCCTCTTTTATCATTTAAATATATCTATGCATAAAAATAATTTTAACTAGAATTCTTCTTTAATTTTTAAATAAAATATCCATTATTTTAGTATTCCAAATTTTTCTCTTTCCTCATTGGAATACATGGATTCCTATTATCATGGGAATTTCTCTTTTATCATAAAAATAAATAAATAGAAATTTTCCTTTTTTAATTAACTATTTATGCATAAACATTAAAATCAATTTTTCCATGGTTATGATGAGAATTATTCAATTAACCTAGGATGATTAATCCTAGAATATGGTAGGAAGTACTCTTTTTATATTATGCATGAAATTGATTTATGTGTTAATTTTTTAGAAATTTTACCATAGCTCCGCTGCTATTACTGATAATTTCCAATAATTTTGAAAGCATAAAGTTTTAGTAATACAATATGATAGAATAACTATCATTTGGATCAATATCCAATTATGGACTTGATTCCTAAGTTTTTCATAATTTAAATAGGATAAAAGCATTAAAAAGCCACTTCTTTGGCCTCTAATTTGACAAGCATAGAATTTACTTTTTGATTTGAGAATTGCTTCATGAGAAGCAATATTTGAATATAGAATAGGTCATAGGAATGACCATTCTTTGGGGGAGAGAGAGATATGCTTAAAAAAATATTTTAATTTAAGCATAAATGTAAACTTTATGTGTTTAGTTACTAAAATTCATTAGAGAGCTTCAATTGCATTAAAGAGCCATTCAATTGAATACTTCTCAAGCTTGGGGTTGAGAAGTGATTAACATTTAGAGATTAAGAAAAAGACCATAAAATCACACTTTACCTCTTGTTTTGCTTGATTCTTTAGTCATTGGAGAGGCCCCCAACCAATCAGTTGGTTTAGTATGTTGATGAAGACTCCAAAGAAGGTTGAAGAGAGAGAGAAGCTCCAATCTCTCCAAATTGTAGAGGAGTTTTAGAGGATAATAGAAAATATCATTATTTCAATATAATACTAGCATGGTATAGTTCACATATATTTTTACAAAGGGCTAAGGATCTATTTATAGGTGAGGGAGGCCTCTAACCAAGTCCAACTAGGTTCTAGAAATTTTCAGGTTCAGTTTGACTGAATTTGGACAAGATTTGGACCTAGTTTGGCTCCCTTTTGATTTGGTTTGATACAGGAGAGAGAAGAGATACAAATATCTTATTATTTTTGAGTTTAAAACTCCTCCACACATGTGAAATAGGTGCCTCCTTAAAGTTCCCCCTTCTCCTTACCAAGGTGTCAAAAATGTATCATTATACCTAAAATATCTCTTTTTTTTTAGTAATATTTATAGTTTTTTTTTAATAAACCTTGTACTCAATCAACTCTTCATCTTATGTGGGAATTTACTCATTTTTGGGTATTTTTCTTTTATAAATTGGGTTTATCTCCTCCCTACACTTGGATTGATCCTATTGGCCCATAGGAACCTTAATTGGACCATAATTCAAAGTCTAGACCCTTAGACTAAGGTCCTTTATACATATTTTCAATGAGTTTCAATTGCACATTGGAAAGTTCTTTTTGAAATTTTGTTTCAAGGGATACCATTTTAGACACTAGGAGGATTTTTATATCCAAAAATATCTCAATTTTGGATTACCTCCCTCTAGATATTTTCTCTCTCTAGGCCAAAACAAGGTAAAACATGATCTCTCTTTTATTTCAGAGAGGGAAATAATTATAAGATCAAAAGAGGAGATTCTTACTCCTTTACACCTCAAAAGCTGGAGGGAGGAATCTTACATGGATGATGTAGATAGAATCCCGGCCGCTTGTTTCTTACATAATCTGGATTATGAGCGCTTCCTTAAAGAGATTGTTGAGGGCCTAAATAGTTAATTTACAACTACCCCACTATGAATTAGAAGGCGTTGCTACAACAAGTGCCTCCATTTGGGAACATGAATAGAGGGTGTGGTGCTGCCGCTTATTAACCACTCACATGCTTAGTGATAGAAATGCTACATTGTGAGAGGCAATTGATCAGGTGAAAATGCTCCAAGAACAAATGGTGGTAGCTGCATCTACACACAAAGATGTCATCCTCAAAGGGTTAAAGGATGTAGAAGAGCAAGAATCAAGGTATCAAGTCTTAGAGGGCATAAAGAACAAATTTAACAGAAAGGCTTAAGAGGATTGAAGAGGCTCAAGGGTTGGAAGCATCAGTAAAGAGCATAGGAAGTAGCCACACACAGGTTTGAGGACTTGGATGCAGCTAGAATGGTTCGAGAAACGGCAAAATCCGACCTCCTCTCAACCAAAGACGCAAGGATATAAGAACTAGAGCGCCAGCTCTCGCAGTTAGAGAAAGAGGAAAAAGACAAGAGCCAACAGATGCATTGTGACTGCTACTTGAGCGAGCCTCATAGATAGGTTCATTGCTGGTGACTCCTCGGGCCCCTCCTCAAACCCTCACCCTATTTTTGTCTACACTAACACTCTCATTACTTCAATATGATATCAACTTGTCTGATTACTTAAGCCTAGGGGATGTAACATTAATTAGGAAAAATATAGAAAGAGATTCTGACCCAACCATTAGTAAGGGTATTTTTCAGGGGGACATAGTACTAACTAACCCAAAAGATATCTTCTTCTACCCTTTGCACCCCATTGTGCTCAACCTATGTGGTTGGTGTAGGGTGCTGCAAAATTCAGACATCTTGGATAACAGTGTTGATGAACTTGACCTATTTGTTCCAGATAATATCCCTAATACACCAGCCAACTACGAGGTTGTAGCAAGAAGTTATCAATGGATAATTAGTCATGGATGACTAGAAGTTTATAACACGCAGCAACACTTAAATATCACTGAACCTAGCCTCTATAAGATCCATGTCCCCACTGCGCAACGAATTCAGGGGTGCTAGCAGTGGAAGTAGCACTTCTTGCGCGGGCCAAGGTCCCGCACTCGGGGCTTCACCCACGGATATCCGGACAAGAGACTAATCCATTGGTTCTTCCAAAACAACCCAGAAAAACTTCCCTTGCCCGGGGTGATTCCTCTAGGATAAAAATTTCTCTAACGTAGTCAAAAGTCTTAACTAACTGAACTGATTTGACTGAACCTTTAAGTCCCATAGTCAGATCAGGAAAAAGATTGCACTTGGATCACAAGAGACCAACGCTTTTTTCCTCATTGTTGAGAGACACAGTCGTTAATTCTTTTCCATAGAACAATTTTTGTCTGGGATTTACTTCATCTATCGTACCATAACAGAATTGAGTCTCAATCCCGTGGGTTAGCCAACCGCCCAACCACTGTAGTGATGGGATCCAATTAAGAATTTGGTTAGGTTTTGTCCCGGGTACCAGGGAAAAGAGTTCCCAGGCCCCCTAACTGGATATTCATGCAAACTTAAAACTAGTCACACCACTTACACACCCAATATGAAATTGCCTTTTTCACAGAATCAGCTATCTTTAAAAAATAATCTTTCAATGAAACCATTGTGTCACTGATCATAATCCTCAAAATCTCCGGTTGAATCCTTATTTCCAATCATTCCTTCATCGGTGTACCTATGGCATTTTTGGTAACTAGAATGCTCACGACCTGGTTATCCACTCAGGGACCTTTTTGATAGTTCCTAGCTCATAGTAATTGACTATATATTCACATAATAAAAAATGGAATCTCCATTGAAGATCAGCAAGATCAACCAATGGATCCATATAAAAGAGCCATGGACTCATTCGTTGAGGACCAGCAAGGTCAATCAACCAGATCCATGCTCGAATTTAGAAAACAACTCTTACTCCTTATTCCAATATCTTCCACGATGCACGTGTGGGTATTGTCGACGACCTAGAGCCCGAGCACCGTATGGTCAGCATCCTCTAGGATCCTTCGCTGACCTAGCACTTCACTCATAGGCCGCTTCCTTGGTACCTCATTCACCGTACTGGAAGCTCACCATTTCAATCAAACCGAGGCTGGTCAAGACCTCGACCGACCTTACTATGCAAGACGTCCTCCATTGACTCTCCGTCCCAGCTGTTGCAACTTTATCAGGTTAGGTCTCCACGACCTCATTCACAAGATGGTCAAAATGCTTCTCCAGCATTCTTGACATAAAACAAACATTTGAAAATAGTTCAAAAATATAATTTCTATAACGAACTCTCGTCTTTCCACATTGCTCCACATCAAACCACATTATTTAATTCCACAATCATTTCATAAGTATTCCTATTCTCATTCTATCTCATCATTTTCATCTCATCTCATCTTTCCTCAATTTAACCTCATCAGATCTCATCCATTCAGACCACATCACATTCACTCACAACTCATCTATTCATTTTACCTCACATCTCATTCATTCACATCTATCCTGATTCACATCCCATCACATCATATTCATTCATATCCATCACATTCACATTCATTCTCATCACCATTATATCACATCACTTCTATCATTCATACACATCTCATCTCATTCATCCACATCCATCTCATTCATCCACATCCATCCAATTGTTCACATGTATGACTACTCATATCTATCCATACATTCATATCTATCACTTCACATCCACATATATTCATGTCACATCACATCACATTCTTTCACATACACATCTATATCCGTTCTTTCACATACATCCACATCCATTCTTTCACATACACATCTATATCCGTTCTTTCACATACACATCCACATCCATTCTTTCACATACTCATTCACATCCATTCTTCACATACACATTCACATCCATTCTTCTCATACACATCCTTATCCATTCTTTCACATACTCATTCACATCTATTCTTCACATACACATTCACATCCATTCTTCTCATACACATCCTTATCCATTCTTTCACATACTCATTCACATCCATTCCTCACATACACATTCACATTCAATATCATCACCACATACATTCACTCACATCCCATATCATTTACATTCTGATTCACATGACATCACATCTCATCTATTCATTCATCATCTATCTGATTCACATTCTTCTCATCTATCTAATTCCCATCACATCTATTCACCTCATATTCTCATCACTTCTATTCACATCACATCCATCCATCCATTCACATCTCTCTGATTCGTATCACATCTATTCACCTCATATTCTCATCACTTCTATTTACATCACATCCATCCATCCATTCACATTTATCTGATTCGCGTCATATCTCATCACATCTATTCGCCTCATATTCTCATCACTTCTATTCACATCACATCCATCCATCCATTCATTCCCATCTATCTGATTCACATCATCACATCTCATCACATCTATTCACCTCTCATTCTCATCACCTCTATTCACATCACATACATTCATCCATTCGCATCTATCTAATTCACATCACATCCATCCATCCATTCGCATCTATCTAATTCACATCACATCCATCCATCCATTCGCATCTATCTAATTCACATCACATCCATCCATCCATTGGCATCTATCTAATTCACATCACATCCATCCATCCAATCATCATCTATCTGACACATCTTAATCTATGCACCTCATATTCTCATCACTTCTATTCACATTACATCCATCCATCCATTCATTCCCATCTATCTAATTCACCTCATATCCATCCATCCATTCATTCACATCTATCTAATTCACACCTAATCTCATCACATCTATTCATAGAATTTAAACATAGAATTTAAGAGAAATCTAATTTTTGATATAAAAAGATTCTCTACGCATCTATTTATCCATAATTCAAATTTAAGGAAAATAACACTTTTGAAATAAAATTAAATCCTTTATGCATCCTTCTATGCATAAATTCAATTTTAATGAGAATAACTCTTTTGAAATAAAAATAAATCTTTATGCATAAATTCAATTTTAATGAGAATAACTCTTTTGAAATAAAAATAAATCTTTATGCATAAATTTAATTTTAATGAGAATGACACTTTTGAAATAAAAATAACTCTTTTATGCTTCTTTCTATGCATAAAGTCAATTTTAATGAGAATGACACTTTTGAAATAAAAATAAATCTTTTATGCATCTTTCTATGCATAAATTCATTTTTAATGAGAATGACACTTTTGAAATAAAAATAAATCTTTTATGCATCCTTCTATGCATAAATTCAATTTTAATGAGAATGACACTTTTGATATAAAAATAAATCTTTTATGCATCCTTCTATGCATAAATTCAATTTTAATGAGAATGACACTTTTGAAATAAAAATAAATCCTTTATGCATCTTTCTATGCATAAATTCAATTTTAATGAGAATGACACTTTTGATATAAAAATAAATCTTTTATGCATCCTTCTTATGGATAAATTTAATTTTAATGAGAATTACACTTTTGAAATAAAAATAAATCTTTTATGCATCCTTCATATGCATAAATTCAATTTTAATGAGAATAGAACTTTTGATATAAAAATAAATCTTTTAAAATATATAAACGGAGAGAATTACTCTTTTAGAATAACCTAAAGATAAAATTTAGTTCCACAAAATTAAAGAAAATTTTGCCATAACCTCCTTTGTATGGCTGACCATTTCTCAATTTTATCATTCAATTTATGACTTGAATTAATCAAATTTGAATTCTAGTATCTCTAATCTACTCCATTTTCTAAAAATCAAGAGAGTAAACAAGAGTTTAATCAATCTTTTAATTAAACTTTCTAGGATTGAGAAGGGTTGAATTGTAAAGAAGAGAAGGGGGTGGCCTTTCCATCAAGGCATAGCATCAGATTTTTAATTTAACATTTACAAAGCATAAAATTTGAGAAAACCATAAATTTAAAAATTCACAATAAGTAAGAATTAAGCTTACATAGAGCTTGTAAGCTTTTGTTTGGCTTGAGGGATTGAGGGTTCTATTCTTGTTTGCAGCAAGAGTGGCCACCAAATTCAATTCACTTAGAGAGGATTAGGCCAAAAAACAATTGAATTATCAAGAAATTTAATATTAAATGGCTCAGGACAGAAGCAGAGTAATAGTGCATAAACACCATTAATATTTTACAAAGGGGGAGGCTTCTATTTATAAGAAAAAGTGAGCCTCTAACCAAGCAAACTGATTCTAGAATTTTTGAGATCAGTTTGGTCACTTTTTGACTAGGTTAGTTTAGCTTACTATTTGGATCTAGTTGAAAAATAGGAGAGAGGAGAGATGAAAATATCTCATTATTTGTGAGTTTAAAACTCATCCACACATGTGAAATAGGCGATTCCTTCATGAGGGGAATTCCCCGAGTTCATGAAAGTCAACAAGCCCTCCCACCCACCCCTAGCTCCGGAGAGGGTCAAGAGCAAACACCAGGTTCTTCAAATCTCACCACTTAGCTTGTGTTTTCCTCTATGGCTAGTAAACTACTACATCCATACCCTAGTGTTACTCCTACTAACAAGTCTAAGGCAGATTGTATATTGTCTTGTCTTCCTTCTATTCCTTTAGAATTTCCCACTAATACTCTTGCCCCTGAGGCGTTGCCACCCCACCCATCTCCACAACGGCCAACTCAAGAGGTATGTCACATTCAATCACAAGATAACATTCAACCTTTTACTGATGACATTGTGCTTGAGTCTTTGCTTGGTGCAAAATATGAAGGATTAATCAAAGCAGGCAATCCCTTGTTAAAGCTGAAATTAATGTTCAAGGTGCTGATGATGCAAATCACACCATTTGAACCAACCAGACGAGTACTGCCAAAAGCCTACTCTGAAGTCATGTCTACAAAATAGCCATATGTACCATATTCTCTCCACACACCAATGCTAGAACTGGAGGAATTATTGCCACTAGCGAGAGAAGGAACTTTATGGAAAAATGTGGCAAAGCATACCAAACTGGCCAACCCTCAGTTGGCAGATCTACTTGAGATTTGAATTGTTACTTTTATGATCAGCTTTTGTTTCCATCAATGGCAAAAAATGCATCTTGTCCATACAAGAGGGGGCTACACCACAATAGTCATAATGATGCAAGTACCAAAATAGAAGATTTTGGTATACAACCAGCATGGTGGAAGGAATACTTAACCATTCCAAAGTATAGTCAACAATACCAGTGTGCCCCGCCCCTACACAAAGAGTGGACCCACTGTACATGCAAGTAAAAAGAAGGATGACACCCTTGGAATTCCATGATGCAAAGCAGAACAACTCACATGTGTGCTACAACTTTCCATTAATTGTCCCAACGAATTTTGCGACTATAGCACAACAATGACAACAAATGCTGGCATGGATATGCGCATGGCGCCGTATTCTAGATCTAGCAATTGTGGGGCAAGTGTCCGATTCTTAAAGCTGATTGTGGTGCTTATTGACCAACCCAAAGAAAGATATGATGGCTTTGAGGTAGATCAATTACTCTTCGACATGAACCAAGGCCCCAATTACTCTTCGACATGAACCAAGGTCCCAATGAGCGCGGCATGATGTTGTACTACCACCGCCCTCAGATGTTTACCACCTTACATGCATGTTACATTTGAAGACATGGTGGACAACAAGTTCTGGACTTCCCATTCTACATTCAGAAGAACCCTAAAAAAGCTCCAGTCCCACTAGAACTTTTATCGTCTCATGAGTTCGGCGACTAGGTCTTTTGACCTCAGTAAAATAGGTTCTGGGGACATAACCTACATCAGGTAGGGGGGGATCTTAATCCCATCTTTGATTAACAAGTATGCTCCTCCATTGAGGACATTAATAAGTGTCATGCAAAGGCACTATAAAAGTTGTAACATTATGAGACATTGGCCACCCAAGGCCTTAGTTAGTAAGTTTTGGGCACCTAAGTATGAATAAGGGCCAATTGTATATAAGTCATTTTCTCATAAAATGAATGGATACTATCCCCCTTTGTGCTATGAGAGCTCTTGCCTTGTCTTAAGAGAGAGTGTGAGATTGTACGTCTTATTCATCCTCATTATAGTTTTGCTCAGCTTATTACATTTCAATCAAAATTCAGGAATCATTATTTTTCAATCAGAATCCAAATCAACTCATCAGTTCTCAACCAGAATTTAAAAATTATATCAACCACATTCAAATTCATCATCTGGATAGCATTTATGCTTATACGACCTCATTCACAAGATGGTCAAAATGCTTCTCCAGCATTCTTGACATAAAACAATCATTTAAAAACAGTTCAAAAATACAGTTTCTTATAACGAACTCTTGTCTTTCCACATTGCTCCACATCAAACCACATTAATTAATTCCACAACCATTTCATAAGTATTCCTATTCTCATCCAACCACATCAATTTCATCTCATCACATCTTTCCTCAATTTATCCTTATCAGATCTCATCCACTCGTATCTACCCATATCCACATCTCATCACATCACATTCATTCACATCTCATCCATTAAGACCACATCACATTCACTCACATCTCATCCATTTAGACCACATCACATTCACTCACATCAAATCTCATTCATTTTACCTCACATCTCATTCATTCACATCTATCCCGATTCACATCCCATCACATCACATTCATTCATATCCATCACATTCACTTTCATTCATATCCAAGACATTCATTCTCATATCACCATTATATCACATCACTTCTATCCACATCATATCTCATCCATACACATCTCATCTCATTCATCCACATCCATCCAATCGTTCACATGTACGACAACTCGTATCTATCCATACATTCATATCTATCACTTTACATCCACATATATTTATGTCACATCTCATCTCTTTACATCACATCACATTCTTTCACATACACATCTATATCCATTCTTTCACATACATCCACATCCATTCTTTCACATACTCATTCACATCCATTCTTCTCATACACATTCACATCCATTCTTCACATACACATCCTTATCCATTCTTTCACATACTCATTCACATCCATTCTTCACATACACATTCACTCACATTTCATATCGTTCATTTACATTATGATTCACATGACATCACATCTCATCCATTCATTCACATTTATCTGGTTCACATCACATCTCATCACATCATTCACCTCACATCTCATCACCTCTATTCACATCACATCCATCCATCCATTCATTCTCATCTATCTGATTCACATCACATGTCATCACATCTATTCACCTCACATTCTCATCATCTCTATTCACATCACATCCATCCATTCATTCATTCCCATCTATTGGATTCACATCACATCTCACATCTATTCACCTCACATCTCATCACCTCTATTCACATCACATCCATCCATCCATTCATTCCCATCTATCTGATTCACATCACATCTCACATGTATTCACCTCACATCTCATCACCTCTATTCACATCCATCCATCCATCCGTTCGCATCTATCTATTCACATCACATCCATCCATCCGTTCGCATCTATCTAATTCACATCACATTCTCATCATCTCTATTCACATCACATCATCCATCCATTCAATCATCATCTGATTCACATCTTATCTCATCACATCTATTCGCCTCATATTCTCATCACTTCTATTCACATAATTTAAACATAGAATTTAAGAGGATTCTAATTTTTGATATAAAGATTCTTTACGCATCTATTTATGCATAATTCAATTTTAAGAAAAATAACACTTTTGAAATAAAATTAAATCCTTTATGCATCTTCCTATGCATAAATTTAATTTTAATGAGAATAAATATTTTGAAATAAAAATAAATCTTTTATGCATCTTTCTATGCATAAATTCAATTTTAATGAGAATAACACTTTTGAAATAAAAATAAATCTTTTATGCATCTTTCTATGCATAAATTCAATTTTAATGAGACTGACACTTTTGAAATTAAAAAAATCTTTTATGCATCTTTCTATGCATAAATTCAATTTTAATGAGAATGACACTTTTGAAATAAAAATAATTCTTTTATGCATCTTTCTATGCATGAATTCAATTTTAATGAGAATGACACTTTTGAAACAAAAATAAATCTTTTATGCATCTTTCTATGCATAAATTCAATTTTAATGAAGATAGAACTTTTTATATAAAAATAAATCTTTTAGAATGCACAAACGGAGGGAATTACTCTTTTAGAATAACCTAATGATAAACTTTAGTTCCACAAAATTTAAGAAAATTTTGCCATAACCTCCTTTGTATGGCTGACCATTTCTCAATTTTATCATTCAATTTATGACTTGAATTAATCTAATTTGAATTCTAATATCTCTCATCTACTCCATTTTCTAAAAATAAAGAGAGTTAACAATGAAAAGAATTTAATCAATCTTTTAATTAAACTTTCTAGGATTGAGAAGGGCTGAATTGTAAAGAAGAGAAGGGGGTGGCCTTTCCATCAAGGCATAGCATCAGATTTTAATTCAACATTTACAAAGCATAAAATTTGAGAAAACCATAGATTTAAAAATTCACAATAAGTAAGAATTAAGCTTACATGGAACTTGTAAGCTTTCCTTTGGCTTGAGGGATTGAGGGTTCTACTCTTGTTTGCAGCAAGAGTGGCCACCAAATTCACTTGGAGAGGATTAGGCCAAAAAACAATTGAGTTATCACGAAATTCAATGTTAAATGGCTCAGGACAAAAGCAGAGTAATAGCGCATAAACACCATTAAGCTTTTACAAAGGGGAAGGCTTCTATTTATAGGAAAAAGTGAGCCTCTAACCAAGCAAATTGATTCTAGAATTTTCCAGATCAGTTTGGTCACTTTTTGACCATTTTTAGGTCAGTTTAGCTTACTTTTTGGATCTAGATGAAACAGGAGAGAGGAGAGATGAAAATATCTCATTCTTTGTGAGTTTAAAACTCATCCACACATGTAAAATAGGCGTCTCCTTCATGAGGGGAATTCCTCACACTGAGGTGTCAAAAATGCATCATTTTCTCTAAATATCTCTTCTTTTTTAACTAATAAACCTTGTCCTTAGTCAACTCTTCATCTTATGTGAGTATTTACTCATTTTTGGGAAATTTTCTTTTATTCTTCAATTTATCCCCTCCCTACATTTGGATTAATCTTATTGGTCCATAGGAACCTTAATCCAAAATTTTTAAAAAATCTGGACCCTCAGGATAAGGTCCTTTTGCCCTATTTTCAATTAATTCCAATTGCACATTGGAAAGTTCTTGGGGGAATATACATGGGGGATAGATGACAATGCTACCCAACATTTAAGCCAATGTTGGTTGTGCATCAAAAAAATCTACCATAAAATTAACCACCTCGACCTATACCGCTTTAAGATTGCCGCCTGATAGGGTGTGCACAAAAGCACGTACACCATCTGACGACCATAGAATAGTGGCAATTTTTCTAACAATTGCTGGTTGCGTATTGGTTTTGAGAGTACCACTTCACAAAAGCCATGTGCAGCATAATATACGCCATTAACATAACATCCACCCAAAGCAAGTTCTTAGTCCACTGAGCAACATCATTTACAATGAGCATTTTTCACAAGAAAAAACAAGATGATTGCATATTCCAAGAATTTCTTAACTTTTGACATTATAGTTTGCACTGAAAATTTGTATTTCAAAGTGGGTTTAAGCTTATCGACGCATTCTGATTTCCCTAAAAATCAAATTTATATTTCAGAGTGGGTTTAGGCTTATCCCATGAATTCTAATTTTCCTAAAAATCCTTATGCAATACATGAGCAAAGGTACACCGAGATTATCATGGTTCACAACCGATTCTTTGAGTCTCTTGGAATCCATTTCCCCTGGAACCTTATCTTCATACGACGGGAGTAGACAACATGTTCCTACAAATCTATATAAAAAATGGAGCAAGGAAAAAACCACATGCAGACTCTCATACACACACATAGAAGCCTAGAGGAAGGGAAAAACTAGAGACAACAACTAAGAACAAGAAGAGGCAACAACCTCCAGGCAAAAAGAGGGCACCCATAAGGTACAAACATGTGACAGATCTCAACAAAGACCAACAAAAGCTCACAGAGAGGTAGGAAACGATAGGTGACAACCCACAACATGAAAAGACTAGCAGCAGGTATAGACAGGCACAACTCTCACAAGGAAGGACAAATGTGGATCATAAAATGACAGCAGCAAGCAATGCAGGATAGAAACTAAAGCAAACACATTCAATGAACCTTACATTAGGAGAAAAGACAAAACGGGTGAGCAACTCCTCAAGCTCGAATCTCCGCATTTCCACCATGTTTTTCTCTCTTGCACTTTTGCTTTATTTGGCATTTGGATATTTTCTTTTCCATTTTTTCTTAGGGGTCACACATGCTCGTGGTTATAGTTCAGCCATCTGATGAGTTGTTATGATTGTGGATAACTCACCTTAATTAGTTTGGCACATTGGGGCCTTATGATGTTGTCATATCATTGGTGCTCTAGTGAAAAATGCCACAAGAATTATGTAGCCACATTTAAGTTGGAACAACAAACCTTCTTGTCCTCCATTAGTTTCTTAGATAAGTAGAGGAGTCCACGCTTCCAATACTACCATCTTTGGTTTACTTGTGGGATCCAGGTGGTTACAAGCAGCAAGCTTGGTATATAGTTATGGGGGAGGTCGTGGCATTACATCTTTTTTAATACAGATTTTTGTTATTCCAATTGCAAGGAATGGTGAGAGTGTTTTATAGGAAGCTACTCCACTTTTAAGAGAAGAGGGTAGATCCACTTTTAAGTGTTTTATAGGAAGATACTTTACTTTTAAGAGAAGAGGGTGGATCCACTTTTAAGTGTTTTATAGGAAGATACTCCACTTTTAAGAGAAGAGGGTAGATCTACCTTTTGTTTGCCCTTATTTTGTGCTTTGCAAGAAGGCTTATGTGTTTCTCAATTATGAGGAGAGGTCTTGTGGTCTACTTGAATTTCCTTGGGCTACTACACCATTTGAGTTAGAGACAAAATTCTTGTGTGTTTTGTGGTGATGATAGGGGCCTTCGCGATTTGGGGAACCAGATGATAATCTTGCCATCATAGAAGATTGGAACACCTAATAGGTGCTTAAGCAACTAGCATTGTCAATCGTTGGGATCCTTACCATCATAGAAATTTGGAACACTTAATAGGTGCTTAGGCAACTAGCAATTGTCAAGCTTTGGGCTCCTTGGTGACAAGATGACCTAGCCTTGTCAACTTTTTATTGGCTTGTTGCAAGGTAATCATAGTTAGGTGTTGCCCTTGTAAAATTTTGAGCTTCAATTAGATGTTTGAGCACAACTCGTCTATCCTACATATTGCTTTATCTTTGCTCTTTTTGGCCATTATGGGATATCCTTGGGGGAGAGGACCTTCTGCTTGCTTTGGCAGCAAAACGAGATTGTTACTTTTATTGGCGGAGAGGACCTTCTACTTACTTTGGTAGAAAAATGACCCTTGTAGTATCCTTGGGCTTAAATGAGTCAATCTAAAACCAATCACTATTGAAGGATTGACATTTGGTTTACTCCTCCTGGATTTTGGTATCCAAAGTTTTGTATAGTCGTTGAAGTAACCGTGAGTGGTAAGTAGGTTTCTTGGCACCCACTATTTATTGTTTTGGTAGTGGGATGAGGTTGCGGTGCTATTAGCTTGGTTATTTTGTGCTTTGAGGGTTGATGAAAGGTACTCAAGGATTTTATATAGGAGAAGCTCATTGATGGCGAGGTAAGATTTAAGTTACGAGGGGATGGCAATGTTGAGGCTTTAGACTATCATGCTAGCAAGTCCTTTTCTTGAGGCATGCAAGGTGAGGATATTTTATCACCAAAGAAGACTACTGGTGATGGGGATGAAACTTAAGTGTAAGGGGCAATTGATGGTGAGGTTTCAGAGCCACATCTTCTTTCATGTATAGTGGCACCTAACCATTTTGGTGAGGAGCTTCAATCTTGTAGTGCGGTCTTGTAAATTGATATGGAAATTAATGGCTTTGATCCACTCTCTTCTATCACTGAGTCTTAAAGTGCACTAGTATCAACATAAAAGAATCTACATTTCTTGGATTATTGCCAACATATATCATTTGCTCAAAAAATACAATATACAATGGTTTCACTTCACAATCTAAAGCAATTTAAGATTCACAAAAAGTGAGCGTTGGCTTGCTTAAGGCTTCCAAAAACATAATTTTATACCTTGGATCTAGTGCTGGATTATCTTAGCCACAGTGGTGTGGGTTGTGTCCAGGTTATTTTGGTGTGAACACCCTCTTAAGTGTGAATGCCCCTTATTAAGGGTTAGGTTAGAAGCAGAGGCCTTAGTGCCTATAAATAAATTGTATATGGTGTGCATATTAGCATTCATTATATAATCATTATGTTCATGTGAAATCTCTGAGTTTTATTGCATCTCTCTCTCTCCTATTCTTTCTCTTCCATCACTCGTGGGCACCATGGTTTCTAGTATTAAAGCCATGCAAGCTCTTTGAACGCCACATCTTACCTATGTTTTTTGAGACAGCTCCACTAGCCTGCTTTTTCTCAGCTTTTTGAGACAGCTCCACCAGCCCACAGCTTTTTTGAGACGGCTCACTAGCCTATCTTTTTCTCGGCTTTTGTTCCCTGGTCCACAGCCACCAGCACTACTCTGACCAGTCCATGGGGTGGGCGGGGGGGGGCGTATTTTACCTTCAACGGCCAAGCTCCGCCATGCCTTGCTGCATATGCTTTGCCTCCATGCTCTCAGCCTCGCCACCCTCGTCGCCACTTGAGCCCTCTACTGCTTGCACCATTGCTCGTGACATCTGGCAAAGCAAGTTTCTTGGTGATTCATCTGGTAAAGCAAGTTTCCCCATGACTCATCCACTACAAATCAATGACCTGCAACCCATCAAAAAGAACTTCAAGGGGATATGGAAGAATCTAGAAGCAATCTTTGGTAATCATATCTCTAACTTTAAATTTTTTCTCAAGCTCAAGTTTTATGATATGAAGATGCATGAGAGTGAAGATTTGAGTGATCATTTGGCCAATATTGGGTCATTAGTATAGCATCATACAAGCTTAAAGTGTGAAACCGATAATGTAGATAAAATGGCTATGCTATGCTCATCATACATCATGAGCATGCAAGGAGTCATGCGATTTCAACAAACTTTAGAGGTTTTACATCTTGCTGCTACTAATGATCTAATATCACTTTTAATTGAAAAAGATAGGAGGAACAAAGATGAGCAAACTAGCATCAGTGTGTTGATCAAGCTTGCACAAACAAGAATTGGAAGTCCAACAAGAAGATTAAATGCAGATTCTGTAAGCGGCTTGGACATAAAGAATCAGACTGTTTTAAGAAGAAAGAGCAAGAATAAGAACAACATCATGCCAATCTCCTTGAGGATGATGTTCCAGACTCTTTTGAAGAATATGATGCTAATAAAGAAGAAATTCATATTGCAAACAGTCCAGGTCAAAAGGCCTCATTCTAGACGAGGTTGAGGACGATTGGGCTTTCTAAGCCCCTATTTCCCTTTTTTGAGTCAAGGGTTCTCTGTCCACATTGTCCCCCCAAAAACCTAAGTATTTTTGGAAGTCTTTTGGAGTTATTGTAATGGCTTGATGCTATAAAAGGCAAAGACGTATTCTTATCCCAATCAGGAGTCAAGAGGGGTGACTAAGCAATAATCTTAGCTTTGATCATAAGCTGATTGAGGGAATAGTTATGGCATGGGAGGTGCACATGGCTAGGTCACCTCTCTATAGTGATGTGATGGAGTTGGATGTTGGTTGCTTCTTTAATGTTTGAATCTCACCACCTTCTCTCCAAGGGGGGTGTTGAAATTATGTGAGCCTCAATGGTTTGGGTTGTGTCTAGGTTGCTTTGGTGTGAACACCCTCTTAGGCGTGAATGACCCTTATTAAGGGTTAGGTCAGAAGATAAGACCTTAGTACTTATAAATACATTCTACATGGTGTGAGTATTGTCATTCATAGTACAATCATTGTGTTCATGTGCAATTCCTCTCACTTTAGTTCTATTGCATTCTCTCTCTCATCCTCTTCTCTTCCACTCACTCCTAGGCACACCGTGGTTGCTAACATCTAAGTGGATAAGAGATTTGGATACCTTTCTTGGTTAGAATTCCAAGCCACAACATTGAGGATGCAACTAACAAGTGGTAAGCCTCTCTACATGGTGTAGTCATCTACTATCAACACAACTACACCAAATATCGAAGTCATTATAGTATAAACTAAAGTACACCTAACACATTTTTCCACACTACCACCTTCCACGTGAGAGTCTTAAAGTGAAGCCACACAAATGGTAATATCATAAACATAGACTAAAATACACCCTATACATTTTGCCAATTGAGTGAATATTCACTACCACCTTCCACCACGGGCGAGTTTTGAAATGAAAACACACGAATGGTAATATTATAAGCTAGAGAGTTGACTAATTGTACACATCAAGCCAATAACACACACTCCTTTGGTGTGCTATTTCAGAGATGTGAGCCTTATCACAAACCTTATCCTTAAAAAGTATATCCATAGACTTCAAAAGCATATCTACAAATTGAAAACTTTTTTTATGATAAGGCTATCATGTTAGTGCTTGTGTGTCATGTCTAATTTTAAAGTAGAAAAGATAGGACTAACATATAATGGTAGTTCATGGTTGTCTATATCTCAACGTACATTGACATGTGAAGACCTTACATTTACTTTAGATTCTTATAGTACGTGTACTATTAATTTACATAAACTATTCTTAGATTTAATATCTACTCGTTACTTTTCTTTTGGTGCCATGATGTTTTTATTTTCTTTAAACATGCTTACCATTCTCTAGCTAGACCTTACACTTTTGTAGACTCCCATATATACAAATGCGTAAAGAAGTTGGTAATGTGGATTGGGTGTTGAAAAATATCATGAGGGTCTTCACCTTGATGCCTATGCATTGGGTGGTAAATCATGAACCGTGACCGAGGATGTTTACACATGGGACTCATTTTTGACAAGTTGCCTTGCATGCCAAAATTTCAATTTTTCTTGGAAAAATCATCCAGATTAGGCATTTTGGTGTATTTTTTGACGTGCAATTGAAAAATGCAATGGTAAAGAACATTTAGAATAGGCAAAAAAAAAAACATGTACAAAACTTGTTCAAATCTACATTGATGGCATCTAATTTTAGTACCCACTCTCGTATCAAAAAACAAGTTGCAGAATGCCCCTTGTGAATGGTCTGTAGTCACTTTAATGAGACAGGCAGTTAAAAAGACTGCAAAGGTAGGCATTTGTTGAGCTATTTAACGAGAGGCGTCACTTCTAGAACTAAGAAGGCTCCAAAGGTAGCCATATTTCAAAAGATTCCCACATTTTTAAAGCTTTTTAATCCTCACTTGCCCAAGCCATACAACTCTACCACTATTCACTATGTCCTCCAAAGGCAGGAGCAAAAACTAAATTGAACCCTGAGGAGGCTCAAGTTACCTTATCTGTAGAACTCCGTCCCTATCCCTTGACTCACTTGGATGGCGCCCACAGTGCTTTTGATGGGCGCACATCGATGTGTGAACACCTCATTGCGTTCACGCAAGTAGTCCGTGCCAAAAGCTTGGAGAAACCTCCAGCCTTCAAGCCACAATGTTGCGCGCAGTCTTCTCCAAGTTGGGCAGCGCCCACATCGACGGAAGGAATTATGCGCAGGTACCCCTGTGCCCATTCATTTGATTTTTTTTTTCCCCCAAAAATTTAGCCGTTTTTCTCCTCAATCGTTTTGCACTTTGCCTAATTAGCAAATGGGTCCTTCAATCTGTTTTTGGGTTCAGCTTTTTATACTGTTTTGCTTTGTTTTTCAATTGTATTTTCATTGAATTAAGCCGTAGTAGAAGTAAAATAGCAAATACAAAAACGCGCCCCCTTTTTTTCCTTCCCAATTTGAAGAATAAATCTCACTGTTTTTTTTGTTTTTGCTTTTGTTTTCAATTCTATTTTGAATAAAGCTGATTAGAAGTAAAATAGCAAGCAAAAAAACGATCAGAAAAACTTTTTTTTTTCTCTTTGAAATTTGTAGAATGAACCTCTGGAGTAGTACCTTTTAATATCCGAGGATAAGTCTGTGTATTTAAACTTTATGTAAATGACATGGCATTGTGATCTGTGTCTGTTTCTCCTATTTTAGGTAGTCATATATTTGCACCCATATTGAATAGGTTTCCTACTCATTTTTGACCTGTCTTAAAGCTCAAACTGATAAATAAGGAACGGTTTGCAGCTACGAATGTTCACAACGCCAACACAGGAGGTATCAGTAAGCAAACTCAAAGAGGCAGGCTTGCTGCATTCCAAAGCTTTAATTGGAGGAAATTGGGTGGGGGCTCAAGATGGTAAAACTTTACCGGTAAATCCTTATGTGACCATGTTGTCCTGCTAACTTTAGGTTATGACATGCCTAAGGATATCTTGTAACAACTCAAAGCACACCTTTCAAACTATTTTTCTTCAACAAAGAAATGTATTCAAGCTCACCTAATAGAGAGTCTAAAAGGCAAAGGGCCACTATGGAAGCCCCTAGACTTTTTATGCTCACTTTTGCTACATTCATTGGGGTAGGTGGTCAAACAAGTAAACACTAGCACAAATAGAGAAACCCCTTTGTTCTTCTATCATAGTCATGACTCATGTGGTAAGGTTAATTTTGGCCATCCAATTTTGCAATGCTTTTAAGTGGTCATGTATACTTGCTTTTGTCAATACTTTCCTAATGCAAACTGTTCAAACTATATGTCTGTCTTCTAAGATGCTGTCTAACACAGCCATGGGAGTTAGTGTGGTTCTGATCAACGATCGATAGAAGTGAGTGAAATGTGCAAAGCAGCCTGACTGCAAAAACAAATTTCATAGGGTGTATATGTGAGGTTGCTTCATACAACTACTATTGCTTGTCAAGTTCCCTATGACTGCTATAACCACTTGAAAATAGCTGCCCATATGTCCAAAAAATTTATGCAATTGTATGAAAGTCTGTAAAACATGTACAATCATGTTAGCACTCTTGTATATGCTTGTTACATAGTTCTTAAGGGAAGTAGTTGTTGTTGGTCTCTACATTGAGATTTGCTAACCTTGTGATACAAATTGAATAAGAAATCCTTTCACCAGACTTGGAGAAAGTCTGTCATGCTTTTTTCAGTCTCCTTAAATTTGCTCTAATAGAATGAAATGTACCTAGATGGGTCTCACCATCTCTGGTAAGGGAGCCCTCGATGGTCTCTATGCTTCTAGGACGGCCGTTTATGGTTTGCCTACAACAAAGAATCTTCTAGGCCACTAGTGAGATTTTGCAAGATGTACTTGAGATGTAATGTGTCTTAATGGATTGGCTACAGCCAGTAATAAGATATATTTAGAGCCAAGCCATGGCCATAAGTTATGCCCCCAAAGGTCATAATGTGGTTCAACAGGAATTGTGGGTCTGGTCTCAATGATCAAGCCTGGCAACTTTGGATTTGGGTTTGCTGTCTTTTATCTCATTTACAGTGGGATACATATTAGTGGCAATGGCAAGATTTTGATTACCTCGGCACACGCTTCATCCACTGCTTCTTCCATTACTATTAGGTACTCTTGCGGATATTCTTTTGATAAAGATTGGTTTCTTTGAATCATTTAGATAACAATCATGAGCTTCAACTTAAAGAAAGAATGGCAGCCCCAAATCTATGAATGCACACTTTTGCTATATTCACTGGGGGAAGTGGTCAAACAAGCGAACATTGACACAAATAGAGAAGCCATTGGCTTTTTGATCTATGTTCTCTATGATACCCCATAGGTCTTTTCTCATTGCCATCTGGTCAAGTTAATTTGGCCATGCAATTTTCAACTACCCTCACAAGGGTTCCCACCATTGGCTGGTATATTTGCTTGCATCCTAAACCCTAAACCCTAACCTTATACCCTACACCCTACACTTTACACCCTACACCCTACACCCTACACCCTACACCCTACACCCTACACCTTAGACCCCGGATTCTAAACTCTACACCCTAAACCCTAAGGCCCAAACCTCAAATCCTAAACCCAAAACCGAAACCCAAAACCCCAAACTTTGAACCCTGAACCCTAACCCCTAATCCTAAAACCTTGAACCCAAAACCCAAAACCCTAACCTCTAATCCTCAATCCTCAACCCTCAACCCTCAGCTTTTGTCCTAGATGACAGAGAATGTCCTTGTGGCTCCCTAGAATATATGGTGCGTGTGACAGGTCTTATGCAACATATCCGAGACTTTACCATTCCACCACTGGGGATTATTCTCCTTCACTATATTTTGCCATCCCTTGCCACACACCCCAGATCCGCTCCACATGCACTTTCACTCATATTCACTGTCATTATGACCTTGACTCAGTCTACTTTGATCACTTATACCACCACATAGTGGATCTCGATCTCTTATCATCACTCTTAGCCATCACAATATATCTCACAGCTATTCTACGTCCTAGTCAGCTTTAACTCCATTGCCAAACCCTCGATGTGCTCACAACCTTAAAACGGATGGTATGAGTGGAGAGTAATGTGGCTTCACCTTCTGTGGGAAAAGGAGATACAGACCGGATGGATCTCTGCACATCAAATGAAAAGAGATTTCCGTTACCTCACCCGTCAGAAGAACCGTGGATTCTTCTCAAAGCACGTAGGCCTTCTTGCACTTTGGAGCCAAGCAAAGCGTAGCGATCATTGGAATGCAAGGCCATGAACATGATGTAAGGGAAGGCTGAATCCATCTCGAACCTTGGTTTAGTCGTTTACTATTACCCACCCTGAGATATTCTGATACATCTAAGCTAACTAAATCCTTCCAATCAGTGTCAGATAGAATGAACCAACACGCTTCATAATTATCTTATCATAAAGTTTAACAAAGTTCACTAAATCATGGATGGAATAACAAAATCACCTGTTGAGGACACTATCTAGACAAAAGACAACCTACTGAGATACATGTCAAATACACATAATCATTCAGTTGCATCCTCACTCGTAGCTTCTTTTATCTCTAGCAAATGGGCTCCCTTCGACTTTGACTTGCCCTTAGCCTGTGACCTGCGGGCAGTTCGTCTTCATGTGCCCTTGCTAACCACATGTGAAGCACCGACCCTCCTTAATGTATTGAAGTGTCTGCTCCTCTTTCTTCGGCTTCTTTGAATTGGGCTCTCCCAAAGTCTGGGATTGACTTTGGGTTTCTGCTAGATTCTAAGAATCCTTCCCATGCTTAAACTTTCATTTATGTTGGGATCTTGACTAGTCTGTCAAAGAGGGTTGTTGGGGTTTCTTTGATTGTTTCTTAGCCACATCCTCATCATAAATCTTGGCATATCGGATAGCATCATCCAATGTCTTGCTTTGATCATTCTTGAGGCAGTCCATCCACAAAGAATCCAAGAATAGTAATAGGATCCATGTGAGTTGCCTCAGCCTATAACTCTCTAAACTTCTACGGATAGGTGTCAAAAGGCATATTCTTCATTTCGAAGTTTTTAAACTTGGAGATAATGTCATACTCATCCTCAGCCTGCATAAACTCTTCTCGGAAAACCCGCTAAAAATCTACCCACATCATGCATTTCATGCATAACTCTTTCCACCAGGTAAGGGTCTTTCCTATCAGGAACGCTATACCACCTGTATCCTTTTATCCTTAGGGAAAGGGTGGAACTCAAAATGTCTACCCCATCTGTGGAGTCACGAGTCAACTGTCTCTTGAGTCCTGTTCTTTTCTCCCCTTGTAGGGCTTTGGAGTAAAAGAGGGTGCAACTAAAGCTGTCCCAGCTCCCCCTGCTATCACCAGACCCACCAAAGTTGCTTGCATAACAACCACTGTGTTGGTGAGGTTCGTAATCTACTACTTTAACAAGGTCATTCTTGTCTAGATGTCAACCTTAGTGATCAGGTCATCGACCGTCACATCGTCATCCTGATGGCCATCGTCGGATTGAACATTCTCATCCATCCCACGATCGTTCTGCACTTCATCAGCCATGACAAACCCAAGATAATTTGCTGCTGCTCAAGGAAAACTCGCGTGTCAAGATGAAGTGTCACCAAATCCCGTTCATCCACAAGTACAAGTCCCATGCTTGGAAGTTTGTTGTGTACTCTCAGCTTTCTTAGCCAAGAGACCTTGCTTTGGATGTGGAGAACTAACAAGCAAACCCCCTTTTCATAGGTAAGAAAATTCACTTGCTTTTGAGTTTTTTTTAAAAAAAAAACAACTAAGGTACTTTTTAGTTTTAAAAAAAAAACTCACGTGCTTTTTGTTCCCCGCTTTATTTTGGCAAAACACCACCTATGTTTTCATAAAGGAAGAAAATGTCCTTGCTTTTCCTTTTTAAAAAATGTGATGTAAAAAAAAAAACGTTGTCGGCGGCCTACTTTTTCTCAATTCGGCAACCCTTTTTTTTGCAAGGTTTTTCCTCCAAGTTTTGCCATGTGTTGATTCTTCTACACACTTGCGTTTTCATTCTACCAACCACTTTTGCTATGCTGCGTTGCTTTTTGCCTGTGTTTACTGCTTTGCCTGGCCTTATGATCTTCAGACAGTCCATGGCAGACCACAGCCGCCTATCCTCGCTACTGCCATGCTGCCCGACTGATGGCCAACCATCCTTGTTGGCTGGCCTAGCTGGCCTGGCTACGCAAACAGACACCTAGGGTGGCCTTGCTTGGCTAGCCTATAAGCCCTTAAATAAGGCGCCTGTAAGCCCCCTTTTAGGGTACTCGCTATCATCACCAACATCAGTTGCGACCTCTTCTCCACCCCTCCACAAGACTACACATGTTCCCATGACACCAACAAAAAACTCGTACAACTTTTGTAGAGCAACTATTTCATAGAACGAGAAATGATGAGAGGCATACGTGGGAAATCTGACATCGACAACCCCTAGATACGCATACCTCTTCAACCTTTGCGTTGGGGTGGCTTTGATACCAATTGTAAAGTCCATCCTTGAATCTTCCTAAACACAGTTGATAACCAAGGTTAGTCCTTCACCAAATCATGAGGTAATAGGCTAGCTCACCTCCCAACCATAGGTCCTGTACATCGAACCACCACCGAGCCAGGGCTAGGGCTCCAACATAGTCCCATAGACCCATATCTAAATCCAACGTCCCATACCACCAAAGCCCGCCTGTCGGCCTTCGTCGACATGCCAACCTACGTACTCACCATGAGCATGTCTGCTCTCCTCGTCCAAGCCAGACTGTTAGTGGTGCATCCGCACAACTATGTCTCACAATAACCCAAGCTCTCACTTATATAGTGAACTATTGAAGTGGTAATCTAGGTGTAGGTAAGGGTGGGAGGTACGAAAGTAGGGGTTAGGAAAAGTTAAAAGGCCTTAAGTAGAATTGGGGAGGCGAACTAGTTGAGTTCTCTTCAGAAGAGGAGTGACTTTTGTGATTCCATGAAAGGGCTATGTGAGACCGACATTGTGTAGGACAATATTGGCATTAGGTTTAGGTAGGGAGCTCCATTTGATTAGACCATGACTTAGGGATCATACCCTTTATTAGGGTGATTATTGGTTAGTACCTGTATTGGAACAGGATGTTCCAGGTTGATAGGTCAAGGTATTGGATAATGTTGAGACTAGGAGAGGATCCTTTAGCGCACTTTACTCCTTGAACAAGATATCTAGGGATATAGTAGACTTGATTTTAGGGGTGGAGGAGCGTTATTTCTCTAGAGATCCCGAGAATGAATGGGAGATTATACCCATGAATTGTTGGATTGCCACGAACCAGTAGAGAGCATGATGCTATTTGGGTGGTGGTATATGACCGTGGAGACAACCGAAATGGCACAATAGTTGTTGGGCAACATTTCAGGTTGCACGATCGGGTGAATTTTCTTCATTATCATCAGTTTGTTAGGCAACATGAGGATTGATCAAGGCTTGGTGGAAAAGCTTTCTGCATATCCCCAAGAGATCATATGATTGGTCGATTCTACTTATGGGATGTTGAGTGTGATGGTAGGCTACATTCGGTATGGCTATTGCCAAATTTCCTGACATTGAAGGACTTGAAGATTTGACAACTTCTGCTGGATGCTCTATCACCGATCGCTACCCTAGATAGCGTGAGTATTCTTAGGGATTGTGACCCTAGATGAGAATACTTCGATGTATTTGTTTACCTGATAGTTCTACATGATAGGGAAGCATGTCATGTTCTCCCCTAGGTACAAAGATTATTACCACATTCGAGTATGGATAGATAATTAACTGGAACGACACTAAGGATTTAGGTGCTACTAGACTTTCCAAGTGAGGGAAGTGGTGAGACTTGTTGAGGCCTAGATAGCGTGAGTATTCTTAGGGATCGTGACCCTAGATGAGAATACTTCGATGTATTTGTTTACCTGATAGTTCTACATGATAGGGAAGCATGTCATGTTCTTCCCTAGGTACAAAGATTATTACCACATTCGAGTATGGATAGATAATTAACTGGAACGACACTAAGGATTTAGGTGCTACGAGACTTTCCAAGTGAGGGAAGTGGTGAGACTTGTTGAGGTTGGGTGATCTGTCGATTTTTTCCACGAGATTTGGAGTTCACATTGAGTTTTCAGAGACAGAGGATCCATTTGGATTGTTTGTGATGGGTTTGATTGTGATTAGGATTTCAGCGATAGAGAGCTCGGTTGGGGCTTGTCTTTGATTAAGGATCGTGGAGAATATTTGATAGCTCAATCACAGAATCAAAATTCTAGTGAGACTTTCTCAAATTGCTTTACACGAGAGTAAAGGCTTGAAGGGGGAAGTATGTTATGTGCTTGGACACTAATCTAAGGATTAGGGAACTAATCCAAGAGGGTAAGGGGGCCCTGAGATTTTAGGCTTGAAGGGGGGAAGTATGTTATGTGCTTGGACACTAATCTACGGATTAGGGAACTAATCCAGTAGGGTTAGGGGGCTCAATCACAGAATCAAAATTCTAGTGAGACTTTCTCAAATTGCTTTACACGAGAGTAAAGGCTTGAAGGAGGGAAGTATGTTATGTGCTTGGACACTAATCTAAGGATTAGGAAACTAATCCAGTAGGGTTAGGAGGCCGTGGGATTAGGGATTAGTAGGTTGATACTTGGCTAGGGTTCCTAGATTGATAAAACAATCTTAATGGCCTTTTATAGCGAGTTAGCTATTTATGGCGTAGTTATGACTATATAAGTGAGAGCTTGGGTTATTGTGAGACATAGTTGTTGGTCATGTCCACTCTCGGCTAGTTCAGGTGTGAACACAGCTTACTCACGGGCATTTTTTCCTGTGACTGGACACAGGTTTTTTCCCCGTGTGAACACACTTATGTGTGCTGGGCACTTTGCCCTAGGCTACTTTATGTACTCACTTGTACTTTCATTTTATCATTATTGAGTACATCTTTTCCAGCACTCACGTTTCGTTGTGCTTCCTTCTTTATTCGGACTGGATTCCAGAGATCGGTTGCAGATCCGAACCTGTATCTCTTTCGGGAACGCGGCATGGTCACACTCATCATCCTTTATGTGGATGATCTCATTCTCACCGGCGGTCATGTGGAGCACATTGGAGTGACGAAGGCTGCCTTGTCAAAGGAGTTTGAGATGACCGACTTAGGCTTACTCCACTTCTTCTTGGGATTGGAGATCTGGCAGACCCAGAGGGGGTTTTTCGTCTCTCAGCAGCGGTATGTTCATGAGTTGCTTGAGGCCTTTGGGATGGAGAACTGCAAGCCTATTACTTCGCCGATGGACCCGAACACAAAGTTAACCGTTACAGATCCTTGTGAGCCAGTTGATGCCTCGCAGTACCGGAAGTTGGTTGGTTCATTGATCTGGTTGCTGAACACCAGATTGGACTTGAGCTTCTCCGTGGGGCTGTTGAGCTCTTTTATGCAGACGCCATTGAAGACTCATTGGGACGCAGGATTGCGGATCTTGCGGTATCTGCAGAGTACGAAGGATCTGGGACTCTTTTACACAGGAGGGAATGGAGTCAAGCTCCAAGGATGGAGTGACTCAGATTGGGGAGGAGATCCAGACACGAGGAGATCTACTTCAGGATACACTTTTACCCTCGGCTCAGGAGCGGTTTCTTGGAGCAGCAAGAAGCAGCCGACTATTGCTCTTTCTGCGACAGAGGCAGAGTATCGGGCTGCTTGTGGTGCTGCTTGTGAGGTTGTATGGCTGCGGAGGCTGCTTGGCGAGATGGGGTTTCCACAGAGGGAGCCCACAGTCATCCAGTGTGATAACCAGAATTGTATAGCTATTGCTCGGAACCCGGTTTTCCATGCCCGGACCAAGCATATAGAGATACAGTATCACTTTGTTCGTGAGAAGATCTTGGCGGGTGACATCTTGCTACTTTATTGTTCGACGGAGGACAATGCGGCGGACCTCTTCACGAAGTCTCTACCTCAGGCTACGCTCAGGCGGCACTCCAGCTCCCTGGGGTTGGTTTCACAGCCAGGAGCTGAGAGGGGGTGTTAGAAGTCATCTCCTGTCTATTTGTATACACCAGGGCCTCTGTTGTGGGTGTGCCCGCCCGTATATCATTTTTCCACACTCCCCGTATTTTTTCCCTATTTTTCCCATTTTTTCCTAGTGGCTGGAGGGCTGCCAGGTGATGCCAGGACCACTCTGAGGCTGGCCGACTGCATCTGTAGCAGTCGTGGGCTATCTGAGTGCTGGCCGACTTGTTCTGAGCAGATGTGGGGCACCAGATGATGGCCGACTGCTGTTTTTCAGCAGTCGTGGACATTTTGTCAGTCGTGGGCCTCTTCCAGAGCTGGCCGACTGCCCTCATGGGCTTGTATATATTCCCCCCCATCCTCCTCCACTTTCTCATTCAGTTATCTCCGGGATCTTGTGTATAGAGAAGAGTTTACACACATCTCTCAGTGTTTCTTGTGCTGATTATTTTCTGCAGTCTACTTGCTCTTGTCTACCCAAGTTTGGATATCATTTCCGCTGCATATTCTGACATCACAGTGGTATACAAGTTACAACTTGGACTACTACTACGCCATTGGTTTGCAGTGAATGTTGATACATGTGCATGGCTTAGAGAGATGGACGCTGATCTTGCCATATTGTATATTTCACTTTGGATATTTTGCTGTATCACCAGAATGCAATCGAGGACGCTTGCCATTTTTCAAGAGGGGGGTATGTCATGGCCCTGTGAAAATGGAACAGCACAAGTGTGGGCATGGTGGTTGCTGAGTCAAAATATTAAATGATTCACATTTGGGGTGCCCGGACAGAGTTAATGATGTGTGGACATCTCCAGGTGTGAAGGGGGGAACTAGAACATTAATATTTTAATGTTTTATGTATGGTTGCCCCTAGGCCTTAGTGGCCCCTAGGGAACTTTAATAATTATTAAAGTTGGGGCCCTAGGACAAGTTTGGGGAGGGGGCGACTCCACTTTTGGAGTGCATGCCTCTCTCTCTTCACTCTCTCTCTAGCTTTTGGGGAATCGTGCAAGCCTAAGCGTGGAGGAGAGGAGAAGCAACGTGGGACTATTGTTTGTGCTGGTTTTTGCTGCTGTTTTTCTGTTCACATATTCCCGTATAGTCCACGTGTGCAGCCCGTACAGAGTTGTACGACTGCAGGTACAGTACGACTGTCTTCTTTGCTGCAAGCTTTGCTGGTACAGGCTGAACTGTGGGCGTTGACAGAGGTTGAGCAGGTACAGGCGGCGCTGTGGGTGCTGCTGCAGGTTCGGCTGCAGGTACAGTGTACGGACAGCTGTACGGACAGAGCAGGTACTGGCGGCGCTGGACAGAGCAGGTGCTGGCGGCGCTGGACTGAACTGGTACAGGCGGTGCTGACTGGCTGAGCAGGTACAATCGGGTATATTGAAGTGGATGCAGAGAGGAAGGTACAGACAGGTACACCCACACGTGTGAAGCAAAGTTGTTGAAACAAGTGTGCAAGTACAGACTCGTACAATCACTTCCTCCGGTGCAGATCCACGAGCTGATTTTTGGTAAGCTCTGAATTTGTTCATCTACTTTTCTTTCCATTAGCTTATGTCTGCTGCAGATTTGTGCTATCTGGCCCCTTGTGAGAGGAGGGGTGTGGCAGATTGAAAAGGGTGAAAACAGAGAGATTGGACAGTGAATGTATGCTGGTGCTGAGTTGTTGAATCATGTGCATGAGATATGCCAGATGTATGCTCATGGTTGTCCCGCTAAATGGTCTTGGCTGATCAGAGGGGAGCACAGAGTGTTGCTTTGAGACACAGATCTGTGTGTGAATCCTCTGTGCTAAGAGGTATTGTGGGCTGCGAGATTGGACATATAGGTGTATTCTCTTGGCTGATTTTGTTGTACTCAGCCTTACATATTTTGGAAATTGAATAAAGAAATACCGCAAGGGGCGCAAAGCTTTGGGGCCAAGAACGTGCAGGACCTGGGGTGGAAAACTAGTCCCATGTGAGCCCAGTCCGGGATGAGTCAGCCAGGGTTCCACTCCATGCGTCCGAGGTCAGGTGTGCATTGTCCTGCACATGAAGCAGTGCAGTCCGAGCAGTGAGTCTCCCTCTGCAATGATGTCAGCTGCTCTGCGTGTTTGGTTTGCGACCAGATGCCAGACTTTTGTGTAGAACTTAGGTTTGCTTTTAGTCTGGGCATGGGGAAGGCTATGAGCCACCCCAAGGGGGCTAGGAAGGCCCCAGACCTTACCCACCAGCCCTAGTGTGGGCTGGGCAGGCTGTTGGCCAGCCCTAGGGGCCTGGCCATACAGCCGACAGGTCTACAAGCCCTAACTAGACAGTTAGCCAGGTGTGGGAGGCAGTCCCACACCCCTGCGCAGGGCTGCCCAGCAGCCTGGGCATTGCCCATGGCCATGCGCAAGTGGCAAGCAGTAGTAGGTGTGAAAACGATAGCCTTTTTAGCATTAAATGCTATTTTTACTGGTCGTGGGTCCTTTTCAGCAAACCGACCCCAGTAAGCTGGCCGACCAGGTCTAGAAAGGGGTATAAATACCCAAGGCATAAATTCAGTCGATCTATCTCATATTTCACCAAGCGCTGAAGCTATTCAAGGGGCCAGGACAACAAAGGAGGAGTTAACGCAAGGGTGAAGGTCAAGGGCAGAGGATTATCCTCAGCCAAGAAGGTCAGTGTTTAGGACTGAAAGAAGACTTCTAGAGCTTCCGCATGTCACATTGGTATTAGAGCTTTAGGTTGATTCTAAGATGCTCATGTCCCACCCACCCTTATTGCATCACGCATGGATGGATCTTTTGGTGGTGTGTTGACCATGTGACATTGGTATCAGAGCATTAGGCTCAGTTATGCTAAGTGCTGTTGGTGTCCCAGAAGAAGTGTTCAAGTCCAAGGAGAGTAACTCGGCATGTGTCAAGACCCCCAGAAGCTAGTTGGTGTGAGGCAAACCCAATGGGAGGGTTTCATGAGAGTTGGTAGTCAGTTGGGGCTTCTAAGGAAGGCTTTTATGGAGCTCCAAGGGAAGAAGTTCATCCAAGGGGTGGAGCCAAGGGTGCCAAGATCAGTTTCAAGAAGGATTCATGTTTGTGTTCAGGGACAAGGCAAGAAGGGAAGGGGACAAAGTGGAATAGATGCATAGATCTCTACATTAGATTTGGAGTAGAATCAGAGACAAGGCAAGGTTTTTAGTGAAAAGGTTGCCAAGAAGGGAAGGATGACAAGTATGGGAGGCCATATGTGGAGATAGGGGATGATGATAGTCATGGAAGGTCAAAGGTTGGAATCCCTGTCATCAAGTTTAGCAGGAGGGGATGTCATGTGCATGCACATGGACATGCCTAATCCAGGGCTAATCCGTGATGGGAAGCAGATAAATAGGAGTTTAGGGGCTCTAGCAAGGCTCAGATTTATCCAGAAGACCTCCATGTGGGCAAGGACCAAGTCGGCCAACATTTCAGCATTCATTTGATAAAGTTGGCTGCATGTATATTTGGGTTTGCCTTTTTTAGCTGCTGTCGGCCAGTTCATGGAGTAGTCAGAGAGCCTATAAAAGGCTAGGCAGAATTCAGATTGGCATCTCACTCCCACTTGGAGTCAGGTTAGGGATAGGACCCTTGAGGTGTAGAGTAGGTCCTTAGTCACCCTTTTTGGACAGGCTAATGGCCATGGAATTTGTATGGACATATACACCTTTTCGTATCATACGAATATATTGAATACACAGCCATGTCTCTCTCTTCTCTCTCTGTCTATGTTGATTGTTCTTGCATCAAGAGTTCCTATGCAGTGCTTAGGGTTGAAAGAAGATGCCCAGAGCTTCGGCATGTGAAAACTTCTCTCTCCCAGGCTGGATATCCTGGACAGGCTGCTCCCAACACCATGAGACTTACTCAGCTGATGTTGCGAGAGAGGCTGAGGGAGATTGATAGATTGATGCTTTAGATCAGGATTGGATATACATCCTCCATCTCCGGACATCATTGTATACATTTTGTTGTTGTGTTTTTCTTTTTTTCCATGATGATGAGATTCCATGGACATCATTGTACACTTTTTGGTCTCACAGACCCTTCGGGTCTTTTGTAGATGATTAATATAACTCTCTCTCTTTCTTTCCCCCCCTCCCTGCCCCTGAATTTATCACATGTAAGAAGAGGAGAAGAAGTCCTAACACTACCCTAGCCTAATCACTTGCTAAGATCCAGCCCTAGGAGGCTCTGATACCAACTCAAAATTCTACGTGAGCTAGGGCGTTCCAAAAACTAGCATGAACTCCATGATTTTTTAAGGCAATTAACAATACAATTAATTGTAATTAAGGAGACACAATGCTAGCATAAACAATACTCAATTCATTGGTAAATTCAACTCTGAATTGAGCTTTGTGATACAACAATTTATAGCTCACTTGGGAGCATTTGGATCCAATCCTCACCATGCTTCACTCCATGAATCACCTATAACCTCTCCACCTCCCCTTGATTATCACATGATTCACTCCTAGAATCTCTTATCTACCCTTTTCACCTTTTACATTTCCACCAACCAAATGACCTTTGGACACACAATCTTTAATCACACACGTACTAATAAACTTGTCAAATTTCCTTTACACCTTCACACATGTTCAGACACACAAGGCTCATGTGCTTTCCTTCAAACACACTGTTTAGCACCACAACTTCCAATAAGGACACGAAATGTCACATGCTACTGTTTTCCCCTCTGAAGAGGGTTGATATGTGAATAAGAGGAAGAGGTAATCGTCTTGTCAAAACATAAATGCTTCCACTGTATGGTGCCTCACTTATTGAAGCAAGAACTGGTTAGGTCTAGAGTTGTAGTTTTCAGTGTGACCCCTAAGATCTGTATGGTAGCTTAAATCAATATGTTATCATCCTTTTTATAGATGATGTCAATTATGGTGCTATTTTTTTTGTAGATAATGAGATTCTCAGAACCACGCAAGTAGATGCTCCTTCAGTACATGGTTTTGAATACCTGAAGTCAACTCTAATGATGACAAATCCTGGTGTCTTTGCTCTTTTCTCTAGGTGCACAATCCAGCAACAGGAGAAGTTCTAGTAGATGTTCCATGCATGGGTGGGGTTGAAACCAAAGCTGCCATTGATTCAGCATCTGAAGCATTTTTAAGTAAGTTGTACTAATCTAGCAGTACATTGAGTTTAGCTCGAAGGATCTGGTATTGAGTTGTCTTTTTTATGGGATGCTGACATGATGATACCGTTGGTTGTGTCCAGCAATCATATTGCATGTCAATAGCCCTTTGTTGTGATATGGCTGTACAACTTTAAAGATTCTCTACATATGTCTGTTGTTTTGAGATCATGTATGCAAGTTCATTAGACTCCCACTTTCTATGATTTTTTGTTATCTTCTGAGGTATCCATCCCTTCCCCTCTCTAAGGTTTTTCCCTTGAATAAGCCTATTCAGTGTTCACGTACCTGCGACTTCCATTATGACTTGTGCAGCCCAAGATCAACAGGCATTCGTTGAAGCCATTGCAAAGTTTGCAGCCATATACTCTGCTTGAGTGGTAGATAGAGCCATAGTAGGTTGCTTTGCACTTTCTCAACAAGTGGTTCATGAAAAGATGTAACCTGTAGTGCTGCATCTATCATGGCCACCTCCCCAATCACGGTTAAAAATGCCCTGAAACTGAAGGTGTTACAACCCCCTCGGATCTCCTACACATGAAACACAAGTAATTATTACAAACTGTCTAAGAGGGGTGCATGCTAGCTCACCTCCCAACCGTAAGTTCTATGCTTCGAACCACCCCCGAGTCAGGGGCTAAGGTTTGCCTCCCACAGATCCATGCAAGTCTGCCCCATAGAGGCCTTCGGCATGCTGATCTATGCTCTGCCACATGCATGGCCGGACTCTTTGTCAAACTTTGACCAATAGCGAGGCATAATCCATGTTTCACTTATATAGTGCTAAGTAACCATCTTGTTATAAATAGCCAGTACACATGGATTTATTAATAATAAACATAGCTGCCCGTATTAGCCTGCACAAGATCTCAGGGACGGTTTGTTCAGTCATCTTGTGACAAAGAGTTTCCGCTTTTAAGCTAGGGATTCAATGTAGCTTCATGTGGGTAGTTATTTTCTGATGAGTTTGACACATGAGGGAAGCATGTCTTGACTTTTGTTGAGAATATTACATTGATGAGGTTTCTTTGTGACCATGGATAACTTATTGTTGTTAGCATGGTGATGATGGGCCGTTGTGCCATATTTTCCTTGAGGTACACTAGGTTTACTGGTGATTATACTCGTACTTTTACAATGTGTAGATTTGGCTTTTGTAGAGTAGAGATCCCTTTATAGACCTAGATTAAGGTTTATCTTACAGAGTTGGATCGATACTAGGTTTTAGTACCAGAGACGTTACCTGAGGGAGACATGATATGCAAATGTGTGATAAACATACATTGATGGTATGAGCTATACTTAATTTTCCATATGCCTTTGGGTCACGTATGTACTCTAGCCCAAGATCATAGCAAACATTGGATGGCATTTGTTGTGGAGTTCTTACATGCTATAATGGTAGCAGGTTTCATTAGGGCACATTTTGGATGCACCTTTGTTTCATCTCAAATTTTGAGATGAGAGAGGCTATCACTTATTGCATGTAAGATGGGGTCCTTGGATTATCTGGGCACTTATCTTCCGGATGGGGCTTGAGTTTCTTTTCAGTGCCCACTGCGTAGATACAAAGGTGGAGGTGGGTTTTATGGCTAGTTCCTTGGGAGAGTTTAGCAATTTCGTATATTCTAGATTGATTTGGTTCTAGTAGTGTTCATGTTGGTAGAGTTCGCTTGAATCTTGATTACCTTGACATAGTAGGCTCAATTGGGACTTAAAGTTTCTTGATACTCAGGCAGTCAGAGACTGACCAAGATAGGTCTCCACGCATGATGATTGTTCTTAGTTTGTTAGGGAGCAAAGAGGATGAATTAGTTATGGTGGAACATTGCACACGTTTAGCACTGAGAGATCATTTGATTGGCTAGGATTTGCCTATGATAATACTGAACAAGCTATGTTTGGTATGGGTATCTACCCAAGCTTCCCTTGAGAATTAAAACTTCAAGATGTAGTTCTAGGTTCGCACCAACCATATACCATGTGATGTCGTGAATATAATGGGTGTTCTAGTTTAGACGTGATCTTGATACGAGCACTTTCAAAGGCCATCTATGTGCAAAGGGTCTTCGTCAATGCACATAAGAAATCTCGACAAGGGAAAGGACATCGCTATGGGAGAGTCCATTGTGGATGGGTCAAGGAATGCAAATGCACGTCATGTTTTTCAAGCAGGTTTGCATCATGTTGATCATAGTGGGATTATCCTAGGATAAAAAGGACCACACTCCTAAAATTTAGGAGAGTTGCTATTTTTGGCCCGACTCCGAAGGGAATTCTGTTTGTGTCATTACATCTAGAATTGAGCAGATACCAAGAGTTGACAAAGTACCTATGACATAATGTCTACCAGTTGGGATATTTTTTGAGATAAAGTTTATGGAAGGACCCATCTCTTAGATTGGGACATGTGGCAAGAAAGTGGACCAAAGTGAGACAAATGGCCTGACACTTGTTAGAAAGTGGATCAAGGTGAGACAAGTGGCCTCACACTTGACACTTCAGCTTGTGTGTGGCTCTCCACTTGTCATCATAGCCTTCTCTTTGCATTTTCACTCATGGGAGCCCCAAATCTATAAATTGGAGCCCTCTCTCTTCATTAATGGAGGCTGTCTTGTTGCACACTAGCCTCAAATCTATAAATTGGAGGCCTCTCTCTTCATTAATGGAGGCTGTCTTGTTGCACACTAGCCTCTACCACCGTTACAGGTTGCCCTAATGATGGCTGCTCTCTTTCTCTCTTGAAGGCTGCTCATGAAGAATACCGGCTGTTGGGGACTGTTTTGGGGGCTTCCATTGCGAAGAAATACTGAAGGCAAGGGTATTTAATCATTTATTATGATTTCTAGTCATTGTACTTGTTGTACCAACCCTTGTACCTGCTGTACCAACCACTGTATTGGTTGTACCAGTCCTTGTACTTGCTGTACTTGCTTGTATTAGCCATTGTACATGCTGTACCAGGATTTGTACTTGTTGTACTTGCTATACGAGCCACTGTGCCGGTTGTACCAGACATTGTACTTGCTATACCGGCCATTGTACCGGCTATACCAGCCATTGTACTTGTTGTACCGACTAAATGGAGAGTTGTACTTGTTGTACCAGCTCTATTGCATGAAGACCCATGGTTTTTGGGGAAGAATTAGTATCCACACAGAGGTATATGGATTATATTGTTGGTTCGGCATTTCTCTAGTCTCTGTTCCGGCTTGGTAGCCTTGTGTTGGGTTGTGTTATGGCATTTGTATATGGATAATCCGGCATCTCCCATGGGGAGAGTAAGGCCCTCAAAGCTTGTACATGATATTATTCTCCTTGGGTAATAAAATACTCCGAAGAGGGCCCGCGGGGGGGGGGGGGGGGGGGGGGGGGGGGGGGAGGGGCGGGGTGAAGGGGGGTCTACCCATTCCAGCCTCTATGCGGTGTCACATGTGCAAGCTTCATTTTTTTTAGCATTTGTGGATGTTTTGTCGAGCTCTTATGTTTCATGCAAAGTGATGATGGATATGTGTTAAGGCTGTGGCCATGTTTAAATGTTTTAATATGCATTGATGGTATCAACAAGTGTGTCAAAGGTCCTAGTCCCTCAGGCACCTGCGAGTTACAAAGGGAGTGGGCACTAATTATGCAATACTAAGTGGTCCTCATGGGATTAGTGATGAAAGAGACAAAGGATTGAAGTGAGAATTGCTTATCTTGAAGCAAGATGGATTTTAATTTAGTGATGATCATGCTTGTGTGGAGCAAAGTAGATTGATTAAGATCATCCACTCGTTATTAAAGAAATGCAAGGAAGGTGGAGTGCTAAGTGACATGGTTTATATGTTTGAGGAACCCAGCATCCTTGTGCAAGAAGATGGAGATTCTTTTATACCGATTCTTTCTCAAAAAGCCAAGAGGGGAAAGAAGGCCAAACAAGGGTTGCATTTGACCAATGTGGAAATGACAGAAGAAATAGTCCTTCTCTTCATGACCTAGTTTTCTAGAGAAGTTGCAAGACTTCTTAGAAAAATCATTTTTTTGATACGAATCTTTGAAGGGGGCTTTTGAACCATTCTTCTTAAAGCCTCCTTTGTGTTGGAATTAGGGTTAGGGTTGCAACAATGCACACACACAAGATAGAGAAGCTTGAGAGCACACAAACTCACTAGATTAGAATGAACAAATGTGTGCCAGATACAAAAGATAAGTACATACGTCAAAATGGTAGATAAGAGGGTGTACATACGCACGGGGGAAAAAACCTCCTAGTGAGAGAAAAAGTTTCCCGGTGGTCCTAAGTGTGTTCTCACACATCACTACCATATAATGCTACAAATTATTCCTTGGAGTGAGGATGTGAACATGTACAGGGTATGGCCGATCAATCCTGAAAAGGCAGTAAGTCCAAAGCACTATGAAAAGCTTCGAACTTTTCACGAGGAAGAGCCTTTGTGAATAAGTCGCCATGTTGTCATGTGTAGGCACATAGACCAAGCTGATCTTTGCTGCAGAGAGTCTTTGCTTGACATAGTGGTAATACACCTCAATGTGCTTAATATGAGCATGAAACATTGGGTTCCTCGCAATTGCTAATGCGCTCTGGCTGTCAATGAAAATCGTAGTGCTAGATGACTGTCCAACGCCCAAAGCAGCCATAAGACGTCTGAGACACAGAGACTCAATTGTAGCTGTAAAAGTTGCCCTGTACTCTGCTTCATAGCTGGAAGTGGCCACTATAGGCTGCTTCTTGCTGACCCGTGATATACATGAATCACCAAGGCGAAAGCAAAACCCACTAGTGGACACTGTGTCATAACCTCCAGCCCAATCTGAATCGCTAAAAGCATGTAGCTGTGACTTACCCCCTTTTTGAGAAAACAATCCAAAATACTGAGTGTCCTGTAAATCACGGAAAACCCGCTTTACAACCTGCCAATGCTTCGTACCTGGGCTATGCATAAATCTGCTCAACTCTGAGACCGCATACTATATATCTGACCTTGTCGTGCATACATAAAGAAGGGATCCAACAACCTGCTGATACAAACTAGCATCAAAAGAGTCTCTTGCATCTTGAAGACTAATACGAGTACCTGTCTCCATAGGTACAGCCACCACAGGTTTACAGTCTTCAAGATTAAACCTCTTCAATAGCTTCTGTATATATTTAGACTGCAGCATAACAATGCCATCATTGCGCTGCATAAGCTGAATTCCCAAATAGTAATACAACGGTCCCAAATCTGACATCTCAAACGATGACTGCAAATCAGTCTTAAAGGCTAAAATCTGATCTATATCGGGCCCTGTGAGCAGTATGTCATCAACGTATAGAACGATGACTAAAAATGTGTTCTTACTCCTCTTCACATAGAGGGTACTCTTTGTTGGACTCTTGCAAAAATCATTTGCAACCAAGTATGTATGAATCTTCTCATACCATGCTCTAGGAGCCTGCTTAAGGTCATAAAGAGCCTTTTTCAACCTGCATACTTTAGACTCTTCTCCTTTCACAATAAAACCAGGGGGCTGCGATACATACACCTCCTCATGTAAATCACCATTCAAGAATGCAGTCTTAATGTCCAACTGATGTACATTCCACCCATGATGTAGTGCCAAAGCAATGAGACACCTAATGGTAGTCATACGAGATGTGGGTGCAAAGGTCTCATCATAATCAATGCCCTTTCGCTAAGCATAGCTCTTTGCAACGAGTCTGGTCTTGTAGCGATCAATGCTACCATCTCCTTTGCGTTTTAACTTGTAAATCCACTTAGTACCAATGGCCTTCTTGCCATGAGATAGATTTGTCAAATACCCTGGGTGTCATTCTTGAGTATAGAGTTATACTCATCCTGCATAGCATGCATCCAATGATCATCACCTTGTGCTTCCTCAAAGGAAACAGGTTCCTCCTCATTACATAAAGTAGAAATGAGAACATGATCCACATGAGAATAATCTGCATGATGAGAATCTGCACGAGTTCTGCTAGGTAAAGGAGTTGCCAACTTGCTATTCCTCAATGTCTGTACAAGCCATTTTGGCATACGCCTAGATTCTTCTATGGCTGCTCTCTCTTCATCCACTACATCCTCAATAATTGTCTCATCAAAAGTCTGATTTGTAGGTTGATTTTGCATCTGCAAAGGCTAAATTTCAGCACTTTGTTGAGCATTCAATTGCTCTACATATGGCTGCCCTCCATTAAACAAAGGTAGGAGCGGGTGCTTCCATCTAATCAAACATGTCCTGTGAACATACATTCTGTTGTTTTTTTGCATGAAAGCATGGATTGAACTGAGTTTTCGACAAAAAAAAACATCTCTACTTACCAAAATCCGCTTTGAGGCCGGATGGTAGAGTCTACATCCTTTGGTTTCTGAACTGTATCCCACAAATATGCATTTAACTGCCTTACTGCGTTGTTGCTCACGCACAAGAGCATAAGCAAGACAACCAAAAACACGCAAATGAGCCACAGAAGGCTTCTTGCCATGCCAAGCTTCATAAGGAGTTTTAGACTGTAAGACCTTGGTAGGGCATTTGTTCATCAACACATAGTTTGTGCATTTATTTGCCTCTAACCAAAAACCATGAGGTAAATCTTGGGCTTTCACCATACATCGTGCCATCTCCATGAGAGACCTTTTCTTCCTCTCAGCCACACCATTTTGTTGAGGTGTATATGGCATTGTATATTGATGCCTTATGCCTTTTTTAGCCTTATATGCATGAAATTCCTTGGATATATACTCTTCCCCCTCGATCTGAATGATGGGTGCCAACTTTACATTCACATGTATTTTCAGCCATGGATACGAAGTGCCTAAAGCACATAAAAACCTCTGACTTCTGCTTTAATGGATACACCCAGCTATATTTGGAGTAATCATCAATAAAATTGACGAAGTAGAGATATCCCCCAATAGATGGTGTCCTCATAGGACCACATACATCACGATGTATAAGCTGTAATTTCTTAACAGCTCTCACGAATCCATCCTTTCGAAATGATGCCCAATGCATTTTACCAAGAATACACCCCTCACATACACGTCTAGTAGGGGTCTTAAGAGTTGGCAACTCAGACACCATATTATGCCTTTGAAGGCGTAACAAACTGCCATAATTCAAATGGCCAAATCGTGCATGCCATAATTCTACATCACTCATAGCACGAGTCGTAGAGACTGAGCAAGCATCATGCTGCAACTTCTCAAATACATCCATTTTGTATAGGCCATGAAACAAGGTACCTGAGACAATGATAGAATAACCATCATTTCTATCTTGAACTGTACATCTGTCATCCACAAATTTCACTGTCAAGCCTGACAAGGGTAAGGCTGAAACTGACAGCAAGTTCTTCTTAATGCCTGGCACAAATAAAACTTTAGAAAGAGTAAATGAGTCCCCATTTGCAGCAGTGAGCACAACTCTACCAACTCCTTTGACAGGATATGAGGAACCATTTGCACATGTGACAGTTCCTGCAGTTGGGACACATTCCACAGATGAAAACAATTTTTTTTGTGAAGTAATGTGCTTACTAGCACCACTGTCAAAGTACCAAGCATTCGATTCTGCCATTGACATGCATACATCATGAACAGAAGGGTCATAACTACAATGTACAGTCCATGCTCAATCATCTAGAGTAAAACTTACGGATTCCTTCTTCTCTGTACTTGGTGCATATGTGTCAGCCACAACCATGCCTGATTCTTTCTTTTTTTCCTTCTCTAGCCTTTTCTTGCACTCATTTATGTAGTGCCTTGGTTTCCTGCAATAGTGATACTTGTCCTTCTTTTTAGGCTTATCACCTTCTTTCTCTGCATCCTTCCCTAAGGATTCTGATTTGGCTTATAGCCACCATGCGAAGAAGCTTTACCATTGCCTTTCTAATTGGCAATAAAAGCTTGGTCACCAACTCTCATAACATATCTATTTTGCCTAGACTGCTCTTCTTGCAAGAGTACTGAAACCAGCTCATTAAATGTAAGGGTATTTGGGTTTTCCTTCATCATGAGTCTAAGGGTAGAGGCCAAACTCTAATAAGAATCCGACAATGCATTGAGAACTGTGGGCACCAATGTACTATCAGGATATATCTTATCCACACTAGCAAGCTGCTCCTTAAAATCTTTGATCTTGGTCAAGAAGCTGTTCATTGAGTCTCTCTCATTCATGTGCTCAGATTCCAACTGTTTGTGCAGATATGCAACACGTGCTTCACTGCGCACTTGGTATAATGTAGCAAGTGCATCCCATGTGTAACTCGCGGCGGGTGCCCGGGGGACTAGGGCCTTTGACACCATCAATGCATATTAAAACATTTAAACATGGCCACAGTCTTAACACATATCCTTCATCACTTTGCATAAAACATAAAGCTGGACAAAACATCCACAAATGCTGAAAATGGAGCTTGCACGTGTGACACCGCATAGAGACCGGAATGCCCCCCCCCTCCCTTGGAGTATTTTATTACCCAAGGAGAATAATATCATGTACAAGCTTTGAGGGCCTTACTCTCCCCACGGAGATGCCGGATTATCCATATACAAATGTCATAACAGAGCCCAACACAAGGCAACTGAGCCGGAACATAGGCTGTAGAAATGCCGAGCCAACAACATAATCCATATACCTCCATGTGGGTAGTGATTCTTCCCCAAAAACCACGGGTTTTCATGCAATAGAGCTGGTACAGCAAGTACAACGCTCCATTCAGCCGGTACAGTAGGTACGGTGGTTGGTACAGTAGGTACAACAAGTACAAATATTGGTACAGCATGTACAGTGGTTGGTACAATAAGTACAGTGGCTGGTGCAGCAGGTAGAGTGGCTGGTACATCAAGTACAGTGGCTAGTACAGCCGATACAATGGTTGGTACAGCCGGTACAATGGGTGGTACAGCAGGTACAACAAGTAGAAGGATTGGTACAGCCAGTACAATAGCTGGTACGGTAGTAGGCACAAGGGTTGGTACAAGTACAATGGCTAGAAATAATAATAAATGATTAAATACCCTTGCCTTCAGTATTTCTTCGCGATGGAAGCCTCCAAAACAGTCCCCAACAGTCGGTATTCTTCATGAGCAGCCTTCAAGAGAGAGAGAAAGAGAGAAGCCATCATTAGGGCAGCCTGTAAGGTGGTAGAGGCTAGTGTGCAGCAAGAGAGCCTCTATTAATGAAGAGAGAGGGCTCCAATTTATAGATTTGGGCCTCCCATGAGCTAAAATGGCAAGAGAAGGCTATAATGACAAGTGGAGAGCCACACAATAGCTGAAGTGACAAGTGTGAGGCCACTTGTCTCACTTTGATCCACTTTCTAACAAGTGTCAGGCCACTTGTCTCACTTTGGTCCACTTTCTTGCCACATGTCCCAATCTAAGAGATGGGTCCTTCCATAGACTTTATCTCTAAAAATATTTGGACAAAACATCCACAAATGTTGAAAATGGAGCTTGCACGTGTGACACCACATAGAGGCCGGAATGGGCCGCCCCCCCTCCTTGGAGTATTTTATTACCCAAGGAGAATAATATCATGTACAAGCTTTGAGGGCCTTACTCTCTCCACGGGAGATGCCGGATTATCCATATACAAATGCCATAACACAGCCCAACACAAGGCAACTAAGCCGGAACATAGGCTGTAGAAATGCCGAGCCAACAACATAATCCATATACCTCCGTGTGGGTAGTGATTCTTCCCCAAAAACCACGGGTCTTCATGCAATAGAGCTGGTACAGTAAGTACAATGCTCCATTCAGTTGGTACAGCAAGTACGGTGGCTGGTACAGCAGGTACAACAAGTACAAATACTGGTACAGGATCTACAGTGGCTGGTATAGCAAGTACAGTGGCTGGTACAGTCAATACAATGGCTGGTACAGCCGGTACAATGGATGGTACATCAGGTACAACAAGTACAAGGACTGGTACAGCCAGTACAATGGTTGGTACAGTAGACACAAGGGCTGGTACAACAAGTACAATGGCTAGACATCATAATAAATGATTAAATACCCTTGCCTTCAGTATTTCTTCGCGATGGAAGCCTTCAAAACAATCCCCAACAGTCGGTATTCTTCATGGGAAGCCTTCAAGAGAGAGAGAAAGAGAGAAGCCATCATTAGGGTAGCCTGTAACAATGGTAGAGGCTAGTGTGCAGCAAGAGAGCCTCTATTAATGAAGAGAGAGGGCTCCAATTCATAGATTTGGGTCTCCCATGAGCTAAAATGGCAAGAGAAGGCTATAATGACAAGTGGAGAGCCACACAATAGCTGAAGTGACAAGTGTGAGGCCACTTGTCTCACTTTGATCCACTTTCTAACAAGTGTCAGGCCACTTGTCTCACTTTGGTCCACTTTCTTGCCACATGTCTCAATCTAAGAGATAGGTCCTTCCATAAACTTTATCTCTAAAAATATCCCAACTGGCAGACATTTTGTCATAGACACTTTGCCAACTCTTGGTACCTGCTCAATTCCAGATGTAATGACGCGAACAGAATTTCCATCGGAGTCGGGCCAAAAATAGCAACTCTGCTAAATTTTAGGCGTGTGGTCCTTTGTATTCTAGGATAATCCCCATTCCCAAAGCTTGTACTTTCCAAATATTTAGACATCCTGGAGTCCACTAGATTCCTTTCATACTGGGAAATGTCCAGGTTGGTGACACCATGCCTGTTTTAAAGTCTTACATGACCTAAGATAAGGAATAATGCTTCGCTTCACAGAAAGTGCAAGCAATGCATGTGCCTGTGCATCTCTTCCATCCCATCTCGTTTGAGCATCATTGGGAGGTACTGGTGGTGCATGTGGAGGAGCCACATTTGTATTAGATTCTACTTCAGATGTACCTGCAGCAGCAGGTTGCATTGGTAGTTGTGAAACAGGATGAGTTTCACAACCACTGACGACATTCCAAAGGCCTTTAGCAACCAGTACATGCCTCATCATATAGGAGCACAATGGGTAGTTAGTCTCATCAAGTTTGTTCTCAGTAGACAACATGTTGAATACATCACTACTGCCAGCCATGACTTTCTACCAAATGCAAAATCTTTCATCACACTGCAAGTACTCAGTATTTAGTGAATGCAACCCTGGATGGCTGCCAACTGACTGAATCACCTGCAAAGTGCATGAAAAATAACAAAGAGTAGAGAATAGAGTGTTATTGGCGAAAGTATGATGGTCGATGTTGTTGAAGACACTGTAGATGTTGCTGCATACCAAATCTTTACCGTGACATAGCCCAAACACCTAAAATCGAGGAGAACCAATCCAAAATGACGCCTCTCTAGAACATTTGCTTGCGGTGTTCAAAACATGCTCGAATCACGACGCGGACCGTGAAAACTTTGTATACTTCATATACATCACACTACAGTATATACTTTCTTTTCCTAAGAGGGTATCTCAAATGCAAAATCTTTCATCACACTGCAAGTACTCAGTATTTAGTGAATGCAACCCTGGATGGCTGCCAACTGACTGAATCACGTGCAAAGTGCATGAAAAATAACAAAGAGTAGAGAATAGAGTGTTATTGGCGAAAGTATGATGGTCGATGTTGTTGAAGACACTGTAGATGTTGCTGCATACCAAATCTTTACCGTGACATAGCCCAAACACCTAAAATCGAGGAGAACCAATCCAAAATGACGCCTCTCTAGAACATTTGCTTGCGGTGTTCAAAACATGCTCGAATCACGACGCGGACCGTGAAAACTTTGTATACTTCATATACATCACACTACAGTATATACTTTCTTTTCCTAAGAGGGTATCTCAATCGGAGAGAGAAAAACAGGATCCTGAGGAGGGAGGCAGACTACTAGATGAAGTGTCAAGGAAGCTAGCTTTGATAACAATTGTTGGAATTAGGGCTAGGGTTGCAACAATGCACACACACACACAAGATAGAGAAGCTTGAGAGTACACAAACTCAGTAGATTAGAATGAACAAATGTGTGCCAGATACAAAAGATAAGTGCACACCCCAAAATGAGTAGATAAGAGGGTGTACATACGCATGGGGGGGAAAACCTCCTAGTGAGGGAAAAAGTACCCCGACGGTCCTAAGTGTGGTCACACACATCACTACCATATAATGCTACACTTTGTTGAAGAAAGCCCCTTCCGTGTTTCCTTGCCTTTGCTTAACTTTGTTGAACTCTTGTAGTAAAGATGCTTCAACATCAATGATTGTAGGTGCTGGCAAGTTGGTAAGAGTAGTAACAATGTTGCTATACTGTTCTAAAGGGAGACTCTTCAAAAGAACTGTTATGATGACATCTTTCTCAATGTGTTTCTTGATACATGCAGGTTGAGTTAGCATACTCTTCATGTAATTAAGATGAGTTGGAAGAGATTTGAATTTATGAGCAGGCTGATCTTTAAGTTTTTGGATTGAGCTCCAAACAAAGTATCAAGAGTATTCCAAGCCTCTTGGGAAGTCTCTTTTCCATCTATGTGATAGATGTAAGTGTCACTAAGGCCTAAGGCAATGATTGGTAGTGTCACCAATTGGCCGATCATTTGGTCCATCTCCAGATTTGTGTCTCGTTCACTTGAGGCCAGGCCGGTGTCTCATGTGAAGAGGCCAATATTTTTGCATAACATGGACGGGAGCCAGACTGGTGCCACCCCTGTGTTAGCAGAATCGTGTCGTATGGACGAGAGCCAGACTGGTGCCACCCGTGTATGACCTGGACTGTGTTCTATCCATGGGATTGTCACGCCATGGAAGAGCCAGTATTTGTGCCGTGTCTGGCCTATGGGATTGTCACTCCATAGGGAGGCTCGTGCCTGGATCTGTGTCTTACCTATGGGACTGTCACTCCATAGGAAGACCGGGATTTATGTTTTCTGTCGTGCCATCACTGTGCCCGACAGAAATGTTTAGTACTTGTTCCATGAACGGGAGATATGTCCATGATACTGTTTGCACATGCATTCATGTTTTGCATGTTTGGAATTGTTTTTGCATGACTGGTATTTTTGTGTTTGCCTGTTTGACGTGCCACTTTTACTGAGCGGGGACGCCTGCCAGTGAGTCGTGAAGTTTGCTCTGTCTTCTGACGAGTTTTGTTGCGTGTGAACAGGTGGTAAGTGTATTGCACTTGTTTATTTTATAGCATTCTTTTTAACTTTTTTTTTTAATAAGGTTGCAAGTTCACATTCATTAAAGAGTGGGCACCCTCCCAAATATTTCATGATGTCCTTGGTAGGGTGGGCACCCATTATGGGCACCCACGTATGGGTCAAGGTGGGGAGGGAAACCCCTCACTTAATCTTATGTGTGGGGGTGGGTGCATGGCCACCTACCCACCCCTCACCTTGAGACTTTGGAACTGGCCGCCTCCATGCAACTGTGGTGGGCCGGCCAGCTGCTTATCATGCACCCTCTTCCATCGCTTAGGAGTAAACCTCCTCTTGCATATATTCAGCTGTGCACAGGCGAATCAGGATCATCTCTCCGCTTGTCCTCTCCCACGCTGCATGACTGGTCGACCGTACTGCTTGGCTGCGCACAGTTTTCCTCCGCTTGCTCTCAGAGAGCTGCACGCTGGTGGTCTGTGCACAAGCCTCTTCTCCGCTTGCCCTCAGGTTGCTCCACTCTAGTGGGCTGCGCCCACTCTGCAAGCGGCTGCACTCAGATCTCTAGGCGGCTGCGCCCAGGCCTCCTCTCCACTCTACAGCGGCTGCGCCCAGACAGCAGGCAGTTGCGGCCGGACACCTCTCCATTTGCTGACGGCTGCGCTCAGATCTCCAGGCGGCTGCGTACTCTTCCCTCTTGCCAGTAGGCTGTCGCGTCCTGGTGTTCATCTCTAGCAAGCTGCACTTAGGCGCCTCGGGTATTTGTCTTCCACTAGCAAGCTACAGGTAAGTGGATTGAGATTTAAGTTAAGGACTTTGATGTAAATCTGATAAGGGATACTCTCTGCTGCTAACACCCGTTCGGTGCTGGGTAGTCCAAGCTTCTGGAGAACCACGGTCCATCGGTGCCGAGATCGGGAGAGCCAGGCGTTAGTACGGGAGCGCCTCTTTGTGCGTGGTCCTGTAACACCAGTGGGGCGCTCTCTGCGGATTCCAGTGAAGGCATAGGACCGTAAAGACTAGACTACTCAAGTGGGTTGCTCTCCTTCGAACGTCTACTTCGAGTCTCTTGTTTAGTAACTGTATTCATCTCAGTTGTACATGGACATCATCTGGTTCATTGAACCCATGGAGCATTGTGTCTTTTAAATACTCCCAATAATATATCATATATTGAGGGGGGGGGGTCAGCCCGTTCCGGCCCTAGTGCTGGTGTCCATTGATCAACATTTCATTTCATTTCAGTTTTCAGTTGTTATTAAGTTGTCCATTTATATTGTGAAATTTAAGTTGTGCTATTACGCGTGTGGGTGTCCAACGGAGTCTTTTCGCACTTGACGGTTTCAGGTAGTGCCTTTTCAGCCTTGCTTACCCAAACACCCTCATCTTCTCTAGTGTTAGGCATTCTCTCTTTTCCATTTGTGACATTCCATAGTCCCTTCCTCATGAGTGTATACTTGATTTTGGTTTGCCATGTCGAACTTATCAATCTTGAATGTGTTAGTTATGATGTGGGTAGGTCTTGCCACTTGGAAAATCAGTCCAAGGGCAGTGTATAAAACCCTTACTGCCCATTATTTGTAAGAAATTTTGAAAATCCTAAATTCTTTGCATAAGTAATAGTATGGTTTGATTTTTGCTTTGGACTTCTTTACCTTCTTGATTATCCTTCTTGACCTGATGTGCTTGGAATTTGATGACTCACAATCAGAAGGCATCTTTAAACCTGGTGCTTAGCCCAACAATCAAGGTTTAAGACAACCTTAATCACCTCATACAAATATAAATCATTGTTTTGGGGGCAGAAAATTGAGCCACTCGGAGCACACAATTGAAGGCCCTCCTCAAATAATCATCCAAAGTGCTTCAAGACATAGGTATAGTAGGGTATCTAGATGAGTTTGAAAGCCTTAATCACATCATTAACCAAAATAAGTAAGCCTTAATCATTGTTTTGCTTAAGTACATTCTGTGGAGCATATAGAGTTGAAACCTGCCTGCTGGCGACTAATCAGCCCATCATCGTGTTTGCCCATCGTCCAGAATCCTTCATGTTGAATTTTGATAATATTTACCAAAGCAAAGTTGATGTCATTACCCATGTCAAATGTTAACCTCTATCTCACTTGCTCTTCTATAGTTCTCTCATCTACGAATTGTACTTGAAAGTGTAGATTTGCACATCGGGGTATATTGAATCTTTACCATACCTTTTAGAATAACATCAAAGCTTTACATCATTGAATAGTGTTCTGATTCCTCATGCTGAGTCAGTTAATGCCATCTTTTGATATGACAGTCAGCGATCCATGAAACTCACACTAGCAGTCCAAGAGTTAATCCATACCTTTTAGCATAACATCAAAGCTTTACATCATTGAATAGTGTTCTGATCCCTCATGCTGAGTCAGTTAATGCCATCTGTTGATATGACAGTCAGCGATCCATGAAACTCACACTAGGATTCCAAGAGTTAATGGCTCATACGCCAGCAAAGCTTTAGAGAAAAGCTATAATGAAAAATGAAGGCTTCACCATAGGCCTACCTTTGGGTGGATATTTTTGTGTGTTTTTTGATGGGGTGAGGGAGGAGAGAATAATGTTCATTTTTATAATAATTATTGCATCAAATTTATTGATAATATTATATTAATCTTAAACTTACCTATTTATGTGCAGTAAATAACTCCGTATTATACTGATATATTACATAATGCAATTAATCCCAATTACACTAATACAATGATATCATGTGTACACTAGTATGATGATATCATGTGCACAATGTAATTACTATACTATGTAATTATCTTGGTCATTGGAGTAATATTTTAAATATATTATCTTGGTCATTGAACTAATATATCAAATATAGTATCTTGGTCATTGGACTAGTATATTAAATAAAGTATCAATAATCATAATATAAATATAGTATTACTATTGTCATAATATACAATAGTAAAATATACGTAGATGTTTTCATGTAACTGAAATAGCTTTATAACAAAGTCGATTACCTAATTTGATTGAAATAGCTTTATAACAAAGTCGACTATTTAAGTAGACTACCTAAATGTAAAACTGTACATAAATTAAATCAACTTTATTACTCACATATTTAGTATGCTAATTTATTTTATGCGTGATATAGAAATCAACAGTGGGAGGTATGAGGGAAGAGGAAACTTGAAAGAAACATGGAATATAGAGAGAAATGAGAGGGGAGAAACGTTTTATAGAAGAACCATTAATGTTTTAAACTCGACTAAAAGATGATTTTTTCTTTACAAAAAGCCATGAATACCACCAAGACCTGGGCATTTGCCCCAGGTTTGTGTGGATACTTGAGGAGGTGCAGCTCTCTCTTTCGCAGTTGGCTACTCAGTCACAATGTTTGCTTGTAAGTCCTCGTAGTTTTGCATGTATCACAAGGTAAATAGTTTGTTCAATGAGTTGAATTTTAGGAATGGTTAAGGGTTTTATTGATGTAGATGAGCCATAATTACGATGGGTTTTTTTGGATACAGTAAAGAAAACTCAAGGTTTTAGCGGGAAAAAATAGCTTATTTATAAGAGCCATAGTAATGCAGGTCTTTTTGGGTAAAGTATAGAAAACTCAAAGTTTTAGCGGAAATAATAGCTTACTTTATGAGTGTAGTATTTGATTGTGGGATTTTTAGCATTTATCGCAAGCCCACCAATTTGTATGTATGGGCTATTGACTCTATTTGGATCAAAATCTTGCTCACAATCTGGATGGAAATGATTGCATGCATAATTGTGTGAGGAGCAAGCATTCAATACAATGCTTCAGCCAATTAAGGAATAAGCAAGAAAGGCAATCGTTATTACAACATAGGCACAAGTTCATTTGTGTGCGGCCTTCATCTTGCTCCATATGTATATTTTGGAGAATAGCCCTGAGTCTTGTTCTTGTTTTTAACTTTGCAGGCTGGCGTGAGCTGACTGGATCTGAGCGAAGCAAGTTAATACGCAAGTGGTGAGTAGCTTTCAAAGGATCTTGATTCTTATATACATATACTATGGAAGCCACAAGATTTATTTGATGCTAAAAAGGAGCGGGACAATGCCTTTTGAATTTGAATTATGAACTGGCTACTACTTATTTTATATAAATGAGTTTTTTTTAAATGTTTTATCAGTGCTACGGTCAAAGTGATTAAGGAACCTTGAAACAGGCACTCAAGACTAGGATTTTATAAAACCTTTACATGACACAATCCTTCCAATGAACCATCCTGCACAGAAGCTAATATCAATTGTCATGGCAAGAATCAAGGTGGATAAAGCACTACACGTGCCAACACATGGAAAATGTGAAGAGATATGTTATGTCCCCAAAGGTCATAAATGGGCTGGGATTGCCAATGAGGTGATAGCTCAAGTGGTGAAGGTGTTTGCCTAGGACCAAGAGGTTCTGGGTTCAAAACCTCCCTTGGTGCTTCCTCGGCGGCATCGCCTACATGTGGATAAATAAGCGCCTATGGGTGTCTGTCTATGGACGGTGAAATTTGGTAACTATGGGAGGATCTTGGGCCAAAGGCTAGTTGAAAAAAATGGGGCTGGGATTTAATGATGAGGCTAGACTGATGCCTAAGGGGGATCCAGAAAACCTCATTTGGATGCTATTTGAATGATCTTTAGAGAATAGCTGAGCACACTTCTGGCAGAGCTAGGGCAGCGTACACTCACCCATTACTTTACAGGGGAATGATGACAGGCATGTTACATGATACCACATCAACCGATGGGTCTGCAGCTCAGTTCTTTTAGGTCTAGTTTTAGTAGGGTAATTTTGTTTTCTCAAGGTCTTGAGTTCGATTCCCATCATTCGGCGTGCAAGCTTCTTATGGAGTTCTAGGCTTGTGGGTGTCACGTTAAAAGCCTCTTCTTCAAGTGAGTTTTCCATTGTAGCCACGACTTCAAGGCATACACACATTGGTGGCCTATAAGATGGCATCATTGTGTGATGATACAGGTCATGAGCATCATTCTTAGTATGTGTGAAGATGTCCATCCACGTGCTTAGGGATTCATTATGGCCTGTGTGTGGCACCTATGCAATGGACTCCTATGCGTACAGCCATACTTTAAGATGATCAGTATCACTGAGATGATGACTTTCTAGTGGTGTAGATGAGGATGGGCTTGTTACATGGCATACTCATCCTGATTCTACTTTAGTCCAGACCATTCTAGTATTAGAGGCTTCGTACTAGGTGAGTCTAGGGAGAAAGCCATTCACAGAATATTTCAATATGACATGCATGTTCACTACAACTGAGCTTTGTTTTTGAAATAAAGGCTTGTTTTTATAATGTTTTAACACTCACTGCAAGAGAATAAGTGAACAAGCAAGGCTTGCCACCTCAAATGTACTGATTCATGAATTGCTTCTAAGGTTCTCTATATTCATAAAGAATGTACCAGAAGGGTTCATAACTTCATACACAAGTTACGGATTATTGATCTTAGGAGAAGCTTACCATACTCATCAAAAATACTTTTTTTTTCTTGAAGGTATGACCTTCTTTTGGCAAACAAAGAGCATTTGAGTCACCTGATTACATTAGAACAAGGAAAACCCCTAACAGAATCTCTTGGAGAGGTAATTCTGAAAACTTTGTAGATTTAAATTAGGTACCTATAAAAACTTTGTATATTTTATTAGGTAATTCTGAAACTTTGTGTATCCAAATATAAATCCACCACAAACACACCCCACAACCCCCCCCCTGTGTCACCCCAAAGAAACCCTCTGTTTCCCTTTTGTGTGCATGGGGTTGTGTGCGCGCGTGCATGCACACACACACACACACACACACACACACACACACACACACAAATACATATATATAGTTTTATGTATGTATGCATGCACACACTTTTTTTTTTTTGGTAATATCCAGTGCAGTATATTTATATGCTCATAAATTTACAAGGTGGGAAGTCTCCGAAGCGGCACACACACACACACACACAATATATATATATATATATACATATATATAGTTTTATGTATGTATGTGTATTTAAATATACATACATGCATATACAGGTCTGTATGTATGTACTGCATATTTATAACTATGTATGTGTGTGTGTGCATGCGTGTGTGTGCGTGTGTGTGTGTGAGTAATGTGACTCTGTTTGGTCTCTTAACTTTTGCAGGCTCTATTATAGCTCTCTCCAATTATTTGAATCTCTAGGCTCCCCCCTTGTGCTGTGTTTTTTCATTTTGCAATACATGTATGCCCTGATGAAACTTTGCTAACATTCTTGTGTGCAGGTGGTATATGGATCCAGCTTTGTGGAATTCTTTGCTGAAGAAGCAAAACGTGTATATGGGGACATTATTCCGGCTCCGATTCCTGACAGACGACTCTTGGTTTTGAAGCAGGTGCATTTTCGGTGTGGCCTGTGTGTGATTCTCAGTGCATGCCTGTTTTCCGTATCTCTACAGCCTATGCATTACAGGCCCGGTTCTTTGTTTTGAATCTAGCCACATGAGGGGATCAATTCTCATCTTTGACCTTTGTAAGAGGTGCAGGGATGGATGTTTGGGTACTTCTGCCATCCCTAACCATCACCAATCACTGTGTAGTATGCTGAGGTGCACCATGCAAGGGCGGCTGTAGGGGGAGACATCTGATGAGCATGTCCATGCAGCCTCTGGAACTGGGACAATCTCTAGCAAGATGACCCGGCTGTGGCAGCAAATATGGCACTGATATGCTCTGCCAGCAATCTCCGTCCTCTGTTGAAAATGTGAGCTGTCTGGTCCTTGTAACAAGATGTGACCATCAATGATGGAAAGGTCAGGAACAAGAACAAAACCTAGGATACTCCATCAGAGGTGGCAGTAACCATTGCGGAAGAAGGCAAAGGTAGCCCTAGAAGGACAGGATCTTTGAGGACCTGACCAAATACAGCTCCTATGGAAGCCAACAATTTCCAAAAAACCCGTGGAAGAGTGGGAAATCTGCAAGAAATTGGAGTAAGGTGCTGATCCTCTGCCATAGGATAAAAGTCCAATTGGTAATTGAAAAAGAAGAATTTCCATGGGCCAAGGGGAAATGGGCTGTTGGCAAGTGCTTGAGATGTGGCTTGTGGGGAGTTGAAGCCAACTTGGGAGAACCCTCGTCCAAGTAAACAAGTATACAATCAAGATATGCAACCTAGCTAGCTCCATCCTGTACCATACTGGGGGTATAAAATGGTATACATCAATGAAGGGGGTGTCCACAGCTCCCTGAAGAACATGCCTGGGTGTGCTCTGAAGCGAGCCAGTCATCCCTCTCTGTGAAATTGAGCTTTGATCTCTGTCATCTCTCTCTGGTATAGGCGTGGTGTCCGAAAGCCAGGTGTCCTCTGTCTCCTGCGGGCTTCAAGTGTCTGCTCTCTGGAGAGTAATTCCCTGCCGTGTAGGGGCGGGGGGGGGATGGATCTCTGAAAAAATGTAGTAATCTGTGTCTGTTGTCCCCCCTCTGGAGCTGTCTGAGCCTGTAATGATGTCTCTCTATGGCGCTGTATGTCTAGAATGAATCTCCCTAGTATGCGCTGGTTTGCTGCCTCAAAAATCTGGCGTAGGGAATGTGGCTCTCTGAATAAAATGGGATCTCTCTCTCTCTCATGGCTGTATATGCTCTGCATCTGCATACATAATGCTCCTCACTCTCCATCTCCTCTCTGCACAATCTGCATACCCTCTTCTCTCGGGGGATCCGTGCTGCTGTGCCAGTCTCAATCTCCAATCGGTGTGATGAAACTCTAAGCTGACCAATAGCCACTCGGGAGCCGTGTGGTAAAAAGCCCTCCATGTATCTAGGCCTCTCTATAAATCCATCATCAGTGATACTCATGAAGTGATCTCTGTAGTATAGCATCTTCGGTGGAAGAGGCTGTGTAGGCGATATCCATGTCTCTCGTGTATAGAGCTGCCATAGATCCTGTCTCAATACTCTGTTCCTCTCACTATGAGAGACGGATATGTGGTGCATCCCTGTCATACTGGAATGGTGGTAGATGATCCATGTCTAGGCCATGCTGTGAGAACCAATGTGTGACCTGTGCATACCATGATCCTCTGTCTCCTGCCTCAACCAGCTGTCTAGATGCCTCAAAAGCTCTGTATGACACTCTGTCCTGTGGCATCTCTCTGAATCTGTCTAGCAGGCATATAGTCTGAAATATGGCCTCTACCATCATAGGAGGCGCAGCAAACTCTGCCCGGATAATGTCATGAGGTACTGACGGTTTGCTGTGCATCATGCGTGCCATCATGAGGGCCTGTGGTCTCTCTATCTGTGTCCACCAATGGGTAGCAAGGCCTGGCGCCCATACCAATGCTCCATACATCAATGCCGGTGTGACTAATGTGTCAAATAGCGACCCCTTCGTTCGGGGCTCCTGAAAATGCGCCTGGTGGCACTGTCTCTCTAGCATAGCCAATGCTGCATATCCCCGTGTCAATCTAGCTCTGGCTGCTGAACCCATGGTGAAGCGTGTGGCTGCTGCAGAGAAGGTAACCCCTAGCTAGGTACACGTATGATGTCACCACCTCCACCTGGCGTCTTGCGAGAGTGAATGTCAGCTGACTCCTGCCCTGTCTCGATGTATGAAAGACCATAACCTTGGTTTTCCCAAGGTTCACAGTAAGAGTATTCCATTTCATTGTCAATGCCACTTTGGAGGATGAGAAGCTCATCTTGTTTAAATCGATAGTTCTCATGGCTTGTGGGACTAGAGAAGAATCGGCTTGGGTAGAAGCCTGTTGGGGAAATCAATGTAAATGGAGTTTGTATAAGTGTGTGTGAACTAGGCCTTAAATAAAGCAGTTCTTGTATGTGAACAACAGCTAAGTCTCATCCTAGCCTGTAGCACATTCAAAGGTTGGTGCTAAAGGAGGATCCGGTTCGAGACTACTCTAGGAGATTGCTCGTGTGGCTTGACATCCAGTAGCTGCCATCATTATGTCAGCTCCAGATTGGGCTTGTATAGGCTACCTTCGGCTTATACCTCCTTTTCATTGAGGGACTCCTTTTCATTGAGGGAGGGTTTGTTGAGAAAATCAATGTAAAAGGAGTTTTGTATATGTGTTGAACTAGGCCTTAAATAAAGTGGTTCTTGGGTGTGAACAACTGCTAAGTATGTAAGGGTTCTTTGTACATGGAAACAACCCCTTCAGACTTATGTAAGCAATGATGTGTAAAGGTGCCACCTCAGTGGACACTTTGGCACCTCATCTTGACATTTGGCATCTTTGGTGGCAGCATATGCCCAGAACTTGTAAGGGTGGTCTTTCCTATTTAAAGGACCATCATTACAATGTAAATTACAATGCTTGCAAAGATGTAGCCTCTTGCGCATCCCCGTTTAGCTTAGATTTAATCATCATTTAGGCTTTTATGTTTCCTGTGTGAGTATGCCATGGCCCAATCTTTCTTCACCGCACCCATAATGCCAATCAACGGGCGGGGAGTGACTTGAATAGAATAAGAATTTTCTGTATCCTGGTGCAGGCAACGAAGCGAGGGGAAGGAGGAAGGGCTGGAAGGTGGAAGCGCAGAGGTAAGCAGAGATGAGGAGGGTGGGGGTGAAGAAAGGGGCGGATGGTGGGCACGATGACAGGCGAGATAAGGTGAAAGGCTGGCAGAAGGAGAAGTGTGCAGCAATGAGGGGATGTAGGAGGAGAAGTGCGCAGATGGTGGGCAGAAAGGAGGTGCGCAGTACGGGGGTTTGTGTGGTGAATGGTGGGCAGGAGGGCTGGAAGGAGGAGGTGTACAGGTGCGCAGGCAGGGAGGAATTGCATATGTCGGATGCGGATAAGTTGGGGGCCTTTTTGTATGGGTTGGATTTCCAACTTTGGTGGGACATCATGTGCTTTGAGCCTGAGACCTTTGAGTGAGCCTTCCAACTTGGTCAGAATGTCGAAATGAAATATCATGAGTGCAAACTCAAGACCGTTCAGTCCTAGAACATTGTGCCTAAGCAGCAGCACGTGCACATGTGTGTGTATGTGATTGAAAAAAATGCAAGGTTTCTAAGGTATCATATGTTTGAAACGTTATGAGTCATACCATATGTCTCACCTCGTTTGACATGTCAAGTATGTGTATAATATCAGTAGTGAACAATATATTTGCATGCATCTTGTCACATATTGGTGTGAATTACTTCAAATTACATCAAGTATATAGTTGTATTTTTTAAAATGCAATATAATGGTAAATTATGTTACATTGTCAATGTAATATATAGTTCATTTATTATATAACATTTTAATGTACCAATTTGTTAAAATTTAAATTGTAACAATGAATAATATTTCGTGTAATAGTAGTACAATGTGTTTTTATTTCATATCGACTTGTGCACTCACGCTTGCTCACACACTCACCCATCCGCCAAACTCGATGCCTGCCCACCTGCCTCCCTACCTGCCTGCGTGCTCGGCTATGCATCAACAGGTACTGAATCAAATTTCCCAAACGGCAGGCCTATGTGCTCCAGCTGTTTTGTGTCGATGAATGAGCTTGTGATTTCTTGTCATGGTGGTCTAACTTTTTTGCTATGCTATTGTTTGCAGCCTGTGGGTGTGGTTGGTGCCATAACGCCCTGGAATTTTCCTCTTGCTATGATTACACGCAAAGTAAGGCATGAATACAAAGGCTTCCTGATTTGATGTTGGCTTTAGCATTTGGAGTTGGAAATGTAGACCTATCCAGTTTTGGTCTATCTGCATCTGTGCCTCACTTGTTGCTACTTTATTCATAGGTTGCTGCGGCACTTGCTGCTGGGTGCACTGCTGTTGTGAAGCCCTCTGAGCTGACACCTCTTACAGCGCTAGCAGCTGCTGATCTTGCACTTCAAGCAGGCATTCCCCCTGTAATTATCATAGCTTTGATCTCTTTGCACTATGAATTTTCATTTGGGTCTTTCCAATGCAAAGCTTCAGGTTTAAGTATTTGAACACTCATGAATAATACTCTTTATTGAAGCCAAACTTTTTTGTTGTTGGCATGTTGTCTTAATAGGGGGTGTTGAATATTGTGATGGGAGATGCTCCTCGTATTGGGGATGCATTCATGGAAAGCACTCAGGTTTGTTATCCAGCACATTACTTGTCTTCAAATTGGAAGCTTGCTATATCAAAATGAGGGAACTTGGCCCGTGGGCTTGAGCCTGAGTGGCCTGCGGACGAGCAGGAACCACCTGCCCATAAATGAAAGGCCACCATACCAGCTGTAACTTGTTGAGAGCAAAAAAGGAATTTTGCTGTTTTGGCTATGCAGGATCTAATTACAAGTTTGAAAGTTTTTTTCCCCTGATGATTGTATCTCATGACTGTTTCCTGTTATGATTCTTTAAACAGTTCCTTTTTTTTTTTCCGACTGGCCTTAGGACCATTTTCACCATCCATTTGCGCTTTTTTATCCGCCCATATGCGATGCTGCCGAGGAAGGACCTTGAGGGGGTTTGAACCGAGGACCTCCTGGTCCTAGGCAAACACTCATGTTACAACCCCACGGATATCCTAAACGCAAAACACGAGTGATTAGTACAAACCCTAAAGAGGGGTGCAGGCTAGCTCACCACCCAACCGTAGGTTCGTGGCCACAAGCCTCCCTCGAACCAAAGGCTAAGGCTCCAACCCCATGAACCATGCCTGGTAGCAGTGGTATACCACCAATGCGTGCATACTGAGGCCTTTGGCATGACCATCTGTGGCCCGTCGAATCCAATCATGCTCTCAACAGTAATCCTGGTTCATCACAGAGCACATAGTGAATAACTTTGTGTGAACAATAATGACCCAAGTTTCACTTATATCGTGGCTACTGCTACTGTAAATATTTGGCTGATCATAATTAGCCAGTATTTTTGGTATTATTAAACACAAGCCTTAGCCACTTGTATCAACCTGCTTCCTCTGCTCTGCTAACCCTGATGGATTAGACCACTAATCCTAAAGATTAGTATTAGGCACGTAACACCTCATTGGCTTCTTCAAATAGTTCTTTGTACTGGATGTATGTAGATCATAAACCTCTTTTACTATTATTAAATGTACATTTAGCATATTTGTAGCCTGAATAAGCCTTGCTTCGACACCGATGTCAGATGGCCTAACATAGGTGCTTATGTATAAGCCTTGCTTCGGCACCGATGTCAGATGGCTTGACATAGGTGCTTATGTATAAGCCTTGCTCCGACACGGATGCCAGATTGCCTGACATAGGTGCTTATGAATAATCAAGATTTTTATGTTGACAGAGGCAATTCCGTTTGTTACATGTGTCGTGTTCCTCTTGGTTATTTTGGTGTGAACAGGCTCTTACAGACGGGCACTTTTTACCTTGTTTCTAGGAAGGGTTTTTTTCCCGAGTGATGGTGGTACTTGAGAACCCTAGAGTATATTGTACCTCACTTCTCACATGCTCTTATCCAGAGGAACTGTTCCAGCTCTCTTGCCCTCATGTGTCTCAATTTGTGTGTGTGCATGTGAGCTTGGTCTCGGTGGTATCAGAGTAGGATAAGCTTTCCATTGGAGCTTAGAGCTTGGTTGTTTCCATAGCTTTCACTATAGTGGTTTCTTCACCAAGCTTGGGTGAGAAGCACTCATTAAATGTACGTTTAGCATATATGGATTCGTATCTCTCACTTTGCAGCAGTGGCACTCATATGGAACCTTACCCGCTCCATGTAGCCATGTGGTAGACATGCCATGCCATTTGCAATGTGAGATAAGTTTTTGGTAGGATGACAAGGGGAAGAGGTTATGCTTGCCTAGTGATGGATGCACTTGCACAATTAGTCCTCGTTTTTTCCATGCTAGGAAGGGTTTTTTTCCCGTGTGATGGTGGTACTTGAGTGCCCTAGAGCATATTGTACCTCACTTCTCACTCTCTTATCCAGAAGAACTGTTCTAGCTCTCTTGCTCTCATGTGTCTCAATTTGTGTGTGCATGTGAGCTTGGTCCCGGTGGTATCAGAGTAGGATAAGCTTTCCATTGGAGCTTAGAGCTTGGCTGTTTCCATAGCTTTCACTATAGTGGTTTCTTCACCAAGCTTTCTAGCTTTGTAGTTTGTAGACAACATCTCTACAAGCACAGTCGGCAACACATGGAGCAATTCGATCATTCCACACTGCTTGCAAGTGGTTACATTCAATCAATTTGATCAGACTAAACATTTCTGTCAATCAATTGATGTGTGCAGTTTGTATGTCCATTTCCGTTTGGTGCATCCACTGCTTCACCCCTGTTGGAAGGCCGCAACAACGAGAGAAAGAAAGAAAGATATATTAAGTGTCTACTAAAGACCCAATGGGCCTATGAGACCAAAGTGGTACAATAATGTCCATGGCATATCTCATCATGGAATGGAAAATAAAACATAATGAAAACATAAATATAGCTATCTCACTGGGGTGATACAAAACTGTCTATGGAAACTCGTCATGGAATACTAAGAACATAAAAACATGGGAGCAACATCAGCTCTGAGTAGATGGTATACCACTCTCCAAAATGTCAAGCATGGGGTTGACGAGTATGGCCGACAGGTCTCCCTCAGCTATGCCTCCATCTCCATACCGTGCATGCCAAACCAAGTGCCTACCTGTGCATACTGGCTCTCTGTATCTCCCTCAAGTGTCAACTGTCTCGAGGACTCCAGGGCTAGCCGGGGGTATCTATCAAGTGGAAGCTCCCATAGCCTATGCCAGTATGTCACTATCTGGAATAGAGCCTCTGTCACTATCAGTGCGGCGCCCATCTCTGCCCGCACAATCTCATGTGGCACTGAAATAATCATGCGTGAGATCATCGCCACTAGGGGCCTCTCCATCGGCTTCCACCCATCATATACCTCCTCTGTATCTGTCTCGGCCGGATTTCTCTCCTGTCTCCTCCTGTGGTATAAGCTAGGACCCCAGATGGGGGCACCATACAGTAGTGCAGGTGTAACTAGAGTATCAAATAGCTAAAGCTTCGTCCTCGGCACCTGAAACTGTATCTGTGAGCATTGCCTCTCTAGCGAGCCAAGGGCTGCATATCCCCTCATCAATCTAGCGTCGGCGGCTGCCTTCCGCATTGAGAACTGAGGTCCAGCAAAAGTGATCCCAAGGTATACATATGAGGTAACATACTCCACAGGCTCTCCACTGTATGTAAACTGTACTGCAGATCTAGTTATCCCTCGTGAGGAGGTGTTAAAGATCATGACCTTGGTCTTTCCAAGGTTCAGAGTAAGGTCCCGGTCCTCGCAAAAGGCCCGTAATGCATCCAAATGCCTCTACAACCCCTCTGGTGAATCAGAAATAAGAACAATATCATGTGCATACAAGAGGATCGGTATCAAGACTTCTGCCAAATGTGCTCCTGGTCCTCCCTGTCTATCTATGTAATCCAAGATCTCGTCAATGTATAGACCAAATAGAGTAGGAGACAAGGGGCAGCCCTGCTTCACCCCAATAGTGCTGTGTATGATCTCTAAGTCACCTCCTGGAGCCCGTACTTTGCCTGTGAGTGTAATGATCCCCCACAGCATCTCTGCTGGCACTCCCATATCCTGCAATCTCTTGATCAGTCTGGCCCGTGGGACAGCATCAAAAGCTTTGCGGAAATCCACAAAGCAGCAGTATATCCATTGCCTGTGAGCTCTCCCCTCCTCAGTGATCCCCCTTAGTGTAAAGATATGATCTAGTGTGGAGTGCCCTCTCCTGAAGCCTGCCTTCCCCGATGCTCTGAGTCTCTGCTCCTCGGATCATCTACTAAGCTCATGCTCCAAAATCGAACCATAAATCTTGGCCAAGGTGTGACCAATCATGATAGTCCTATAGTTGTTGGGGTCCATGGGGTCTCCTGCTTTCAAGATAGGTACAATAGTATTCATTGACCAGCTGACGGGGAAGCCCTCACATAAAGCCCTGTTAAACATGTGAACTAGTAAAGGGGCTAGCGTGTCCCTAGCATGGGAGAAATGCTCGGTGAGGAGTGTGGGGGACGAGGTTCGGGTGGATGGAGGAGAGGTGGCTGCTCGGGGACATGGTAGAGAGAGGTGGCATAGGTGTGCCAGGTGTTGGGTGAAGTAATCGGAGTGGGAAGGCGATGATCCTGGAAGATCCTCCAGGGCCTCCTTACAGTCCCTTCCCACACTCCAGAGCCACCCCTACATCACCAAGAGGCACTAGACGTATGGAGGGTGGCTGAGAGGTGTGTAGTAAGCTCATCAAGTGGGTTGTGGGGGTTAAGGTCAGAGAGGAGCGGTAGACATGATCATAGTAGATGGAAGAGGTCTCTCTGGTGAAGTGGTATCTCGGGCGGTGATGGGGAAAGCAGGTGGTTGCATGGTGTATCGGCATGTGAGGGAGAAGGCTAGGTTGCATGGTGTATCAGCATGTGAGGGAGAAGGCTAGGTATGCATGGTCGGCTGCAACACCGATGGGGCGAGGAGAGATGATAAACCCCGGAATGAGTGGGATCAGAGAGAGGGATCCCATTAGATAGCCCACTGTACTAGCTCCATGTTCGAAGGGGTAGGAGGTGAAGGAGTTGGATCTAGGCCATCTAGCCAGGCCATTATAAATGGCTAGCCTATGAGCCCTGCCGAGGGCTAAGAGATATTCTCCATATTCTGTGTGGGCTGCTGTATCCTGTGATGTCTGCTCCAGATCCGTACTTACCGTGTCAATCTCCTGGTACATGGGATCATTTGTCTCAAAGAAGGGTACCTGTGCACCTGTGGTGCGGGCATTGAAGTCTCTAGCCAGGAGGATGTCCCCTAGACTGGAAAACTTCATAATGTCACCATAAAGGGGCAGGTACAGGGACTCTCCATGGGTGGCATATTTAGAATTGGAGGGTGCAAAGTAGCACACTGCAAGGTAGATGTCTCGGGCCCTCTCTATCTGGATCCTCACCCACAAAACTCGTGTGGCCTCATCCCGTCCGACCATATGTATCACATGTTGAAGCTCCTTCCTGTATAGTAAAGCCATGCCTCCTGACCCCCGGGTACCCCCTATTGTGCGTGGGTGTGGGCGGTGAAGAGACTCCCATCTGTATCCTCTCACCTCTAGAAGCCGACTCCCCTGGCTTTGATGAGTCTCTGTGTATAAGACCAAGTCTCTCCCTCTAAATGTCTCCTGGAACAGACCTGCATCTGTCCTCAAGGAGCCATTGCAGTTCCAAACCGCAATCTCTAGCTTGGTCTCATAGGTCTCGCACCGTCATTGGGCACGTCGCTCGGTGATGATCACCCTCTCATCTCTGTACAGTGCCCATTTCCCTGCCTTCGGTGCATCCAAGATGCGTGGCATGCATTCCCTCCTGTGTGCCACCTGTGCTAGTGTGAGATCGTCTTCGAGGCAAGTCTTTTCTCCTTTTAGTGCCCGCCTTTTGGTAAGGAATGCTTGCCTCGCTTCCAACCCCGCAAACTTGGGGATGAGTGCGCGTTCCTTGGTGGTGTCTTTGCCCACCCTCCATGCCTCGACAAAGGGGGTATCAGCAATTTCCAGCTTTCTGCATAGTGCTATGGCGTTCTCTTTCGGCGAGGCTCCTTCCTTCCATCCCACCACTCTCACATTCAATGCCCTAATCTTCCTTCTTTTCTCCTCTTCAAGTGTGTCATTGATGATGTTTGGGGATGATGGTGGGTTCCGTTGCTTCTTGGCGACCTCAATCTAGCTGCCTGCTTCTTGCACTTGTTTCCTAGTCTTCTTAATCACCTCGGCCCATGTGGTTGCCTCATTTGGCTCCTTCTCCTCTTGTTCCTAGAGGATCTTCAATTGCACTCAAGTGTATTCAACTCATCACTGAGGGATAGTTGAATCTCTCCTTCTTCGAATTGAGTACGTGCCCTCAAGGTCTCGTTTTCCAGTCTAAGGGTGGCGAGTTGGGCCGCCATCTCCGTGATTAGTGAGGTGTGGTGGCTGGTTTTTGCGTCCAACATTTGGACCATTTCCCCATGCATCTTGCTTAGCTGAGTTGCCATGTATGCCTGCATGCCTGCATGTCTGCCTTCCACCTATCCATCTCCTCTTGCATGGAGGGGCGCAACTCATGCCTAAGGTGAGAGAGAAATGAAATGATATATTAACGTCTTCAGAAGGCCAAAATGACCTATGAGACCAAAAAGGATACAACAATTGGTGGATCTGATACAATGTCTGTGTAAGAAAAGCTAAAAACAATTAAACAACTAATTGAAACTGAAACAACTATGAGGAAAAGTACGGTACTAGGAGCTCCTAATGGATAACATCTGGGAGGAAAACTCCAGCAACAAAGGTAAGCATCATACACATTACTATCCATCTGACCAATAGCACACCGTATTCCATGAGAGAGATGAGTATCCATGTAGCTGGGTCTAATCACATCCTCTGTGAGCTGGAGAAGATGATCTCTATAGAAAGCCATCTTCGTACCAAGCTCGTGTGTCGGCTGTATCCATGCCCTCCTAGTGTCCAGCTGAATCAAGTCCTGCCTGATAAGTCTGGTAATCTCTGCCCGTGTGAGAGAGAGGGAGGGTGTATCTAGGGAGTACTGAAATGGAGGTAGCCTATCCATACTAAAGCCATGCAGTTGGAACCAAGCTGTCATCTGTGCATACCAACATGATCCGTCTCCCTGTGATGCCAACTGTCGTGAAGAATCGAGGGCTAAGCGAGCATATCTGTCTCTAGGGAGAGCCCAAGTGCTATGTATAAAGGAGACTGATCGAGTGAGTGCCTCTACTACCAATGGGGGGGCAGCCATCTCTGCACGGATAATATCATGTGGTACGGAGGCCTTGGCCCTAATCATCCGGGAAATCATAGAAACCAAGGGCCTCTCCATACGTCTCCATCCATCAGTGCTACCAGCTCGACTATGGTGATTCACTTAGGGTCCCCATATCTCCACTCCATACAGCATGGCTGAAGTGAAAGTGTCAAAGAGCCAGGGCTTTGTTCGAGGTTCCTGAAATTGAACCTGCGAACACATCCTCTCTAGTCTCCCGAATGCTGCATAAGCTTTGGTCAATCTGGTCTCCGCTGCTCTCCTCAAGGAAAATAGTGAGCCACTAAAAACCACACCAAGGTAAGTATATGCACCTGTCCATGGCATATCTCATCATGGAATGGAAAATAAAATAGAAAGAAAACATAAACATAGCTATCTCACTGGGGTGATACAAAACTGTCCATGGAAACTCATCATGGAGTACTAAGAACATAGAAACATGAGAGCAACATGAGCTCGAAGTAGATGGTATACCACTCTCCAAAATATCAAGCGTGGGGCTGAAGAGTATGGCCGAGAGGTCTCCCTCGGCAATGTCATGTGGAAAGGTAGCTCGATGGTGGTGGAGCATGTCTTGGATCTGGAGCTGATGAGGTGATCGTGGCCGACTGGGGGGGGGGGGGGGTCGAGGGCGTCGGGCACGCTGGGATGCAGTGGCTCGGCCCGAGGTAACTCCTCTCGGGTGAGGTAGGTCCAAAGTAGCTTGTGGAGGGTCCACAAGATCCACTATGTCGGTGGCCACCTCTTGGGTCTGAAAGAAACTGGTGATGGTTGGCTGGTGAGGGAGGGGGCGGGGTGGCTGGGGCCGAGGCTCTCTCAAGAAGGTGTCCCTATGTCTGCGGAGCTCAAGCAGGAAGAGGCCCAGGCAACGCTGGTCCTGGAAGTCAATGATCGTGGAGAGTGGACCGAATCCCTCACGAAATAGAGAGTGAAACCTCCCGCGGATCTCATAGTATACTGGCAGCGGCATATGTAATGCTCCTCCGTCTCAACCTCTGTGTGGCATAGTCGGTAGATCCTCTCCTCTCTCGGTCTCCGTATGAGCTTCCTGGCTCTGAAGATGTGCTCAGCTCTACTTGTCTCCACTCTGAGGCGGTGGGATTAAGCCGGTATCTAGCCAATCGCAATCTGCATGGCATGGGACATGTGAACACTCAAGTAGCCCGGCTGTTGGATGAATCCATTCTCAGGAGTGTGAGGAAGGGATCTCTGTAGAAGTGCATCTTCGTGGTGGGGAGCTCCGGAGGTGTGATCCATGTGCAATGTGTGTAGAGGCTGAGAAGATCTGACCGGATAACCCGGTTGGTATCCTCGTGAGACAGGTGGAGAAAAGGGGAGTCCAAACTGTATTGAAGGGGGGGTAGGCGGTCCATGCAGAGCCCATATACTGAGAACCAAGTGGAAACTAGTGCATACCATACTCTAGAGTGCCCCTCAAGTGCTAGCAGTCTGGAGGACTCAAGGGCAAGCCTCGGGTACCTGTGGGAATCCATGCGACTGATGCGATGGAGGTATGTGACTGTCTGGAAGAGTGCCCTCCACTACCATCGGGGCTGCAACAAACTCTGCCGAGAGAGAGAGAGAGAGAGAGAGAGAGAGAGAGAGAGAGAGATTGTATTAAAGAAAGAGAGAAAGAAAGAAAGATGGTATACCACTCTCCAAAATGTCAAGCATGGGGTTTGACGAGTATGGTCGAGAGGTCTCCCTCAGCTATGTCACGTGGAAAGGTAGCTCGATGGCGGTGGAGCATGTTCTGGATCTGGAGCTGATGAGGTTTTCAACTCACACAGCCGCAGAGAGATGGAGAGAATTGGTAGAGGTGATGGAGTCAACCATCCACATATGTCCATCCATAATAATAATATGAACGTACAAAGCAATAGATAGTGTCCTTTCACACTGGATATCCAAGTGGAAAACCACATGGGAAAAAGTTCCCTTGGTTAGATCCTGTTCACGCGTAGCATTACCATAAGTGTGCATTTACTTTCAAATCCCCCCTTAGTGTAAGTGAGAACTTGTTCAAGGTAGCAGATCACTCTCTGTATGAGAGCAAGCCTAAAACTTTTCGGAAAGCTTGGAACTTCTCTCTTTGCAAAGCCTTCACAAATACATTTGCAACATTATCTTGTGTAGGGGAGTAAGATAAAATGGGCATGTCATCTCTCTCTGACATAATGATAGTGGATCTCAATGTGCTTGGTACGTGCATGAAATACAGGATTTCGTGCCATGACCATAGCACTTTGGCTATCAGTGAGAATAGTAGCGGGTGTCTATTGACACTCATGAAGATCATTGAATAATCTCCTTTGCCATACACAATCTATTGTAGCAGTGAAGGCTACTCTTGTACTCAGCCTTGCAAGTAAATGTGGCAACAATAGGTTTCTTTTTACTCATCCACGATATGCATGAACTGCCAAGAAAAAACAATTCACATTGGTGGATTGCTTGGTATCATAATCACCAGCCCAATCTGAATCACTATATGCATAAAGCTGCAAGCTGCTCCTCTTGGGGTAGAACAAAGCAAGATCCATGGTACCCTTTACATAGTCAAAAATGCATTTCACTACTTGCCAAGGCTTTGTGCCTAGGCTGTGCATGAATTTGTTCAACAGAGACACCCCAAAAGCTATGTTAGGCCTCGTGTTACACAAGTAAATGAGGCATCCAATTGCCTGGCTATAAATGCCAACTTCAAAAGGTTCACCAATGTCGTGCATGTTGAGCCGTAAACCTGGTTCTATTGGAGTAGAAAGCGGCTTGTACTCTTCCATGTGAAACCTTTTCAGCAAACTCTTTATGTACTTAGTTTGCTGTATCGCAATGCCATCATCTGTGTGCATAAACTAAATGCCAAGATAGTAGTGTAAAGGCCCCAAATCTGACATATAAAATTCAGCTTTCTAATCAGCCTTGAAATCTGAAATTCTTCTTCACAAGTCCCGGTTATGAGCATGTCATCTACATACAAGATGACTATGAGAATAGTGGCACTAGTTTTCTTCACATACAAGGGGCTTTGAGTTGGACTATTCACATAACCATGGCTGGTCAAATGAGCATGTATTTTATCATACCACGCTGTTGGAACTTGGTTCAAACCATACAATTCTTTGTGTAACCTACATACTTTATGCTCCTCGCTAGGAACTTCAAAACCAATGGGTTGGTTTACATATACTTCCACTTGCGAATCCCCATTTAAGAATGCAGTCTTGATGTCCAGCTAATGCACTTTCCATTCTTTATGTGCAGCCAATGTAATCACTGAACGGGATTGTAGTCATCCTGGAAGTAGGAGCAAAAGTCTCTCCTCACAATCAATTCCCTTTTTCTGTGAACAGCCTTTAGCCACGAGTCTTTCCTTGTACCTGTCAATGGTACCATCAAACTTTATACACCCACTTTGTTCCAATGACATTCCTACCCTCTGGCAAGTCCACAACATCCTACGTATTATTCTTCACGATAGAAGAAATCTCATCCTGCACTTATCATTCTTCGTGATAGAAGAAATTTCATCCTGCATGGCTTGCACCTAGTGCTCATTCTTTAGTGGTGTTTCATAAGAAGAAGGCTCTTCTGAATCAAAGAGACTCCCCATGGCAAATGCAGACCCCCCATGCTGTACATTCAATGCATGGCTGGAACTAACCCTATTCTTCTTGTCAACTGGAGCTGAAATTTTTCTCTTTTGCAAGGTTTTCAACAACCATCTAGGCACAGATTTGGCTCCCTATATGGCTGTTTTCTTGTCCCTGACATCTTCAACCTCTTCCATAGAAGGGGGCTGATTTATTGGCTGTTCCATATGTCTTGGATCTTGTTCAATGTGAGGCATATCCTGAATATGTGCTGGGCTGGCTGAACTGAATCCCTACTAATGGCTATGGGTAAAAGCCCATCAAACATGTCGTGTGACCTTGTGTCATGACTTTAATACAAGGTGAGCATGGGCTGAACTGAATTTTCAGCAAATACCACGTCTCTACTTGTCACTGGATTATAAAGATGGTATCCCTTGCTCTCATTACTGTAGCCCACAAAGATGCATTTGATTGCTTTATCATCTAGCTCATAAGGGTCTCCTTATAAGGCCTATAATCGAGTGGCCATAGGGGTCCCATGTGATAAGGCCTATGATTGAGTGGCCATAGGAGGGTTTCCTTAAAGTGGATGGAAAAGAAAAAGTTTACAAGGCTTGCACCAGAGTGGCCATAGGGGTCCCCTCACAAGGGTTTCCTTAAGTTGGATGGAAAAGATTTGCTTACAATGCTTTTGAGCTAAAGGGTCTACCCACCATTCACATCAGCATATGAGCAAGTGGTCATAGGGGTCTCTTTATAAGGAATGTGATCGTGTGATCGAGTGGCCATAAGGGTCTCCTTGCAAGGCCTGTGATCGAGTGGCCATAGGGGTCCCCTTGCAAGGGTTTCCTTAAGGTGGATGGAATAGAGCAAATCCCGCAAAAATTACATTTCCATTTTTGTTTGCCTGAACCACCATATTTAGATACAAGAGTGACATGCGCCCACATGGCATCCTTAGTGCGAGGCATCTTGACAAAATCAGGGCTGGATTGGCACCCTGGCATATGAAAACCCCCAAATTTCAAAATGTGTGTGTTTTTTACAAAATCGAAGAAAAAAAGCACAAATCAGCACAACCAACCTGAGAGTTGGCGGGCACGGAAGCTCGGAAGTGCGGGAGGAGCTAGTAGGAGCTGATTTGTGCCAAGAAGGCAGGAGCTCCTTCAATCAATTTCCCAGTCGCCTGTAGATGTTTTTTTCGAAAAACGTGCTCTCTGGATAGAAAACTTTGAGAAACATAGGTTTTCCCAGGCCACATGAAAGAAACGCGTTTCATTCCAATGAAACGTTTATGAAACGTTTCGTTTCATTCAGATGGAATGAAACGTGTTTCATTGCAACACTGATTCATCAAAAGTTGATCAAGTCAGAAGTTCAACATTAGCATGAAGTCAATATCACCATCGGCATCATAGATCTACTCACAAATCTCATCTTAGTTGTAATCATTTGCATCATTAATATAGTTGCATTGCACTCATCTAATCTAATAGGGTTCACATATTATGTGTACTTTGCATATTATCTATTACATTGAGTTGCGTGCCTCTTGTTGTACTCTCACGACTACGGCTTACTATGTGTCTCTGTGTGTGTGTGTGTGTGTGTGTGTGCGCGCGCGCGCGCGCGCGCGTGTGTGGTTTCTTGTACTTTGTTGCACCTTCTACCCCAACATTTGGTATCAGAGCAATGGCTTCTCTACACCCGGGGATCTCTTCTTCTGCAGCAAGCTAAGTAGAGCAACTCGTTTTTTTCATCAGGTACCCAAAAACAAAACTGTGTGGCTTCTCTCATCCTGCACGTGGGCCGTCTTGGTCTCTTGGGAGGCCTTGATTGTGGTGCATAAGGGCTTATAGGGCCCCTTAGCAAGGAGCCCTAGCTCCTTTGTGAGGCATATAAACGCTGTTGAAAAAGTGCCACCCATCATCCTCCTCTTTGCCACCCTCTCCTCCACCCCCTCCAAGAAGGCATATACACACAACAGCTCACCAGTAGTCCAGTTAGACATTCCCCAAATCAATTTTTTGATTTGGACATCTCTACCAATTCCGCAAAATCAGCCACCAGCCGCCCACTACCACCTAGCTCAACCGGCGGCACCGCTTGTGCACAGGCAGATTTTTGACCTAACTGTTTTTACATCATTGGATTCCTCATCACTTTCTGAGTCTCCCAAGCCAAAGAATGTCAAAATCAGAGTTTGTTTGGGCCTCGAAAAGACCTTCCCATATTTTCAGCCTATCCGAAAACATAGCTGAACCGAGCATATTGCGGAGTCTTCTAGCTACTCATCAATGGTATCAGCATGAAATACATCAACCAAGCTCACATAAATTTCAAAAAATGTAATCCTCTATCCCTACTCCTTTCAATACATTTGCAAGTTTTCAGAGAGCTACTTGCAATGCCACACATTGCAATCACAGTAGCAAACAGACTTGCAATATTTTGGGGGTTTTGCATCTTTTGCATTTAGTTAGGTACAGAGAGTACACTTGCACACAGTATGGCTCGAATGACGTGTTTGGGATGCTTGCTGCCGCTTGACGACTAACTACCCGTTGTGGGCCTATATGACAAGGCATCTACTAGTAGCCAAAGGGCTTTGGGGAATAGTTATAGGAGATGAAGAACTAAAGTGCAACAGCGTGCTCCTGCTACTTCTCCAAGAGGTATTACATCCACTTGAATCATACAAGCACCCGCGCCTCCTACAGATCAAACATGATGGGATTCTGGAGATGCACATGCACATGCGCTCATTGTTGTCTCAGTGAAGAGGACCATCATACCACACATCCCATACCACTCATGTGTCACTGCTAAGTTAGCATGGGATACCCTTGCAGCACTATAGCAACTGCACAACGAGGCGCATGTGGCCTACCTCAAAAAGTAGCTCGATATTTTGCATATGGATGAGTACCTCATGAAGGTGAAAGACCTTCGAGAACAACTTGCCAACGATGATAAGCTTATTTCAGACACATCACTTGTCACACTGCCATCCTCAATGCATTGTTTGACTCATATCACGGCTTTGCTACAACACTCCAGTTGCTTATGAAAGGCAATGTAAATGCCTTTTCTTTTGATGAGCTTGTGTCTTTGCTCCTGCAAAAGAAGTAAAATCGGACGAATAGGTTACGAATGAGGATTAGGCAACAAGATTTTTTTGCTCAAGGCAAAGGTAAAGGCAAGGCATGTCTACAAGGCCAAAGGTGGGACAACTCCTGAAACTGGCCTTCAATAAAACTAATGGGCGGTAGACAAAAACTTCACCGCACACAAGCGCTTAAAGACAGTTTAAATCACTTGAAGAGAGAGAAAACAGAGAGAAATCGTAGACAAGGGGAGCTAGAGTGCTCCCCCACAAGTGAAGTGGTGGCCCCAATTTGCTCTAGCGCCCCCAAAGGTATTTCTTTACTCTTCACTAGGTTGGGTTACAACTTCACCGGTCTCACTCTAAGTATCCTCGGCTAAGAGCACTCCCACACACGCCCTAGTGCCCAAGGCCCGTGAGTAAAGGCTTCTTTGGCCTCCACCTCTCAAACCCACGGTCTAGTTATAACTACAGCCTCCCCCATGCCTCACTTATGTAGAGCTGGCTTAGACTTGGTTTAAAGCAAGTTTTTCTTTTAAAAAGTAAGTTGCTTTAAAAAAAGCAACCGAAAAGCAACTTTGAAAAGTTATCCTCCTAAAAATCTCTCAAATCACTTTGAATTTGAAGATGCTGTAAGAGGCAAAGTTGCTCCTGTCAACGAGCACTCACGATGACACAAACAGATCTTCATTCTGTCAAGCTTGAAAATTAGGGTTAGGGTTAGGGTTAGGGTTTCTGAATTTGAAGATGCTGTAACAGACAATGTTGCGAGCTCTTCGCGGTCGTGTGAACAGATCTTCATTTTGACGATCTTGAAAATAAGGGTTAGGGTTAGGATTCGGGTTTCCACCGAGGCAAAACATACACTTCGGTGACATACCCCTCTCTCCATAGTGAAACCAGAACGTCCAAGTTCTGCCAACTGGAAACAAAACACCACAAAGAAAGATAAACACAAAACAAGTGTCATCAAAAACCAAGCATCCACTCGATGCAATATACATGTCTCACAGTGATGTCCCAACTATTCCAAAATATGGCCATCCCGCAGGACCCATAATTAGCAGTGTCATCACAGACATACATGCAAGATGCTCCACATGTACAAATATTACCATACACAAATATGAGTACATCCAATACCATATGGTAAAGATCAGTGTCCCAATCTTTTTCCAACCATACCCAAGTCAAAAGATACCATAAACCATGTGAGTAGTACACATATCATAAAAGTCCCGGAAGCAGATGTACTGTCAGCCCTTAGTACCTCGCGTGAACCATAAAGAGATCACCAAGCGACTCCTAGTCTGAAAAAGGGCATGCCAACAAGACTAGAAAGAAGGGCAATTGTCACTAGTATGGCCACTACATAAATAAATGTAGAAAGCAGATGGCAAAAGAGAAGAAAGATGCAAGTAATGCAGTAGTAGTAGCTGACACTTCTAATGACAAAGGAGGACAATCTGCTAATGTAATCCATGAGGAGTGGACATTGTTGGTCACATGCAATAGTGGCACACCAAGTGCTACAAAACAGGATGTCTTTGATTTCATTCCACAGTAAGGATGTTATTTGGTATTTTGATAGTGGTGCTTCGAGCCAATCACTTCTTGCAAAGATGCAATCAACCGCATTGGATGTGAGTGGGAGGGACCCTCCTATGAGACCTTGCGCACTAAAGAGCTCAGAAGAGAGCAACAAGAAGTGGAGGTGGAGATGAAGCCATTAAAAGCCACTTGAAGCAAGTATGGTTGCACATTGTTATGTGACGGGTGGTCAGATATACGCAAGAGGAATGTGTACAATATTTTGGTGTCCTCTTGCAAGGGCACTATGTTTTTGCATGCCATTGATGCATCTATGCCTGGGACAGTGGTGACAAGATTATTTATATGGTCACACCTCCGCGAGGCTATCATGGAGATAGGCCCACAAAACATAGTGCAAGTGGTCATTGATAATGGTAGCACGTGTGTCTCTATGGGACGAATGCTAGAGGATGAGTTTCCGCAGATTGTATGGACTCCATGTGCATCCCATAGCCTAGACTTGCTCATTGAAGATCTTGCCAAGATTAGGTGGATTGCTGACATCTTTGACACTGCACGTAGCTTGGTGAAGTTTGTTACCAAGAGGCCCAAGGTCTTGGCAATGTTTCGTGCTGATAGTGACCTTGAGCTTTTGAAGCCCTCACAAACCAAGTTTGCATATATGTTCATAGTGATTGAGAGGGTAGTGAGAGTCCGATAGAGACTCATGCGCACAGTGGTTAGTCGAGAGTGGATGAGGTGGGAGGACCATGAGCACCTGAAGGTGGTTGCTTTTGCACGCAGAGTGATGCAAGAAGATTGGTGGAGGCTTTATTGAGAGCTCTTCAACCAATCAATAGTGTTCTTTGCATCACTGACATGGAGGGCAGCACTCTTGGACTCTTGTACGAGTTCATGGACCGGATTGGAGAGGCTCTTAACTGATGCACTCTCTTGATAGATGAGAGGTACTGAACTTCCAACTAGTTGCCTTCTTGTTGTAACTTGTAAGTTGCACTGTACTATGATCTATCGTAGCCTCTAGGAGTGAGCTTATAGCTTTGATCATTCATGGCTAATTTTCAGGGTTGAGGACATTCGACGGGTTTGGAAAAGAAAAGCCTGTCGGCTGTTTATATAAGAGAGAGAGAGAGAGAGAGAGAGAGAGAGAGAGAGAGAGAGAGATTAATGTCTACGAGAGGCCAAAGTCAGCCCTATGAGACAAAAAACAATACAAATATGTTCTTCCGGTGTCGGAAGAAAAGAAAGAAAAGAAAAAGTGTGCATGTGTCTGGATACAACTGTGAATCATCATGGATTGGTGGAGCCCATATACAAACAATATAAGGAGGGGTGGGGATGTGGATGGAGTGCTAAGGCAAGATGCATCTCTATATGCTGAAGGGGTAGTACAAGCATGCCATGCATATCCAGTGCCATAAGGGGGATATAAGATATCATACATCGCCGATGCTGAGGCTGTTAATGGCGCGAACATGTACCCCGAGTCTGAATGAAAGCGAGCTAGCCTCTCCTGTGTCTCCATCTGGTGTCTCATTCGGATAGCTGCTATCTCTCGGTGACAGAGTCGGGGTGCTCTATGTCTAGTCTGTCTAGGTCTCCTTCTGGCTCTCAATTCGTCTGCTCTCTGTGCGGTCACCCCACGTGGTACATCAGCTGGCACTGGCATAGCTCTCTGGAAGAAATCTGTGAGCTGGGACTGTCTCCCACCCCTAGTGGGAGCGGGTGTCTGGAGGAGTCTCTCTCGAGAACTACGAAGCTCTAGTAGTAGTCTGCCAAGCTGTCGCTGGTCCGAGGCCTCCATCAACTGATGTAGTGAAGAGTGCTCCTCAAACAATCCTGCCTATCTATCTCTGACCCCTTGGTAGGCTCTACATCTACATACAAAGTGATCCTCAGTCTCCACCTCCTCGCGGCACAATCTGCATATCCGCTCAGCTCTAGGAACCCGTGCCGCTCTCCGAGCCTCTATCTCTAGCTGATGTGATGAGACTCGTAGCTGTCCAATAGCAACGCGAGAGCTGTGTGGCATGTATACATCCATGTACCGCGGTCGATGTATAAACCCATCCCCTGAGATGCTCATAAAGTGGTCTCTGTAATACAGCATCTTCGGTGGTAGTGGGCTCTCTGGTGCTGTCCATGTCTCTTGTATGTAGTGCTGCCATATGTCCTGTCTCATCACTCTGTTCCTCTCATTGAGAGAGAGGTAACCCCGTGGAGCAGACTGATCATACTAAAAAGGTGGCAACCGCTCAATGTCTATCCCATGATGTGAGAACCACTGTAGCATCTGTGCATACCAAGATCCAGTGTGTCCAGCCTCGGCCAGCTATCTGGATGCCTCAAAAGCTTGGCGGGGTAATCTCTCCGTGGGCATCTCCCTCATCCTGTATATAAAGGAGATCGTCTGGAACACTGCCTCCACTGCCATAGGTGGTGGAGCAAACTCAGTTCGAACAATGTCGTGCGGGACGGATGGTTTGTTGCGTATCATCCTCGAGAGCATCAAGATCTGTGGTCTCTCCAGCTGTACCCATGTGGAGGCTGCAAGCCCTGGTGCCCAAACCGCTGCTGTATACATCAAGGCTGGTGTCACTAATGTATCAAAGAGCCACCCCTTCGTGCGGGGTTCCTGAAAATGTGCTTGATGACACTAACGCTCAAGGCCAGCAAGAGCTGCATACCCCCGGGTCACTCTATCTCGGACTGCCTGAGCCATGGAGAAGCGTCCAGCTGAGCTAGTAAATGTGATGCCAAGGTAAAAATAAGAGCTCACCACCTGGACCCGCCCTCCTGCTAATGTGAGAGTAGTGTGGCTCCTGACTGCGGGTTATGTGTGGAAGATCATAATCTTCGTTTTCCCAAGGTTCACTGTGAGCCCCTGCTGTGCGCAGAAGTCATCAAGAGCCACAAGGTGTCTTTGAAGCCCAACCTGCGTGTCGGATACCAAGACGATGTCATCAGCATAAAGCATAACATGGACAGTAATACCTGATAGCTCAACCCCAGAGCCTCCTCCCTGTGTGATGTAATCGACCACCTCATTAATATAGAGCCCAAAGAGCGTGGGGGAAAGCGGGCACCCCTGCTTCACACCAATGGTGCTAGCAACTGTGTCGGACAAGCCTCCTGGGCATCGGACTCTCCCAAAGACCTGCTCTAGCTTGTATATGCCCCACATCATGTCTGAAGGTATGCCTAGTGTCTGTAGTCGCCAAAAGAGGCGCTCTCTGGGCACAGTATCAAATGCCTTGCGGAAATCCACAAAGCAACAATAGAGCCGTTGCCTCCGTGCCTTGGCCTGATCAATCAGGCACCTCAATGTAAAAATGTGGTCGATGGTCGAGAAGGCTCGACGGAAGCCTGCCTGGCCTGCTGCTCTTAATCCCCCAACCTCTACTCAGCTCTGCCTCCAAAACTGCCCCGTATAGTTTGGCCAATATATGGCCAATCATGATGGTCCTGTAGTTCCCGGGGTCTAGTACATCTCCCGCTTTATGGATCGGCACAATAGTGTGCATCGTCCACTCAGCCGGAAACCCCTCTGACAGAGCTCTGTTGAAGAGATGAGCAAGAAATGGTGCCAATGTATCAATAGCATAGATGAGATGCTCTCCCTGTAATCCTGTATGATCTGTCGCCCGTCCATGTTGGAGTCGACCTATGGCCCTCCTAACCATAGGTGGGGTGAAGAAGGTGGAGACTGTGGAGCATGGCTCTGGGGGCTGTGCAGGCACATCATAAAGTCTCTCTGCATATGTCTGCCAGGTCTGAGGATCGGCAATAGGTGTGGGAGGACGGGGCTCTCTGAGTCTCCTCCAAGTAGCAGCAGCATCTCTGCTCATGAGCATGTTATATGTGTCCCAGTAGTGAGCCTCCTCATAAGCTCGCCGCTTACGACGGGTGAGAGTATGCATCCTCCTGCCTGCCTGCCCTTGGGTGATCTCCCCGCGAGCCCTCTGCACTCGGAGACTGTGGTAAAGGTTTGTGCACTCATCATCATACCATCGGTTCTGGGGCATGCTCCCAGATGTAGGTGGGCGTCCTGTCTGTAGGTGGTATGGGAAACTCCTCGCGGCTGCGGAGTGCAGTACATGTGAGAGCTGGGAGGTGAGCATGGCCATGGGTGCCGATGGATCTAAGGCAAATAGCTGATCATGAACATGATAGTCGTACACCTCGGCTAGGTCCTGAGTGAAGTGAAAAATAGTGCGTGGTGGCTGTATGATTGGTGGGTGGGTCTCCAGTAAGCTCCTGAAAGTGAGGGACAGGTATGTATGATCCGCCCCAATGGGGCATGGTGGTACAGTGAAGTGAGACACCATGTCTGCTGCCTCTCGGGATCCCATCACATAATCCACTGTACTACTGCCGGCTCCCACTGGAAAGCAAGTCAACCCACCTGAATCTGGCCACCACTGAGTCATCCCGTTATAAATAACAAGATGGTGTCGGGCCCCAAGCTCCAGCAAATGTTGCCCATATCCAGTGCTGTTAGCTCCTCCATCAGCGGAGATCCGAGTGGTCCCTGTATCCTCTGTAGCTAGCGGCTCTAGTCTCAAGGGATCCTCAAAGTCATAGATCTCGCACTGTCTGCTCTGAGTCCGTGCATTGAAGTCCCCCATCAAGAAGACTTCTCCTAGTGTCGAATAGTATAAGATCTCCTCAGATAAGACACAGTCCACCCGGCTTATCGGTGGTGGCCAACCGCGACCCCTTCAGAGGAAAGTAGCAAAGGGCGATATAAATCCATCTGGTCTCCGAGAGGCGTAAGCTAATCCACATGTATCTCGCCTCCGAGTCTCGTGCTACGACTCGAACATGCTCATGTAACCCATGTCTGAAAAGCACTGCAATACCTCCTGAACCTCGGGAGGTGGCTTGTCTCATCCCCTGTCGGTGAGCTGACTCCCACTGATAACCCTCAACCCGTGGTAAGCCCCTCTCCGGGCTCTCATGTGTCTCTCTCATCAAGATGATATCCCGGCCCTCCATCACCTCCTCAAGTCTCCCTGGATGTGTCCATAGGACTCCATTACAGTTCCAGATTGCTATGTGTATCTCTTTGTCTTCATGTTCTTTCCTCCGTGTCTCATAGGCCAGATGGCGCTATTGGACCCTCTTCCCATCAATATAGATGTGACCATCCCTATAATGTGCCTTCTTCCCTTCTTTGCGTGCCGCCTTGATCTTCGGCATGCATAATCTTTTGTGCTCCAGTTGCATCCATGTGAGGTCATCATCGAAGTAGATGGGGTCCCCTGGCAAGCTCCTCAAGATAGCGTGTGTTCTCATAAAGCTCATCCTACTCTCCTCATCCGGGAATTGTAGCACTAAGGCCTTGCCTTTGGTGGAGTCCTTTGGGGTTGTCCTCCATACTCTAGTGAATGGGAGGGGCTCATCCTCCTTTAGTCCGAGCTTGGTACATAGGTTCTGCCCGTCAATCTCGGGCGTGGAGGTAGTGCTCTTTGGTATCCCTGTGACTCGGATGTTGAGGCGCCGGATCCGTCGCATCTTCTCTTCATCAAGAGTCGCTCGATTGTGTGGGTGAGGGTTTTGGTGATCTCTTCTGTGATTGCCTCTTTGTCCACCTCAAGAGTCTCTCCTTTCTCCCGTGGACGATCGCGTAAGGATGCCACTTTGCCCTTCAAAAGGTTGATTTCGTCCTGCATGGCGAGCTTTTCCTTCTCCCACTCCTCTTGCATGGTAAACTTCTCTTCCTTCCATATTTCCGCTTCGGCCTCCAGCTTCCCAATGCGCGTCAATAAGTCCTTCTTGATGGCGGTGATGGTGCTGTCCAATGTCTTCTTCTGGTCCTTAATAAGATCCCTAAGGATATGATCAAGCTGGCTGATTTGAGAGAGAGAGAGAGAGAGAGAGAGAGAGAGAGAGAGAGAGAAGGTTGCCGGCTGTAGCTGTGTAGCCCTTGTATGCATAGCCACGGCTGGTGCTTATTTGCAGTCGTCGCGATGGCGAGCTGTTACACTTGTTCTGGCGCACGTGTGCAGGCGCTGGTAAACAGCCTGGCACAGGCGCCCCTATGATGTGTAGGCGGCCAAGTATATGCACGGGTACATGCAGGCATACAGTCGTGCGCAACAGAAATTCGAAAAGCAAGCCGTCAGTAAGGTTCTTTTTAGCTTTCTTTAAAAAAAGAAAAAAAAACTATGCTACCTTGCTTTCGTTTTTTTTGGCTAAACCTTATAAGAGGGGTTTTAAAACTTTATGCTTTATAGGTGTTAAAAAAAAAAGAATATATATATATAATATATTTATCTTCTTGCCACACATCTCTCAAGTTCTCAAGCTCTCAAGCTCTCGAGTTTCCTAGCACTCTTATTGTGCAAGATCAATTTTTTTCTCACCTTGCACTCTTCATGATGCCGACCCAAGAATCGGAGTTGGAGCCCCTAATCGAACGTGAAGGCCTGTCGGCTACCGAAGATACCGATGCCAATCTTTTCGATGATTATGTGTCAAAATCAGATTTCCAAGAATTTAAAGTTGCTCTCGAAGCTTCTTCCTCGGAACGTCAAGCACAAATCACCGCGCAGATGCAGGCTTTGCAGAACTCCATCTCTTTAATGACCACTACTCTATCTACTCTTTCGGGTATGGATACCTTGGCATCTGCTTTAGGCCCCAACATTACTCCGGAACAATTCGGGGGCGAGCAAAAGCAGCGTACCAAGGAGATAGTGGACACTTGGCTACATAAGTGGCAAGTCCATTTTCAGCTCCATCCATATGACGATGGAAAAAAGATCCAATTAGCAATAGGTTTCCTCTCAGGCAAAGCTTTGCTTTGGTGGGAAGAACTCAACCCTAAACCAACGACTTGAGCACAGATCGAAGATGTCTTCAAGAAAGAATTCCTCAAGAAAGAGGATGACTATGATCTTGTTACCCGGTTTACTACTTTGACCATGACCTCGCAGAACCTCACTTATGAGGTATACCTCCAGAAATTTAGAGCTACAAAGATGGATCCGACAACTCTTTTGGGGTTCTTCGTAACCGGTTTACCCGACTCATACTGTTTACAGGTAAAAAATAACAAATGCAAAACCTTGGACGAGGCCATTCATTCCGCTCGTATCTATGACGATACAATGGTATCTTCCAAGTCTAAACCCGTTACCGAGCAGGGGAACAAGCACAAAAGGAAGTTCTCCGCACCAATGGCTAGCACGGCTGAAGGAAAGTCTTTGGACCAACCTTCAAAGAATTCAACTTCGACACCAGCGAAGAAGAAACGTCTCCTTAAAGCTTTGAAGCTCAAGAAGGAGGGACGTTATTTCATCTGCGAAGAAAAAGGACACATGCGTAACGAGTGCCCGAAGCAAAAGGATGCAAAGACCAACGCCGGACCCAAGCCAAAGGCAGTTAACCAGTTGTCTTTGACAGGTACGTCAGTTACCTTACTTTCTCGCCCTAGTACATGTTCTGATTGTCTGTTCAACTCTAAAGTTTTTGGCTTGCATGATCTTCTCCGAGTTTATGGAGAAGTGAATGGCCATAGAATCCACATTCTTCTAGACCCTTGCAGCTCACACAATTTTGTTAACTACAAACTTGTAAAGAAATTGGGTCTTGATACGACACCCAACGATCATACCTATGAGATACGCCTACGTGCGGGTCGGCAAGTATCGGATTGAAAGGTGGAGATGCTACCTATCCGGATTCAGGACTACAAAGATACTCTGGAATGCTATACCATGCACCTAGAACATGTAGACTTGTTATTAGGGATTGAGTGGTTTAAGACTCTTCGAGTCTAGATAGATTGGTCTAGTGATATTTTTCTTTTGAACATAGAAACACCGAGTATAGTATCTTTTTTCACTCTGTAAGAATCCACGCAACGCCATTCATTGAGAAAGAAGAATTGGGCTATTTTTCGCATTGTCGGGCTACCATGGATTCTTCTTTGTATATTGCTTTCCATTGTGTATTGATTCCACTTTCTTCATTTCTCATACCTTCTATGGATGTCAATGAATCAAGTGTATTTGAAAGCAAAGAATTACAAAAGATACTTGAAAGCAAAGAATTACAAAAGATACTTGATTCATTTCAAGATATATTTCCTAAGGAACTGCCATCAGGCTTACCACCTAAAAGGGCAGTAGATCATCGTATTGACCTGGTCCCTGGTGCTCACCTTGTTAGTATTCTACCTTACAGGATGAGCCAAGCTGAGGAAGATGAGTTGGCTAAACAACTCGAAGATTATTTGAGGATGGGCTAGATCTGTCCAAGTAAATCACCTTGGGGTGCACCTGTGTTGCTTAGGAGAAAGAAAGACAACACCTGGAGAATGTGTATAGATTACAAGAGATTGAACAAGCTGACAATTTTGAACCGTTATCCTCTCCCTAGATCAGATGACCTGATTGACTGGTTAGCAGGAGCGAAATATTTCACGAAGATAGATTTACGTACTGGCCATCACCAGATATGTATTCATGAAAGGCATGTCGAAAGAACCGCCTTTCGGACTAGATATGGCCGTTACGAGTTTCTCGTATTACCTTTTGGATTAACCAATGCTCCCGTCACTTTTCAGCAAATGATGAACGATCTTTTTCGTGAACTTTTCGAAAAGTTTGTGGTTGTGTTCCTGGATGATATTTTGATATATAGTCGTACTCTTGACGATCACGTTAGACACCTCACGATTGTCTTCACTATTTTAAGAAAGAATCGACTATTTGCTAAATTAAGTAAATGTGAGTTTTTCATGACAGACATCATTTACTTGGGACACAAGATCACTAGAGATGGGTTGAGCATTGACTACGACCGTGTTCTGAAGGTTCTGGATTGGCCTATACTGCGAACAGTGAAACAACTCGTTCTTTTCTCGGTTTTGTTGTTTTTCTTTGGAAATCTGTGCAGGAGTACTCTCAGCTCACACTAGCGATGACCGACTTGTTGAAAGGTCGTGGACGTAAGTCAGATCACCCTATCACTTGGAATAATGATCTGGATATGGCCTTCAGACTTTTGAAAGATAAAGTCAAGGAAGCATCTATCTTAGCATTACTCGATCCAAGTCAGGCCTTATGTTCTTGAAATTGATGCTAGTGACTATGCCATAAGGGCTGCTCTATTTCAAGATGGTAGACCCGTTGCTTTTGAAAGTAAAAAGCTAGACGACACTCAATCTCATTGGCCAACCCTTGAGAAGGAGCTTTATGCTGTGATTTACGCTCTCAAGGTTTGGAGGCATTATTTATAAGGCTTCAAGTTTGTGGTATGACTGATCATCAGTCAATCAAGTATGTGTGTGATACGGACGATTTGAGAGGAAGGAAAGCTTGATGGACTGAATTAATGCAAGATTTTGATTTTGAGATTCGTTATAGAAAAGGATCCATGAATAGTGTTGCAGATGCGCGTAGTCGAATTAGAGAGGTGAATAATTTGTCGTTCACCTAGATTTCTACTGACTTATTTCAGTCATTGAGAGGGCTTTGCAGGACTGATAGTTATTTTGGTGCATTTTGGCAGAAGATCCAGGACGGGAGCTCATTGATTGACCAAGACTCGATGACTGAGCAGCCTACCATTCAGGTTGTAGGAGGCCAGTGGATGATTCAAAATGGTTTACTATTCCGTAATGACAAAATTTGTGTATCACAGATCTCAAACATTCGGTCCAAGATTCTTAAGGAGTGTCACGATGCCCCTTCTGCTGGACACCCTGGGGTACACAGAACATTATCGTTAGTGAAACACACTTTTTGTTGGCCAAAGATGAAAGGGTATATAGAAGATTATGTTCTCAAGTGTCAAGTTTGTCAAGCAAATCAAGCTGAACGCTTTAGACAGGTTGGGTTGTTGCATCCTTTGTAAATCCCAGGTAATAAATGGGAAAGTATTTCCATGGATTTTATTATCGGATTGCCAAGAACACATCAAGGCCACGATTCTATTTGGGTTGTGGTAGATCGCTTGACAAAGATGGTTAGGTTTTTACCGAGCCGGAAGACCATTACAGCTACGCAATTAGCAAGGCAGTTTATCGAGCAATTGTTTAGACTGTATGGGTTACCGCAGGACATAGTCAGTGATAGGGACTTTAAGTTTATGAGTGATTTTTGGAAAATTATTTTTGAGAAGTTGGAAATAACTTTGAATTTGAGTTCCTCAAATCGTTCACCCAGAGAGTTCTCTGAAGGAACGATGGTGTATTTGCGAGTTCCGAAAGATTCCGAGACTTTGTGGACAGGTCGATCTCCGAAATTATCCCCTAGATATTGTGGACCATTTCGTATTACACGACCGATTGGTTTAGTTGCATATGAATTGGATACGCCTTCTCATGTGAAAGTTCATCCTATATTTCATGTGAGTAGACTTAAGGAAGTACTGGGTGGAACAGACCAGTTAGTTACTTCTCAAGAAATCATAGATGTCGAGGACATGACATTTGTTCCACACGAACCTGAAAAGATTCTTGGATTTCGTGAAAGAAAATTGCGTAATATGCTTATTACGCAATACAAGATCAAGTGGAAGGATCGTATTGAGAAGGACGCTACATGGGAGACATTGACTACTCTTCAGAGAGATTACCCTGGCTCTTTCGTGAGCTCAGGAGTGAGCTCTTAGAGGAAGGGGAGTATGTCATGTGCACAGTGTGTATCTACCGTGTGCTACACGCACACAAGACTAGCTTCGAGGTTTGGAGAAGATTGGAGCTAGGCAGGCTGATTGACGAGCTGAGTTAGGGATAGACTAACGGGCGGGCACCCAAGTATGGACGGGCAGGCGCCCAAGTGTGGACGTCCGATGACCGGCCAAGAGCCTATAAAAGGGTGGCCAAGGTTAGTCATTAGTCATATAGAGTCTCGTGTGACTTTGTGAGAGCTCTATGGTCAGGAGTCTAGATCTAGTGCAGACGTGCACCTGCTTCATGCAGCCGAGGCTGGCAGCAGTCTCGAGGCCCGCGAGGGCAGCTTCATGGCGGTATGAGACGTCACGAGGTAGAGATTGGTCGGTACGTGCATCTGGTTAGCTCAGCTCGTGGCTCGGTGGGGACAGCCAAGTCTTGTGGGCTTGCCCACGGTTGTCGAGGTTGGGATGTGAGTCAGGCCTGCACCCCCGTCTTGTTTGTTTGGTTTGTTTGCGGGTTTCGAGTCTTGTACCAGGAGCGTTCCACGAGGAGATCCTATGGGGATTTGACAGATTCCTAAGGCTAGGTTTATGACCAATACTCACCACCTGTCACATGCCACATAACCATGTCAGCGGACTGTTTTACACACACCGTTCGCGGGCGGGCATCCCCTTACCCAGAACTACACATTGGTCAAGCAAGCATGAAAACAGCATGGAATTTCAATTGCAAGGAAGCCTATAAAGATGCTATGCAATGCAGCATTGGTATGGACAATCTCCATTTATGAGACTATACCAAAATAGACGTGCTTGAGGCAAGTACACGATGTACCGGACAATGGAACACCAAACCACCAGGCATTTCTTCCGGGCATGTACTTAGAGACACAAGTCCCAACAAAAAGCGAATTCCACAGTATCACACGAGAGGTATTAATCCCCGGCATATACAACTGCCATAAACGCCAGTCCAGTGTACATACAAGATGAGAAAGCATGGGTGGACCAATTGGGTGGCCAAATGGTGACAGACTCCATGATAGAGCATGTTACCGAGGTCAAAGATTTCAAAGACTACAGGTAACTTGTTACAAATACCTTGAATTCTTTGCCTTCTTCTTACCTTGGGTTTTACACCTCTCTTAATCTCTCTAGGAGGGGTGGTAGTGATCTAGTCTCTTTTGATGAGCTTGTGGGCTTGCTTCTACAAGAGGAGCAAACTAGGCCCAATCTTTCCCATGGTTGTGAATAGGCTTTTGCATTGAAGGAAAAAGGCAAAACAAAGGCAGACACAGGAAATTGGTCACCAAGGGTGATAGTTTTTCCAAGAGTGATGCGGCAAAGAGTGGGCAACAGAGGAGGGCGATATATGGGAGGGCAGGCAGCAGAGGTGGAAAGCGAACAGCAGAGGAGGGGGGAAGAAGGCATGGGATGCAGGCAGGCAGAGTAGGGCATACAGAAGGGGCGAAGCCTAGGGGGGGAGTTGCGCGATCTGTAGCTGTCTTCCCGCCCATGACGTTTTGGCTTTCTTATGTATTTGACTCACAGTAGGGGTATAAAGTAGTCATCTGAAATGTAAAGTATGTATAGCTACTGGAGATGGTTTATATATTCACAAAACAATTGTTTAAAGTACCCTGCATGCATAGCTGATATGATGATTTCCTTAGCAATGAGACCTGTGGGATATAAAGGAGTTCTTTTTACTTTCACAATTTTTGTCATTTTGCCATCCGTGTGAAAGGCGGCCATGAACAGAGCAAAAACTGAGCTTGTTCTTTTTCGAACTGCTAATAGCTTTGTAACCTGAAGGCATTGAAGATCTGTTGATGTATTATTGAGTTGCGAGGCTGGTGTCTGGCTGCGGTCTGTGTGTTAAGAGGGGCTGTGTGCTGCTAATGGAAGAATGAGAAAAAGTGGGGTTTAGGGGCTATTTATAGCCAGAATAGCCAGCAAAAATAAAATCAAATCTTTGCACTAGGTAGTATTTGCTATGGATGTGATGTCTTTTACTGGGTGCAGGTGCGAAAAATCACCTTTACTGGATCAACAGCTGTAGGAAAGAAACTCATGGCTGGTGCTGCAGGGACAGTTAAAAAGGTATGTAAGATTACTTGGGTGAACTGTATTTTCTGCTCTCATTAATCAAGTTGTCAATAACCTTTGGATAACCCTTTTGCATTTGTACTGTTTGTAAGCAGGTGTCTTTAGAACTGGGTGGAAATGCACCTTGTATAATTTTTGATGATGCAGACATTGACGTGGCAGTAAAAGGCACGGTAAGCAAGTGTGCAATCCCTTTTATTATCCTGACAGTGTGTCGTCTAATTTCCTTCCATGTTTGTGTGTGCTACATTGTTTACTTCCTACTTTGTTTGAAAGGATTTTGGCCCCCCAAAGACATCAGCATTATAACCTCTTCTTACCATTTGAAGATCAACCTATCATTCACAAACAACATTGACCTTTGTGGTGTGCTCAAGGATGCACTTATGGCCTGATGTTGGTAGAGTGGCTTGGCTACATAAATTTTCCTTTTGCGATTTCTGTTGAGGCTGAATGAGACAGAAGCAACTTCGGCTAGGCGGGATGATATCCCTTTCCTTGTCACCCATATCCCATGTGAGTGTGTACATGCTTCTAGATTCCTTGAGTGTGAGTGTTAGGACACAAAGACCCCAACACAAGTTTTCTGCAGTAGCTAGAAAGTTTTACAGAGAAATACTATGAAAATTCAGGGTGGCTAGTTAGGGATTTTCCATCGGTGAGCTATAAAAGTGCTTCCATTGAAGACAGTGAATCCACCAAACACATGCTGATGTTAAAATGTGAATGCTACTCTAGTGGAACATTGGCATTTGCATGTGTGCTTGTATCCAACAAGTTCTGCTCACACAAAGACAATGAGTCTGCTGATGACAAGCTGCTTACCTTTGGCAAACAACCATAAGGTCCTTATAATCCTCTTAGTGAAGCAAAGGTCTTTTTCATGCAACGATTATATGAAAAGATGAATCAACAAAAAACTCAAGATGTTTGCATAAAGGATGCTTGCTGGATCATCAGAACACTCGGTTTTTACTCCTATTACAATCTACAACCAAGCCAAGCAATCAACTGAAATTTGGGAGGTTGTGAGTTAAGACAAGGATTTATGACACAGACCGCAAAGTGTTAGCCAATCATATTCTCTTTGCTCCCATGAAGCCAAGGTCAAGGGTGACAACCTGTATTAAAGAGAGAACTGGCAATGCAAGGGTGTAAAGCATAGTCATAGGGGACGTGGGGGACGGACCCCTGGGACGGGGGAACGCCGTCCCATAACGCGCGGGAATGGAACCGGACAGGGGACGGCCAGGGGACGAGGCTGCAACAAGGGGACGACGATTCCGGGACGGCGGGACGGCAGTTCGTGTGGGACGGAGCTGGACGGGACGGTCAGCGGACCGTTGCGTTGTGTGCCGTTGCGCCCTGTAGCCGTTGGGCGCCTAGCCGTTGAGCAGCCCTCCCCACTTGGCCCATGGCTATAAGAAGAGCCCCCATTGGCAAGGCTCAAGCAAGGCTCAAGCAACTTGCAAGGCTCCTGGCTCAAGCTCAAGCCTCAACGCTCCTCAACTTTCAAGGCTCAAGTGGAAAGCTCATTGGCAATTTGGCTCAACACTCCTCAACTTTCAAGGCTCAAGACTCAAGTGGGCATTGTGCAACCCGGCAAGGCTCTAGCTCTCCTCAACCCTCAACTTTCAAGGCTCAAGTGGCATTGGTACCTTGGGTAAGTTGTAATTTCAAGTTCACTTGCTGTCTTGTTGCTCTCGTACACTCACCTCTCGCTCTAAGCTCTCCATTGGCAAGCCTCTCCTACATCTCTCTCCTACTCTTGCTTCTCACCTCCATTGCTCAAGACTCAAGCGACAAGCCTCTCCTACATCTCTCTCCTACACTCACGGTCTCGACTCTCACCTCCTCTTGCTTTAGCCTCTCCTACATCTCTCTCCTACTCTCACCTCCATTGCTCAAGGCTCAAGCCTCTCCTACATCTCTCCTACTTTCACGGTCTCACCTCCTCTTGCTTTAGCCTCCCCTACATCTCTCTCCTACACTCACCTCCATTGCTCAAGCCTCCTTGGCACTTGCCTCCATGGCATCTTCATCGCGACCATCCCCTGCACCTTGTTCCGGCGGCCCCACTACGAATAGAGGAAGGAGGACCGAAGGTTGGTCTTGGTGGTAAGAGGTCAACTCCGATCATCCCGGAAGTGGAGGAGGCTCTCGCCCATGGTCCTGCAAGCTATGTCCATATAGGCGAACGGGTGGGGCGGATAAAGTGAGAGCTCACCTCTTGCATGAGCCTGGTCATGAGGTCCGATTTTGTGATCAGGTCACAGCGGAGACGAGGAGGAGGCTTCTTGAACGTGTTGCCGCACATGAGGCCTTGCTTTCAAGGAGGAGAGTGCCGCATGTGGCCGTGGATCCCGCAACACTAGTGAGGCCATCCCAAGGTTCGGCATCCACATCGGCATCCCCATGTGCATCCACTTCATCGGCACCTGTGGGCGCATCACCCGCCCCACAAGAACGGGCCCCGACACCATCCTTCTCCATGCCGACAGCATCCACACACTCACGCCGGCAAAGTACTCTTGAGGAGTTGGGACCCAAGAAGAAGGAAGAGGTGGATACGGCCATAGCCCGCTTCTTCTTTCATGACCACATTGCTTTCCATGCTGCTAGGTAATCAAGAAATAGATGTCTAGCTTAAGATCTATCATTTTACAATGTTCCTCTTACAAGTTACTTGAACTTTGAACTTTGAAGTTGATAGGTTATTCAATTATTCATTTTTTGTGGATAGATCGGACTACTTCAAGGTCATGGTGAAGAAGAGAGGGGAGTATGGTCCAAACTATACGCCCCCATCATCGGAGTCCTTGCGCACCACATTGCTAGAGAAGGAGAAGAGGCTTGTGGAGCAAGCAACAGAAAACACGAAGCGACAATGGGCAAGGAATGGAGTGTCCTTGATAGCCGATGGATGGAGTGATACGTGGAAGAGGTCCATCCATGGCCTTGTCACATATTCCCGCGGTGAGATGTACTTCATCACCTCACATGATGCTTCTGGGACCGGGAAGAGTGCTGATGTGCTAGCAGCAGAGTGGGCTAGTGGCATAGAGATCATTGGCCTAGACCTAGTTGTGGGCTTTGTTGCTGATGGGGAGGCTTCAAACAGGGCAGCCGGAGCGATCATTGAGAGCATGTACCCCAACATCACTGTGTCATTTTGAATGGCACATTTCTTAAATAATCTCTTGAAGGATATTGGGGACTTGCCATGGATCCGGCCTATCATCCAAGTGGGTAACCAAATAGTGACATTTGTCACAAACCATTTGTTCCTCCGCCATGAATTCTCCGAAAAATCTAGGCGTCGGCTCCTCAAATACTCAGATACGGGGTTTGCCTACAACTTCTTGATGCTCCACCGATTGAAAGAGTGTAGTGGTGCATTGAGACAGTTGTTCATTAGTGACGAGTTCACTTCTTCAGCATTGGCTTTCACTGAGACAGGAGCTCTATGCAAGGGAAAAGTAGAGAGCCCTGATTTTTGGGAAAAAGTGAAGTGCATTGATGCTATGGTTCAACCTGTTGTCCACTTGATGAGGCTTGTGGATGGTATGAAGCCATGCATCGGCAAGGTATATGAGGCTATGGACAGCATGATAGAGAAGCTAAGGGATTTGGAGCCAGATGAGGACAGGTACGAGGAGATCCGTGCCCTGTGTGTGTGTAGGTGGAACTCCTACTCCTCTCCTTTACATGCAGCAGCCTATGTGGTGGACCTTGAGTTTTAGGGTAAAGGGCAAGAAAGTGACGCAGAGGTAAGCAAGCTATGGAGACTTTTCTTGACTCGACTTGTGCCTGACCCGAATGTTAGGCGGAAGATCCGTGACCAGTTGTCCTGGTATAGGAGCTTTCAGGGATCTTATGGAGACATGGATGCAGAGGATGATCGCTTCAAAGTTGGGGCTGCTTTGTGGTGGGAAGATTTTGGTTCGGATGGACCTGAGCTTCAGCATCTAGTCATCCGCATTCTCAGCGAGGCAGTGAGTTCCTCTTGCCTAGAGCAACTTTGGAGCTCATACAGTCACATTGCATCGAAGAAGAGGAACTGTCTTGGGGTGGAACGTGCAAATGATCTAGTCTTTGTGAGTGCAAACTTGCGAATGCTTTGCAAGAGTGCAACTGCAAAGGCTGATGCATTTACCGAGTGGGAGATGTCTCAAGATGATGAGGAGTTGGAGGAGCAAGTGGAGGACATCTCTATGTAGCCTGCAGGCATTGCAGGGACCCATGATCGTGAGGCCAGTACTTCACATGCCCCTTGAGGCTTTTTGACATATGTACTACTCTAGTGATAGTCTCTTTTTTGTATGCCACTTACGTGGTTAGGGCCTAGGCCTTTGCCCTTGTCTTTTGCTTTAGCCTTTGGCGATTGGGTCGTGGGTGCTTGATCTCCTTTTTTGTAACACCCATTTTTTTGCTAGTATGACTTAATATTGATGCTTTGGAAATGTAAAGTGACTTTCTTTTAGTATTGTTAAGTTTCTTAAATGAGTGCTTACTTAAAATTTGCATATTTTGTACACCATCCCATGCGGTCCCCTGTTCTCCGTCCCGGTTCCCAGGAATCCCTGTCCCCGTCCCCGTTCCCCGTTACGTTTCCCGCTCCCATTCCCCGTCCCATGTTACTATGGTGTAAAGCCTCGATAAGAACACCTAATACACAAGGTTAGAACATATAGAAGGGTGCACGCAAACTCACCTCCCAACTGTAGATTCCATCAGGAATCTGTCCTGAGCCACGGGCTAAGGGTCCACTCTCCAGAGGCCAAGCCAGTTAGCCCTGGCATCCCATACCACCAGAGCCTATCGTAAGGGCCTTCGGCAAGACCGCCGCCATGTCCATGGCAGGAGCCTAGTTGAGGCACAGACCATTAGCCAAGCAATATGACTGAATGAATCTCAATAATCCATAAATCACTTGTATGGTGACTACTGCAGCTAGAAATAACAATCTAGGTATCAATACCTAGTAACCATGGATTATCAATAATAATGAACTATAGCCACCTCTAATCTTCCTGTGTTCTTCCCCTAATATTAGGTCTCCCCAACCTTGAACAAATTAGGACCTAGTCTTGAGGATTAGTGTTAGGTACATAACAAAGGGTTAGTTCCCTGTTCTAGAAATGTTGGCAGAATCTTGAAGTTTAGAACCTGCCCTCCATGATCCATCATTTAACTGATGGTGGACATAGTGCTTGTTGCTTGATACAAAGTACCAAAATGAGACGAGATGAAACTTACATAGCTTGCTTGCTACCTTTGTTAGGGTTAGGGTTGCACACAGAGAAGCAACAAGAAGCTGCAAGGAGATGGTGATTGATGCTCACACAAAAAGGGATTGCTTGGAATGTGTGCAGCTAGAGTCTCAACTCCATAATATCAAAATACAATAAATATGGTGGTGTCCTTTCACACCAGATATCCAAGGGGAGAAACCCAAAAGAACAAAAGTGCCCTTGGTTAGCCCATGTTCACACGTGGGACTACTCATAACATATATGCCAATAAATCTCCCTTGTAGTGGCAATATGAACCTGTACAAGGTCGGTAGCAGATGACTCTCTATAGGAGAGTAAGTCTAAAGCTTTGCGGAAAGCTTCAAACTTCTCTCGAGGCAACGCCTTCGTGAACAGATCTGCAACATTGTATTGTGTAGAGCAGTAAGTTAATGAGATCTCCCCTGCATGAATCCTCTCCTGACATAATGATAATGAATCTCTGTGTGCTTAGTACGTGCATGAAACAATGGGTTTCGTGCCATGGCTATAGCACTCTGACTATCAGTGAGTATGGTGGTGGGTGTTTGCTGACACTCACGAAGATCAACCATCAATCTCCTTAGCCATACACAATCTACTGTGGCTGTAAGGCTGTCTTGTATTCAGCCTCATAAGTAGATGTGGCAACAGTGGGTTGCTTTTTGCTCAGCCATGATATGCATGAATGTCCCGAAAAGAACAATTCCCACTGGTGTCACCCCAACCATCATGGTGGTTATTATTGGCAATGTCCAGAGTCCAGACTCCACAGTGGTACATCATACTACATGCCACATGGGCCATGGCCATGGCCCATGGACATGTACATTCTAAATTTCTAATTTGTAATTTTGTGGTATCATGTATGTCACATGCACAATGGTCATGACTCGTGAGACTCATTCGTATAGTGCCTAGATGATTCAAATTTCATACACATGATGTACCATAGATCATAGATATAGGACTATTATCGATACACAATAAAATTTATAATTTATAATTTAGAGTCATATAATCTAGATCATTAGAAATTTATATGCATATATATACTATTTATGGGTATTAGAGACTATATGGCTTATGACATATGATATTTTAATATAAGTGTAGGTTGATATTATAAAATATATGCAATTTAATAAAGGCATATGCTAAAGTTCACCTTTATTTTAAATATTTCAACCTTTACATTATTGATAAGTTCCTTTTAAAATAAAGGTCAGCCCATTATTTAAACCCGCATTCAACGGGGATTTAACCAAGATTTTTACACTACAAACCGGGTTTTGTGAGCAGCACTGTTGACAGAATCAGAGCCTACATGATAGAACATGCAAGACCTTTGAATATTCTTGTTTTATCACATTTAAAATATTGCTTTTCTAAAAAACAACCATAGAAAATTTAAGAAGGCCGATAGGCACCAAGATAAGAAAGAACATCCTCCTCATCATTAGAGTTAGAGGTTCATAAATACAAGAGCCCCCTCCTACAAACACTTGAGACTTGGGATCATATATGCAAAGAAGACTCAGGAGCCCAAAAATAAAAAACCTTGTACCATAAACATGATTCTCATTTGTCAATTTGCAGAACATTTTTGGACATTTTTCGGTGCTCCTCGACTTGCTATATTGTGTATCTCTATATCTCTATATCTCTATATCTCTATATCTCTATATCTCTTCTCTATATCTCTATATTATCTTAAGGAAGAGTTTGTATCATAGTCACCAGCCCAGTCGGAATCATTGTAAGCATGTAATTGCAAGCTACCCCCCTGGGATATACGAATGCAAGATCCAGGGAGCCCTGAAGATAGTGGAAGATCCGCTTCATTGCTTGCCGATGCTTTGTACCTAGGTTGTGCATAAATGTGCTACAGTGGGAACCCCAAACTGAATATCCGGGCGTGTGTTGCATAAGTATATGAGGCAACGCACTGCTTGGCTGTAAGCACTCATATCAAAAGACTCTCCAGCATCATACATGCTTAATTTTAGCCCTGGCTCCATCGGAGTAGAGATGGGCTTACAATCTTGATACCCAAATTTGTGCAACAGCTTTTGAATGTACTCTAATTGCTATACATAAATCCCATCATTTGTCTACACAAATTGTATGCCCAAATAATAATGCAACAATCCCAAATCTATCATCTCAAATCTTTGATTGCTTGCCAATGCTTTGTACCTGGGCTGTGCATAAATGTGCTACACTGGGAAACCCCAAATTGAATATCTGGGCGTGTGTTGCATAAATATATGAGGCAACCCCTTGAATTTTCAGCAAACACATCTCTGCTGTCCAAATCTTGTGTGTAGAAGAATTAAAGAGCTGGTAGCCTTTAGTGCCCACTACTGTAATCCACAAATATGCACTTAGCTGATTTGTCATCAAGCCTACCTCGCAATTCCTGAAGTACATGTGCATAAGCTATACATCGAAAAACTCTAAAATGTTAAACTTTAGGTTTCTTTTCATGCCAGGCCTTATATGGCGTTATGGTTTTGAATGCTTTCATAGGGCATCTATTGTAGCAAACATTATTGCCTCCATCGAGAATTTGTGAGGGAAGACTTTGCCTTTAGCCATGCATCTAGCCATTTCCATCAAAGACTTATTCTTTCTCTCAGCAACACCATTTTGATGAGGAGAATATGGCATCTTGCATTGATGCTTTATGCTTTTTTCTGCCATAAAAGCTTTGAAAGCAATGGACATGTATTCCCCCCCTTGATCTTTATGGAGGGTCTGCACTTTGCAACGTGTTTGATTTTCAGCTTGTGCCACAAAATGCTGAAAACATGCAAATACATCAGATTTTGCTTTCAAGGGATACACCCAAGCAAATCTGGAGTAGTCATCAATAAAGGTTACAAAGTATAGATGGTGTCCGCATAGGACCATACACATCACTGTGCATAAGTTGTAATTTTCAGACAGTCCTTGTGGATCCATCTTTTGGGAATGCATTTCTGTGCATCTTGCCCAATATGCACCCTTCACACACATGTTTTGGTGGCAGTTCTACATGAGGCATGTCTTGTACCATTTTATGCCTTTGCAATAGCATCAAATTGCCATAATTTACATGCCCAAACCTGGCATGCCACAATTGTGCCTCTTGCATGGAAGGTGTAATAGTGGTAACCACATGAGCATCATGCTGTCTCTTGTCAAACTTGTCAAGATGGTATAACCCTTGGTATAGTGTGCCGGAAGTGACTAATGCGTGCTGCCCTCTATTGCCTGTAAGGGCTGCTATCGAGGTGACGGACAAAGAGGCTAGATATGGCAAACTTGATCGCCCCTACCAGCTCTAGCTCTGATACAAGTGTAATGGACCTAGCTATGATGTGACTAGCTTGCAAGCTTTAGAGCAGAGAGAGAGAGAGAGAGAGAGAGAGAGAGAGAGAGAGAGAGAGAGAGAGAAATGAAATGAAATGAAATGTTATATTAACGTCTTCAAAAGGCCATAATGACCTATGAGACCAAAAGTTACATCATGGTGGATCCCAACCCATTGCATGACTTTCCCCTTGATTGGGCCTTTCTAGAATAATTTACATAAGGCCTCGTTCACACACGTGCTTAAATGTGTGCTTATTGTCATGCCCCCTGATCCACTGCGTGTTTCCTGCTGCATAACTATTCATAACGTCACAATAGTAGCAGGCCTGAAGGGCGATGACTGGTGGCGCATGGCATGTAGCCCATCCTCTCTCCACGCCCGACAAAAACAGCACGTGAGGACAGCTTGTGAGTGGCCGATTCTTCATGGAAGTTCTCTCTCTTCACACCCATGAGGAGACACACATGACAACACACCTCCCACGAGCTCAAGTAGCTTTAGCCCGCCAGCTCTCTCATACACGTAGGCAACAAAAGAAGGTACCCTAACCAATTGCAAGAGGTGGCGTTAAATAGACCCGCAATAGAGACGATAGCCAGAGCCGAAGGCAATTTGTCACAGTCCAGCAACAAAAGGGATTTATGGCAACCCACTATTTTAGCTTCGCGTGTGACCCGAAGAGAGGCTGTTTCCATGCCAGAAAGTCGGCAAAGATAAGAAGCTTCCACCGCAGAGCCGTTTACGTAAACGGCACCCATCGGGTAGTAGAATTTGTGCTTTTGTGTACATTTTCGAACAGTGCTTGTTTTGCTTTGCTTTTTCAATTTACAGGGAGAAAAAATCGTGGAAAAAGATAGCATAGAAAATCCCATAGAGGGAAACATTGACACCATAAATGGCACAAACGACGATCAAATCATGATTGAGACAAACACTTTAGAACAAGAAAATGAATGGGAATGGGAAGAAGAGCGACCTACCCGCCATCAGCATGAGCTCTTAGAAAATCGGATAGACAGTTTAGAAATTCACATTCGTTCTTTCTTTGACGCCATTGATAATATGAAACTTCAGCTAACTAAGTTAATTGAAATGACGGACAAGGGAAAGGAGAATTTTTTTTTCTGAGAAGAAGATCCTTCAATTAGTTTAAGAGAAAACAACCACAAAAGGCTAAGTACAACCATGAAGGGAAAGGAGAAATTGGCTCAAGCTTCGAGACCAATTGAGTAAAACATGCCCTTTACATCGAAAGATGTTGGTACGGTTACTAAAGAAAGAAGTACGCCCTCACAAGAAATAGTCCCAAAACTAACGAGAATAAGGGAAAGTTCTATTCTAAAAGACATGAAACCACCACAATTTAATGGTAAGGAAAAAGACAGAAATAACGATTGTCTATACCTTCTTACAAAAGTGGCAAGACCTTCATAGGCTTAAAAATACTCCACCTGAGTATCAAGTACTTGAGGCTAGTTTATCGCTAGGACCAAAAGCCTTTAAATGGTGGATGAGCCTCAAGGAAACTTGGAGTATTCTAGAGGATGGGGCTCAATTTGAAACCATCTTTCTGAAAGAATTTCTTCCCGAAAATGAACTTGAGAGAAATTGGGAGGATTGGGATAAGGTTGTGGAAAAGGGAAGACCTTTGCTCACCTATATTGTAGATTACCGTGAAATAATTCTCAAACTGCAAGGGATTGATGACTCTCAGAAGACTAGAGGTTTTATAATGGGGTTAGATAAAATTTTTAAAAGAGAAGTAAAACGCAGTGCACCTAAGACTTTAGAGGAGGCGATTAAGTTCGCCCAAATCTATGAGGACCACACATGCTTGAGTGGTACTACTAACCCTATTGAGTTGGACCCTAAAACTAGAGATCCTAGTACCTCTAGACCTTTCTATAAGAATAAAAGAAAACTACCATTTAACAAAGAAAGAAAACAACCTTTCAAGAAGAAATTTGTTAAAGGGCTTAGATTCAGTCAGGAGGACTTCGAAAAGGCTAAAAAAGAAAATTTGTGTTTCAAATGTCTTTCACCCAATCATGCATGGAATTGTCCCAGGAAAAAGAAAAAGGGGGAAGATAATAAGGATAAGGGAAACAAAGAAAAGCAAATCCATGTTGTGCAAACACTTTCAATTATAGGAAATGAAAAGCATAAATCTGTTGAGGTGTTGCATGAGAACATCACACATCAGTGTTGTGTGTCATCTGCCATGTGGAAATCTACTTTTGGTCTGCATGAATTAGTCAAGATAAAGATAAAAGGGCTAGGGTCTTGATAGATGACTGAGCCACTCACAATTTTGTGAATTACGCCCTTGTCAAGAAGCTTAAGCTTCCCCAACTTACTAGTGCTATGTTGTTTCCATGATGCAAGGAGGACAAAAAAATATGGGACACTATGGTATCCAATCTGGAATCCAATCCAATCTCCAAGAGACCTAGCTGGTCCCATGCTCAAGGCGCCCCAGGATATGTGTTGTTGGGCCCATTGGCATGTGGCCACTGGGTAAACGAATCAGGAGGATCCAGATCAAAGGCTGTTGAAGCTGCTCCTCTGAGGCCACTGCAAAAATCTATCTGAGGGCTGGCCTGGGATGATCCCAAGCACGAAGTAGACTGGTTGCAAATCCATCCTCAAAGGCAGGACTAAAACCACGGGCTCGCATCTTTGTGAATATCCATCTAGTACTTTGCGTCCATGGGCCTCCAAGGCTCGGAGTGTGGGCTGAAATCCGGGCCAAGAGGAAATCCTTCCAATGCTCACCACCGGGTAGGAGTCCTTTGACGAACAACTTGCCCAACAGGGCATGGCTCTGTATAGCTGGATCAATGAGGCTGAGCCCCCTCTGCTACATGGTTGAATGATCACTCTCCATGTCACCTTGGTCCTGGCTGTCCTCCCATCACTTCCAGTCCACAAGAAGTTCCGGATCAAATGCTATACCTGGCCAATACAAGTCCGAGAAAAGGCCCAGCACGAGGTGATGTAGCACATGGTGGTAAGTAGTACCTGGTTCGCCACCACCACTCTGGCTGCTAGGGATAGCCTCGCCGAGCTCCATAATAGAAGCTTCTTCCGAATACTCAAAAGAAGCTGAGTGAGCTGCTGCTTGAGAGAGATATCAATGCCAACCTGGCAGCCGAGGTATTGGATTGGAGTGCCCCTCGGGATCCACTGGAAAGCCTCAACTGGTCGCCAAGTCAGGGTGGGTGTTGAGCCTACCCAAAAACCACATGACTTTTGCCAGTTGAATTGTGCTCCTGATGCACGATAGAAAATATCTATTGCCTCCATGAATCTCTGGAGATTCCCAATATCTCCATCAAGGAAGGCTGCTATGTCGTTTGCAAACTCTGAGTCCAGCAACTTCTCCTTCGTGCGGAGGGAAAGCCGCAATCCCTGAAGTCCGGTCGCCTGGGCGGAGAGAAAACTACTCATGGCTCGGCGACAAATAGAAAGAGGTACGGTGCCAGAGGATAGCCCTGTGGAACTGAGCAGGAAAGGGGGAATCTATCGCCTCGGGCTCGCTGAAAGAGAACATGGTTGTGAGATGCTGAATAAAGTCCTGAGATTCCACGAATTCACTCCATGGGGAATCCCATCGGGCTCATAGTGCCCTCCAAAAAGCTCCAATCCACTCTGTCATAAGCTTTGTCAAAGTCTAGGAGTAGCACGATGAGGTCTTGTTGCATCCTGGCCAAAGCTGTCGCCTCCCAAAAGGTGAAGATGTTGTCTAGAATACTCCGATCCTGAACAAAACGAGTCTGAGAGTGTCATGGATCAAGTCTGGGAGGGAAGGCTGAAGTCGCCTGCTGCTGCTGGCCTTGGCCAAAATCTTGCAGGCCGTCCTTAGAAGGGCGATGGGTCTCCACTGTTGGATCTCCAATCTATCATCACCCTCCTTCGGAATCAAATGTATCAAGCCCTCTGTGAGCCTCTATGGCATGGCACCTGTGAGCATAATCTCATTGAAGGCAACACGAAGGCCACCTTCCTTGAGATCCCAATGGCGAAGAAAGAAAGAAACACGAAGCCCATCCGCCCTCGGGCATTTGCCCCTTGGTAATGCCTTCACCGCCTCTGTTAGCTCCTCTGCAGTGAAAAGGGTCAATAAGAAAGATTGAAGGGAGGAGGGAACCACCTCTCTCGTGTGCCTCCAGACTCTCTCGCGTGCATCCATCACTTGGGGGGATAATGGGGCACCAGTGAGAAGAGATCGGAAGAAATTCGTGGCGATGGCTCTCACCTGCGGGGGGTTAGAAACAATAGCTCCATCTTGGCCATGTAGCCTACAAATACCGTCTCTCCTCTTGTGTGGGCCAGCTATCTCAAAGAAGTCTCCAGTAACTCTGTCACCCGCCTAAGTCCAGAATGAAGCCCTGGCATGGTATCTATACTCCACCCTCCTCTCCTCAATGGACCTAATCTCCGTGTGGGCGGCATCAATTTGACTCTCAATCCACGGGCTGTTTGGGGAGCTCTCCTGAAGACATTGTAAAGAGGCTAGGCCCCTCCTCAGACTCCTCTCCTGCTCCCAAAACCCCTCCTCAGACTCCTCTCCTGCTCCCGAAACCCCTCCAACCTACTCTGGGCTGCGTCCTGTAAGAAAATATTGACCTCCCCAAGGCCATCATCCAAAGTGCATGCTGCAGATCCTGAGGAAAAGTCCAGACCCGCCCATATCAGCTCAATCTGGCTACAAATCTTGGGGTCTTACCAGAATACCAACCATGCCTCCACGGCTGCAAGCCCACTCGTCAACATAAAACCTCCTCCAAGTCTGTCCTTTGTTGCCTCTGTCGTGTTGAAGTAACCATCCATGCACCAAAAATCAGCCTGTGGCAGGACCTGTCGGACAGTGCTCCAAAAGATAGCTCTACCTGTAGCCGCATTCGGGGCCTAAATGTTGAGGAAGCCTACCCTCTCCAATCAGAATGATAACCCACTAAGCACGTCCTGGTACTATGACTCCTAATCTTGTCACAGACGACAGAAGCTGCTCACTGATAAAAAGACACTGTCCTCCCTGCGTCCTTAAAGGGCTGAAGGATGGAGACCAAAAAGTGTGACTCCTACCTAGGAGAATCTTCCCGCAGTCGCGGGTACGGCCCTCAGTAAGATGGTGCTCCTGGAGGAAAAGAATGTCGATAGATCCCCCCACCATAGCTTGATGCAGCTCTCCTCTAAGAACGCCTCGTCTCTGAAAGCACCGAGGCCCCCCTTAGCCCCGAATGTTCCATGAGACAATCCTCATATCAATCTCTGTGTGAGGCAGAACTACCTGGAACTGCCCTCCACTCCAAGAGCCTTGGGCACGGACTTAGATGGGGAATAGTCACAATCTGTCTTGGTGCGGAGTCGCACCAAGTGGGCGTGGATGCTGCCCTCCATGTATTGCCTCTCTGCCCGAGCGCGAGAGTATGCATACTTCGTGCTCCATCGATCACAATGGAGGTATCTGTAAGAAGGGGAGAGAGGTGCTGTGAGAGGTATGCATGAACACAAAAAGCAACACCTCCAGGCTAGAGGTCACCATCTCCCCTCCTTGGCCTCTGTGGGTTGATCCACCAAGCTCCATCCTAGCGAAAGGCCATAGGTGAGTAAGAACGTCGGTGATCCGGAGACCCTATAGATGATGCGAAAGCTCAATTGCCTGATCCTGAATGGTAGCGGCCATCGACTCTGGATCCCACTTTGTCTCAGGGGCTGCGCTCAAGGGGAAAGAGAAGATCATCACGCTATTCTTTGGCGTAGAGGGTTTGGAGTAGTGGAAGACCACACATACCCGAATAGGGGCTACGGTCTCCTCGAACTTGTCTGTTCCTTCCGTTGGAAGACACTGGAAGAAACTATGATCCACAGGCTGCCCCAAGATCCTGGGGGGCGGCCCGCCTGGAGACTTAGGTAGGAGAGCCCTCACTGGTGAGGATGAATCAGGTGGCGAACGGTACTCGCTGGTTGTCTTCTCTCTGTATGAGGGGCTGTAGGGGGTCGACGGGAATGCTCTGGAGGCGGAGGAAAGGGGTGGGGATGGTAGGCACGGAGGAAGAGGAAGGGGCAAGTGGAGCGACTGCGGGTACAGCCTGAGGCGAGGGTGGGGGAGGAGGCGAGGGGGAGAGGCTGGAGAGGGATGCTTCTTAGAGGTATCCATCGGAGAGGAAGGTTGATGGGGAAGGCTTGATGAAGTGAGGGTGGGGTCAACCTGCCCCACTGGGCATTGAGGGCCAGAGTAGAAGTCGTGTGACGAGGAATCAGCCCCCACCTTGGGGGGGGGCGAGGGGACCCTCTCCGTGACTGGAGGGCGCCCGCCGTCTGCAGGTGGGTGCTTTGATAAGTGCTCGAAACGGTTCTTTGACAGAACCGAATTCTCCTGCATGTTGCTAGCCTGGCGCGCACGGCGGCGACGTTCAGCTGTGGTGCTCGGTCGATGACCGGGGCGAGGGCCAACCGTCCGCCACTCTTTGGCTGATGGGTCATCCATGGTTGAAACCTGGTGCTCCGTGGCCTAGGAACCTGCTCCTCCCTCGGCCCCCTGATGAAAATTTGAGTGAGAAGTAGGAGGGGAAACCACTGGGGAAGGTTGCCATGTCCGACGTTGAGGGCAAACTTTGGCCAGATGACCCATCTGTCTACAAATAAAGCATTGGCCTGGAAGGCCGGAATACTCCACTCGTTGCATAATGGGGTCGCCCCGAAGATTGGGAATAGATATCATGTGAGGCACAGAATCCCGCGAGGCAACACAGATGCGGAGAGATGGAATCCCGGTTGCTCGAGCGAGGGCCGAGGGAACCGGGGGGGGGGGGGGGGGGGGGGGGGGGCGGGCTTCCATCACTCTCCCGATGGCATCACCAATCACCGAGAGAAGAGGAAGTTATTCCTTCTTGAGGCCTGGAAAGCAGACTGTCACGGGAAAGCCTAAAACGCGTGCTAATGGGTTGGATGCCGGGTCCAAGCCGTGTTGCCATCGTGCAAAGAAGGCCTGGGCGATACGGAGTGCAACGGGGCTCAACTGCATGACAAGATCAGATGCCGTTGGTGAGTTGAACTCAACCTGGTAGTAGTAGCCGCGTCCCAAAGGATGAATATCTACGATCTTTGCTGGCGCGCCTAGTAGGCTAGCCTGAAGAAGATCTGTGAGTTGGCCACGCATGGGGCGGCTACCCACAAGCTTGCATACTAGAGTGGAGGCCTCTAGGGATGCGACAGTCATAGCGAGAAGCTGCAGGTTTGCTTAGGAAAACGAAAGGTAGGTAACGGCGGCCTCGGTCGGGGGAGACGGAGCGGCTACCATGGACTCCTCCTGGGGGCGAAGACCAAAAGAGGCCGAAACTTGTTGAGAAAATGAAGAGATGCCCACAACCTAAGGGCGCTGCCGGAGGAACAAGGATGGGCTAGAGATGGTGGCGAAGAAAGGAAAAGATGTATATATGGTTTGGTGTGAGTCTCTTGTAAATAAGTAGTCTCTTTTTGAAGTGCAAAAAAAAGACTTCTTTTTGTGTGTGAGTGGTGATGATAAAAGTACACATGAATTAAGTGAATTGCTTGCTGAGTTTAAAGATGTTTTTGCTGTTGATTTACCTAGTGGTTTATCACCTCTGAGAGGTGAAATTGATCATGCAATTGAAATGGTTAAAGATGCTAGACCTGTTTGTAAACCACCTTATAGATTAAGTGAAGCAAAGTACATAGAGGTAGAAAGGCAATTGAAAGACTATATAGATAAAGGTTTTATTAAACCTAGCAATTCACCATGGGCTTTGCTAATTTTATTGGTGAAAAAAAAAGACGGTTCTATGCGACTTTGTGTTGATTATAGAGCACTAAATAATCTCACGGTAAAGAACAAGTTCCTTATGCCAAGAATGGAAGATCTTTTTGATCAACTTCAAGGGGCTTGTTACTTTACAAAGATTGATTTGAGATCTGGCTATCATCAAGTAAGAATTAAGATTGATTTGAGATCTGGCTATCATCAAGTAAGAATTAAGATTGAGGATATTTCAAAAACAACCTTTAGAACTAGGTATGGGCACTATGAATTTTTGGTAATGCTCTTTGGACTTAACAATTCTACGGCCACATTCATGAAACTCATGAATAGTGTTTTATGGCCCTATCTAGGAAAGTTTGTAGTTGTATTTCTCTATGATATCCTCATCTATAGTAAAACTAACGAAGAACATTTGGAACATTTGAGAAAGGTGTTTCAATTGTTACGAGAGCATTTGCTTTATCCAAGTGTGGATCCAAAAAAGGTTAAGGCTATTTTGGAGTGGCCTGAACCTAGGAATTTAGAAGAGCTTCAGATCTTCTTAGGGTTGTCTGGATTCTATCGTAAATTTATTTGTGACTATGCCAAGATAGCAGTTCCCATGATTGATCAGCTTGAAGGAAAAGGGAAAACATTTGAATGGGGAACTAAACATAGGCAAAGCATGGAAAAGCTAAAAGTAGCAATAGCTACGGCTCCAATTTTATATACTGTGGATCCCAACAAACCCTTTGTGGTTGAGACTGATGCTAGTAATTTTGCTATAGGTGCAGTTTTAACTCAAGAAGGTCGACTAGTAGCATTTGAAAGTAAGAAATTAGATTGTCCTTAGCAAAATTACTGAGTCTATGAGAGGGAGTTGTATGCTATAGTTCATGCTTTGAAGAAATGGAGGCACTATTTGTATGGCGCCAAATTTATGATAGTGTTTGATCGAGAGAGCACTAATTGGCTTTCTAAACAAATAGATTTGAAGGGTCGTAAGGCCAGATGGGCCGAGCTCTTACAAGAGTTTGACTATGAATTAAGATATCGTAAAGGAAGATACAATGTAGTAGTAGATTCCCTCCAATGATAAATGAGTTGAGTTTTACTCAATTCACTAGTGATGTACTTGAGTCAATAAGAGAGAAATGTCAGGTTTATCCTGCATTTTCCAAGATATGGGGAACCATTGAAAAAGGGGATCCTAATTATGAGGTTTCTAATGAGGAAGCATCGACGCGTGCTCAAGAAGGATTCAAGTGGAAGAATTTTGCCATAGATGATCACTATTTACTCTACAAGGGTAGAGTGTGTGTTCCAAAGGACCAAGAAATGAGGCACCAGATACTGTGTGAGTGTCATGATAGTCCTAGTGCGGGACACCCAGGAGTTAACAAGACCTATGGCCTTGTTAAAAGACAGTTTTATTGGTTAGGGATGTATAAGGACGTCCTTGACTATGTAGTCAAATGTAGTAAATGCCATATCAATAAAGCTGAGAGACTAAAGTTGGGAGGACTTCTCCACCCATTAGACATTCCTTTAGGGAAATGGGAGAGTATCTCCATGGATTTTATTGTAGGATTACCTAAAACACAGAGAGGGCACTACTCTATCTGGGTAATTGTAGATAGGTTAACCGAAATGGCTAGGTTTATTCCAATTAAATTTGATGTAAAAACTCTTGAATTGGCTAGATTGTTTGTTGAGAACCTATACCGATTTTATGGTCTACCAGCAGACTTCGTATCGGATCGGGATAGGAAATTCAATAGTCATTTTTGGAGAGCTGTGTTTACAAGATTAGATACTAAACTTAGCATGAGCATTGCTGAGCATCCGCAGACAGATGGGCAAACTGAGAGGGTTAACCAATTCTTAGAAGACATGCTAAGAGCATATGTTACTAAACGACAAACTAATTGGGAAGAGTATTTACCTATTAGTTTGCATATAACAGTGCCAAACACTCTTCCACGGGATATAGTCCTCTCATGTTGATGTATGGGTTTCAGCCTAGAGCTCACCGAGCATTTCTCCCATGCTAGGGACACGCTAGCCCCTTTACTGGTTCACATGTTTAACAGGGCTTTATGTGAAGGCTTCCCCATCAGCTGGTCATCGAATACTATTGTAGCTATCTTGAAAGCAGGTGACCCCATGGACCCCAATAACTACAAGACTATCATGATGGGTCACACCTTGGCCAAGATTTATGGTTCGATTTTGGAGCATGAGCTTAGTAGATGGTCCGAGGAGCAGAGACTCAGAGCACCGGGGCAGGCAGGTTTCAAGAGAGGGCACTCCACACTAGATCATATCTTTACACTACGGGGGATCATCGGAGGGGAGAGCTCACGGGCATCGGATATATTGTTGTGTTGTGGATTTCCGTAAAGCTTTTGATACCGTCCCACGGGCCAAATTGATGAGGAGACTGCAGGATATGGGAGTGCCATTAGAGGTGCTTTGAGGGATCATTACACTCTATGAGTCAGTCAACAGGCAGAGTACGGGCTCTAGGAGGTGACTCAGAGATCATACACTAACACTATTAGGGTGAAGCAGGGTTGCCCCTTGTCTCCTACTCTATTTGGTCTATACATTGACGAGATCTCGGATTACATAGACAGACAGGGAGGACCAGGAGCACATTTGGCAGGAGTCCTGATATCGATCCTCTTGTATTCCGATTAAATTTCTCCTATTTTTGATTCAACAGAGAAGCTGTAGAGGCATTTCGATGCATTACGGGCCTTTTGCGAGGACCAAGACCTCACTGTGAACCTTGGAAAGACGAAGGTCATGATCTTTAACACCTGCTCACAGTTGATTAGTAGATCTGTAGTACAGTTTACATACAGCGGAGAGCTTGTGGAATATGTTACCTCATATGTATACCTTGGGATCACTTTTGCTGGAGCTTAGTTCTCGATGCAGAAGGCGGCTGAAGCTAGATTGATGAGGGGATATGCAACCCTTGGCTCGCTAGAGAGGAAATGCTCACAGATACAGCTTCAGGAGCCGAGGACGAAGCTTTGGCTATTTGATACTCTAGTTACACCTGCACTACTGTATGGTGCCCCCATCTGGGGTCCTAGCTTATACCACAGAAGGAGACAGAGGAGAGAGCCGGCCAAGGTGGATACAGAGGAGGTATATGATGTGTGGATGCCGATGAGAGGCCCCTAGTGGTGATGATCTCATGCATGATTAAGAGTAAACCATCAGTGCCACATGAGATTGTGCGGGCAGAGATGGGGGCTGCATTGATAGTGACAAAGGCTCTATTCTAGACAGTGACATACTGGCATGTGCTATGGGATCTTCCACTCTATAGGTACCCCTGGCTAGCCCCTACTCATGAGCAGAGATGCAGCCACTGCATGGCGCAGGATGAGGGAGCCTCGCCCTCGTACCCCAATTGAGGATCCACACACATGGCACACATATGCAAAGAGCCTCTTCCATATCCCTCAGCAGCCGCCCATACCACAGCCACAGGAATCCCGCCATACCACCTCTACTTTCTTTACCGCCTCGATGGTAGAGAGCTATCCGTCGGTTACAGCATGGGAGATCGGCTGACCACACAGGTATACAAAGTGAGCATCTTATTTATGCAGCTGACACACTGGGACCCTTTGTTGCTCACCTCTTTAATAGGGCACTAGTGGAGGGCCTACGAGCTGAGTGGACTATGCACACCATCGTGCCTCTCCACAAAGTGGGAGACATGCTAGACCCCAGCAACTACAGGACTATCATGATTGGTCATACATTGGCCAAAATTTATGGCGCAGTGCTCGAGGTAGAGTTGAGCTCATATGCAGAGAAGGAGGGACTGCGAGCACCAGAGCAGGCTGGATTCCGACAAGCTTTCTCCACTATTGACCATATATTCACTCTGAGATGTCTGATTGACCAGGCTAGGGCGCGGGAGAAGAGATTATACTGCTGCTTTGTGGATTTCCGCAAAGCATTTGACACGGTGCTATGAGAGAGACTCTTTCAGCGCCTACAGTCATTGGGGATCCCATCAGAGATGGTTTGGGGCATCTATGCTTTATATGAGGAGGTCTTCGGGCGCATACGATGCCCTGGGGGGCTATCTGATGTTATTGCTATCACCATAGGTGTGAAGCAAGGATGCCCACTCTCTCCTACACTATTTGGGCTATACATCGATGAGGTGGTTGACTTCATTGGCTATGGTAGTGGGGACGGGGTAGACATCTTAGGTACCACAGTCCACATTATGCTATATGCAGATGATATTATTCTGGTCTCTGAGTCGCGGATGGGACTACAGCACCATCTCCATGCACTCGATGACTTCTGCACACAGAGGGGGCTTACAGTGAACCTTGGGAAAACCAAGGCCATGATTTTCCACACCTTAGGGCCGGTTCGACGACAGGCCATCTTCACACTAGCAAGAGGATAGGTAGAGGTGGTAGACTCATATGTGTACCTGGGGATTACATTTACGACTCCGCCAGGAAGATTTACTATGGCACAGGGAGCCAGGGATAGACTCACACGAGGGTATGCAGCTCTGGCCATGCTTGAGAGACAGTGTCACCAAGCACACTTCCAGGAGCCCCGCACGAAGGGGTGGTTGTTTGACACACTAGTCACCCTTGCTTTGATGTATGCTGCAGTAGTATGGGCACTTGGGCTCGCCACCTCCACATGGTCTCAGATAGAGAGGCCTCAGATTGTCATGCTCTCACGGATGATCTGCAGCAAACCCTCCGTCCCACATGACATTGTCCGGACGGAGTTTGCTACACCTCCTATGCTAGTAGAGGCCCTCTTCTAGACGATTTGCTTGATACAGAGGATCAGAGATATGCCATCAGATCGACTCTCACATAGAGCTTTTGAGGCGTCCAGGCAGCTCGCAAAGAGTGGAGATAGGAGATCATGGTATTCACAGATGATACAGTGGCTCACTCAGCATGGTCTTGACATAGATCACCTGCCACCTTTCCTGTATGATATACATGCACCACACATCCAGCTCTCTCACAGTGAGAGGAACAGAGTCCTTCGGCAGGATTTATGGCAGCGATACACTCAAGAGACTTGGATCAGCCTCGACCCCCGAAGATGCTATACTACAGAGATCAGTTTATGCGTATCTCAGCGGATGGATTCATACACAGACCTAGATACATGGATGTGTACATGCCTCACAGTGCCCGAGTGGTGATTGGCCAGCTCAGAGTGTCATCACACCAGCTAGCTTGAGATTGAGGTAGGTAGGGCAGCATGGATCCCCAGAGGAGAGAGGATATGCAGACTATGCCAGGAGGAGGTTGAGAGTGAGGAACATTATGTATGCAGATGCAGAGCATATAGTGTCATTAGAGAGAGATACACCACCATCTTCAGTGGACATCCCTCACTGCGCCAGATCATGGAGTCCGCAGACCGGCGCAGATTTGGCCAGTTCCTGCTAGAGAGACAGCGCCACAGAGAGACACTGCTACGGACTCATACCACAGGGAGAGGTGGGTGACAGCTCCAGCTTCAGCTCACTGATTTCTTCCAGAGATCTATCCTAGTGCCTATCTTGACACAGGAGGGGGTTACACTTCAACGCGCTGCGGACCTCGGAGCCAGACGGAGACTGAGAGCACCAGGCTACCAGACTCCCTGACTACATCAGAGGGAGATCACAGAGATACGGGCTCGACATCAGCACCATATCCAGCAGTGGCTAGCTCACTTACACTCACACCCGGAGATCATGCTCCGAGGTATTTTTGCCTCGCCATTGCCTATGTATCACATATTACACCACCATTATGGTACTGGTTGGAGCTAGACAGATCTGCATTGCATTCTTGTATACCCTGCGAATATAGGTTGCATACTGAGCCTTTAGTAGTAGTGCTCCATCCATCACACCCCCCCACTAGCTCAGTACTTTCATAGTTTATTTCATGTTCATTTTGTCCTTTTTTTTTCTGGACATCCAGAAGACATTGACAGTTGTACATTGATTTGTCTCATAGGTCGAGTTCGGCCTCTAGTAGACGTTAATACAGCTTTCTTTCTTTCTTTCTTTCTTTCTTTCTTCTTTCTCTGTGTGTGTGTGTGTGTGTGTGTGTGCGAGTTCTCTTTCTGCTCTGAAGCTTGCAAGCTAGGCACATCATAGCTAGGTCCATTACAGCTAGGTCCATTACATGCATAGCCACCTTTACGGTCTCCAAGTTCTCATTCTTTCTTGAGATATGCAACCGTGGCCTCATTCTTTACCTCATACGTGGTTTCAAGTACATCCCAAGCTCGCTGTGAGGTCCTGCAGGACTGGATATGTGGTATGATTGATCGCTTTACTGACAATGCGATCAAAGCCATCGCTTGGGCATCGCGAGTATCCCATCTCTTCCCTCTTGTGAGGGAGCAATAGGTAGTGTAGCTTGTTGAGCACCACGGCCAAGTGTGTTAGGTGCTATGTCAACAGGGCGTACATCTTCACCTGACACATAACCCCATAATCCTTTGGCCACAAGAAGGTTTTGAACCATGAAACTCCAGAGGGAGTACTACCATCCAATTCGTCCTCTTGGGACAAAACCCCAAATATATCGGTCGTATTTTCAGCCATTTGTTGAAATCTCTTTACCAAGAGATATGCAAACATGTGCAACCAAATTTGTTGTAAAAAGCACGTGCATGCAAAATCCCAACACACTGGAGTGCAATGCCAGGCAACCACAAGGTCCTATGCGAATGTGTTGCCCCAAATACAAAGCCGCTGCAGATAAAGTTTGCAGTTTCCTGACAACACAATCATTGCATAAATTTGCAATGCGAAAAAAACTCCAAATTTCCGAGCACCGATGGGCTGTTTTAGGTGTCAGTTGCACACAAATCACAAAAGCCCCAAATTTCTGTCTTGTAACTGCAATTGTGCAATTAAGCACTAATTCCTAAAAAATCTCCAAATTTTCAGCAGATCCTGCCACAAAATGTTGCCCTGTACTATTGCTTGCTCTTGATTTTTGCAATGAAGCAAAGTAATTCATAAAAGCCCCATGAAATGAACTTAAAATTAAATACCTATTTCGATTTTGCATAGGGGTTGAGAGGGAGTGGAGGCAGACTGCCTGAGGAGGGTGCGTGGTCACGAAGGGAAACGGGGTAGTCGCCGGGAGAGAAGAGTGCAGTCGGACGGAACAGAACATGACGACGAATATGTAGGTGGGAAGACGAACAGCCAGCCCCAATGCAACTTGACAGCGAATATGAAGGCCTAGCCCGTAGGCAGAGAAGACGGCTGACTGACTGTACTAGTTGGAAGTGGCGCCGGTAACTGTTTGAACTAGTCAGATGCATCGCAGCGACGGATAGCGATTGTCGGAACCGGCGACGGATGGTGATTGAGCCGGACGGAATGGACTCAAAAAAGTTGCAACATCCGTCTAGTGTCACATCAGCCACAAGTGTTGCTGAGCTCTGCCCACGTGCGCCTCTTGTGGAGAGAGCGCTGCCAGTCATGCGGTGGTGGCTTTAGTGCTGCCACAGTGGCGGCGGAATAGAGGCGGTGTCCGGCTGGGTTGGCGGCGAAAGAGCAAGGTGGAGGCAGCCACACAGAACAGCACGTCATAGTTGACGGACGGAGCGTAGGCAAAGGGGCATGGGCGGATGGAACACGCGCAGTAGACGGGGATCACCGGAAGGGGGCTGCGCCAACAGTGGGCTCTGATACCATTATTAGGGTTAGGGTTGCACACAGAGACGGACACACCTAGAAGCAGCAACAAGCAGTAAGAAGATGGTGATTGATGCTCACACAAAAATGGATTGCTTGGAATGTGTGGAGCTAGAGAGTCAACTCCATAATATGAAAATACAATAAATGTGGTGGTGTCCTTTCACACCAGATATCCAAGGGGGAAAACCCAAAGGGAGAAAAGTGCGCTTGGTTAGCCCATGTTCACATGTGGCACTACTCATAGCATATATGCCAATAACCTTCATAAAGTGGTGCTGTGCTCCTTCAAACTCCCACATGTTGCAACCTGCGTTGCAAATTTAATCTGACAAAATATGTCACCTTCTTATATAAGACAACAGACCAACTCACTGCTGATTGAGATGCTATTTCGGTATGCTACATACAGTTGAGGGTTAGGGAGAGCATGAATTCTGTGATCACCCAGATGCCATCTCGCTTCCTTTATACAAGACAAAAGACCAACTCACTCCTGCCTGACATTAGATGCTATTGTGGTATGCTAGATACAGTTGAGCTTAAGGAGAGCATGACTTGATCACTCAGATGCCACAGGTAATATATGCAGCCCTTCTATTTGGCTGTTCACTCAGAGACTTTGTGATGCATACATGCTGCTATGTTCAGCTCCATCCAGCTCACAAATCACATGGCTGAATGTGTCATGCAATTGCCCACACGAAGACTAGGCGCTCTAATTCTCACACAGAAGCTTGCATCAGTCCAGATTGTCACTGCCTTCAATGCTTCTGGATACAATGCTACATTTGCCCGTGCAGTACAAGTATTGGAGAGGCTGTTTTAGATGAAGGCTGTAACTTCTCCTTATTGTTTTGAATGAGGAGGGTGCCTATGTCAACCCTTGTGGATGGTTGGTGCTCCATCTATATGTGAATCAAGTCTAAGTAGAGTTGGCTATACATATCATTGATTTGTGGAGACCTGGAAATTAAAATTCTAAGTGGATGTGCACGTTTCTGGAAGAATGATCTTAAAAAAATGTGTGAAAAATTTATATGCACGTTGAGATCAGTGTGTTTTGACCTTTACCCAATGTGCATAAGAAAGATCTGTCAACGAGCTTTAACCTGCAAAACTTAATATGTTTTTGGTGGGAGTGGCTAGCTTTAATGGGCATACCCTTGTGCCATCTTGAGCTTTATGCTATGGTTATGTACAAAACTGATGGTTGGCTTTGCGGAAACTTTCTTGTCAAAGATTTGTAATTTTCATCCCGTGAACCTTATGTGACTGGTAGCAAACCAGATTAGGGTGTTTGACCTGTATCCAATGTGCATAAGAAAGATCTGTCAAGGAGCTTTAACCTGCAAAACTTAATATGTTTTTGGTTGGAGTGGCTAGCTTTAATTGGCATACCTTTGTGCCATCCTAAGCTTTATGCTATGGTTATGTACAAAACTGATGGTTAGCTTTGCGGAAAGGCTCGTGCTTCTCAGCAAGGGCTTGACGATTCTGAGGATGAAGTGGCGAAATTTCTCGGAGGCGGGTTTTTCACTCCTTTGGATGCAGGTAGGGATGTACCGGACGAGCTTTCTCTTAGTCCAGATGGTCATCATTCTACCCCTGTGCGTAGTCAGCATGATAGAGGAATTTCACGTCAACAACAATCTCCTTGGCGGAGTCCCTCTACCCTATTCACGAGATAGTTCCCGTTCGCCTTCACTGGCTTGATATCAGTTCACTATGGGGTTACCGAGTTCTTCCTTCATGTTTCTCGTGGTTGAGCAACTATTTACGATTAGTCTTACCTCATCAGTGTTACTAGTCTAGTTATGGTTCGCGGCGCGTGCGCGCGCGCGCGGGGGCGGGGGGGGGGGGGGGGGGGGGATGTTAGGAGATGAGGCTATTTAGGGCATTTACTTTTCTCCTTGGAACTCATAGATCATTTGTTTAAGTCGATATGTCTGTAAAAGCAGAATATGTGGGCCTGAACATAAGCTATTATGGAGCTCAAAATTGGCAAATTCTCTGCTGATATTGCACTTGTCCAGGAACATTTGGTTTGGGAATTTGTTTAACATTGGCTGTTGTTGCAATATTATCTTGGAACTTTCCATCTTTTTGGTTCTCAAACTGGTAGGATGAGAAACATAGGACTTGTCTTGGCTGCAATGTCGAAATAAATTTGTATTTACTGTGTAAAAGGATACACTATTCATAATCTTTTTCTTTTTGAGAAGTTATTTGGAATGTATAACAGATTCAATGTGGTGTACACAGATCGTGGAGACTGATTTTTGTGTTTTGTATTGGCAGTTGGCTTCAAAATATCGCAACAGTGGGCAAACATGTGTCTCCGTTAATCGTATATTTGTTCAAGCTGGTAACACTACCACTTGTTTGGGAGAGAGAGAAAGAAAGAAAGATATATTAAGCGTCTACTAAAGACCCAATGGGCCTATGAGACCAAAGTGATTCAATAATGTCCATGGCATATCTCATCATGGCATGGAAAATAAAATAGGAACAAAACATAGCTATCTCATTGGAATACCAGGAACATGGAAGATCAGCCCCCAATAGATGGTATACCACTCTCCTAAATATCAAACATGGGGCTAATGCAAGAAAGAAAGTGAGAAAGAAAGAATGAAAGAAACAAAGCTATAATATTAACATCTACGGAAGACGCCAAAGGTATATGAAACCATTCCATGGATATACTGATCCATGAAAGAACTGAAAAGGAAATGAAAAATAAAATAAAATAGAGAAACTCAATTTGTGTACACATATAGATAGTAGATGATTATCCCATGATCTCTCCTCAGCCAATACCAATTTCAGGGTAGAACGAGGGTTAGGTCTTTGTGATGGGGGAGCATGTCATGTCAGCAGAGAACCATCGGGATCTCTGTGTGGTGGAGGGTCTTGATGCTCTAGGTTGGGGGCATCTGGCTTGTAGAATGTCTCTCTCTCTTGCTAAAAACTCTTTTGGGGTGCGGAACCGAAGCGACGGTATGGGTGATGGGCTCTGATGTTGGTTGGTGCAGAGGCACTGGTAATGGGTGGTGGACATAGTCACATGGAACGCGGAACGGGAGTTGGAACGAGGCCCAATGTCGGAACGGGGAACGGGCACGTTTGGAGTCGGAACAGGCATGGGAACGGGGAACAACACATCATCATGAGAGAGAAAGAAAGAAAGAAAGAGATTTTATTAACGTCTTCCAAAAGAACGAACTCAGCCTATGAGACAAATCAGTGTACCTGTGTGGGGTATCCTCTGTCATCCCAACAAAATGAAAAAGTACTGAACTAAAAAGCTGAATCTGGGTGTGCAATAAGTGCAATGAGTGGGGGAGGGGATGGAGCTCTACTACTAGGAGAATGCAAAGCTATATGCATGGAGTATACAATCATGATATGCAACCTAGCTAGCTTCATCATGTACCATACTGGGGGTATAATAATGTCCATGGTATATCTCATCATGGAATGGAAAATAAATCAGAATGAGAACATAAATATAGCTATCTCACTGGGGTGATACAAAACTGTCCATGGAAACTCGTCATGGAATACTGAGAACATAAAAACATGGGAGCAACATCAGCTTGAGTAGATGGTATACCACTCTCCAAAATGTCAAGCATGGGGTTGACGATTATGGCCGAGAGCTCTCCCTCAGCTATGTCACGTGGAAAGGTAGCTTGATGGCGGTGGAAGATGTCCTAGACCTGGAGCTGATGAGGTGATCGTGGCCGATGGGAGGGTCGAGGGCGTCAGGCACGCTAGAGTGCAGAGGCTTGGTCCGAGGTAACTCCTCTTGGGTAGGGTAGGTCCAGAGCAGCTCATGAAAGGTCAACAAGATCCACTATGTTGGTGTCCTCCACCTCCTGGGTCCAGAAGAAACTGGTGATGGTTGGCTGTCGAGGGAGGGGGCGGGGTGGTTGGGGCCTGTGTCTAAGAAGGTGTCCGTGTGTCTGTGGAGCTCAAGCAGGAAGAGGCCCAGGCAACGCTGGTCCTGGAAGTCAATGATCCTGGAGAGTGTACCGAATCCCTGACGAAATAGACAGTGAAACCTCCCGCGGATCTCTTAGTATACTGGGCAACGGCATATGTAATGCTCCTCCGTCTCAACCTCTGTGTGGCATAGTTGGCAGATCCTCTTCTCTCTGGGTGTCCGTACGAGCTTCCCGGCTCTGAAGATGCGCTCAGCTCTACCTGTCTCCACTGAGAGAGAGAGAAATGAAATGATATATTAACGTCTTCAAAAGGCCAAAATGACCTATGAGACCAAAAAGGTTACAACAATTGGTGGATCTGATACAATGTCTGTGTAAGAAAAGCTAAAACAACTAAACAACTAACTGAAACTGAAACAACAACTATGAGGAAAAGTAAGGTATTAGGAGCTCCTAATGGATAACATCTGGGAAGAAAACTCTAGCAACAAAGGTAAGCATCATACACATCACTATCCAAAGATGTCTCTCATCGGTCGATGGCGGATATCCTCAATGTCCTCCATGGTGAGTACTCTGATTGGACGTCTCCCATGCCGTGCTAGTATGGTCTTGATCCTGTGTTGTAGTCTCCGCCGGTGTCGAGATGGGCCTCTCATCTTGGGGCGCCTGGACCGCCCCAGCTCTATAGCCCGATCAATCAGTGTACCTCTGGTGCGGCTATACTCTAGGGCTAGCTGCAATGCATGCTGGCCGGACTGCTCAATCTCCGATCGAAAGAAGTCTGTAATCTGCCTCTATAGGTGTCTCTCCCTCTCTGATCCCCTCCCTCGCAAGAGACCCTCTCTATGTCTATGCAGCTCCAGCAAGTATAATCCGAGGCATCTTTGATCCTGGTATCTCATGACTCTGGAAAGTATCACCTGTGTGAGTGCCCCAAATTCCTCCTCTTTTGTGAGTGCCCCGAGTCCCTTCCTCTTGGAAAAGGCAGTGGAATCTCCCCTCTTTCTCCTAGCACGTCGGACAGCTAAACATATAATGAGTCTCATCCCTTACCGCTCCAATTGTGGATACTTTGCATAACCTCTCCTCTTGGGGGATATTCTCAGCTCTGCCAGTCACTACCTTGGGCCGGTGGGGGGATACTGTGAGTTGGTCAATCGCGTTAGGCATGGTTGTTTCTCGTACCGGTATGAACCTATTCGTACCGTACAGTTCGCATGATGTTGTATGGTTTCATATGGTACGGTTAAAAATAAATAAATTCCCCCACCTTTAAAAAAATTCCAAATGCTCAACAAAAATAGAAATCTTCCTCAATGAAGATCCCAAATGCCCGCAATACTTCGCAACTTTCGTGTCCACTCAGCATTCCATATGGGATTGCTGAAAGACAAAAAAATCTAGCAAGTAGATTGGTAGTGTACACTGGATTGGTAGGATGAGGAGAGAATCTTGCTACATCACTTGGAGATCCCTTGTATAGGTGGGCTAGATAGGCAGATCCTCAAGTTATGTACGAGGGAGAAGATTTGGACAGATCTAAAGAAGAGTCCCTAAACCTCACCGTAGATGCATTGCCCATATCTGTTAAAGGATGATCCCTTAGTCATAAACACTACACTGGGAGACCTTTCGTATCGCATTACCCATGCAGGCTCTTTTTTGGAGACAATTGGGAGATCCAACTGGGAGAGACACATTTCCATGTTATGGTTCCTCAAGCATTGTGGAACCCATCATACGATATTCTAAAATTTCATATTGTACCAAAATTTCCCATACGGTATCGTGTTTTCATAATGTGATAACTATGGTGATAGGCAACATGTGATGTGCGTATTTCTATGTATCCCTGATCTCCTTGACTGCAACGTGAGTCCCAAGAAGTGATATCTGTAGAACACACACTTCTTATCAATCTGTGACGACGACACTCATGTGTGATGTATGTGTAGTCCTGGTAGATCTACCTAGGTGATCCAAGATGGAGTTCGGGGGACTCTAGGCTCTAGTGAAACGGGGGAAGATGGCCCATCTTGCTGAACCTGTATTCGGGTTAGCAGTAGCAGGTTACAATACCCACATACACAGTGAAGCAGTTGTGAGGAAGAGGTGTCTCACAACTCTCTTAGACAGAACTTCGAATGAGTGTACCAAGTTTAAGTACAAAGATAAGGACACCCCATAAGTGAAATAAGAGCGTGTTTAGTGAGGCAATCCCTCTTCGAGCTGTGGTGTGTCTCCGTATAGAAGACAATATCTCGTCTTGTAAATGTCTCTTGGAAGCCTCCCACATTTGACTAGAGAGTCCCATTACAGTTCCAGGCTGCCATCTTGATGTGTGTGGTCTCATAGACCTTGCGCCCCTATTTAGGCATGGGGTGCCTCTCTGTAATGATGACTTTGCCATCTTGATATACTACCCACTTTCCTTCATTACGGGCTGCCATGACCTTCTCCATTATTGAGGCCTTCTTGTGTTCCACCTGTGTCGGGGTCAAATCCTCGTCAAAGTAGATTTTCTCCTCCTTCAACGCTACCCTACCAAAACAAAACATAGCTATCTCACGGGGTGATACAAAATTGTGCATGGAATACCAGGAAAATGGAACATGAGAGGAGCATCAACCGCCAATAGATGGTATACCACTCTGCAAAATATCAAGCATGGGGATAATGAGTATGGCCGAGAGGTCTCCCTGAGGTGTGTCACCTAGAAAGGTAGCTCGATGGCAATGGAGTATGTCTTGGATCTGGAGCTCATGAGGGGATCATGGCCGATGTTCGAGGAGCCGGGGGCGTCCGGTGTGCTGTAGTGTAGAGGCTCGGTTGGAGGTAACTCCTATCAGGCGAGGTGTGTTCGGTGCAGCCCGATGTGGGTCTTCAAGATTGACTGTATGGGTGTCCTCAACCTCTCGGACCCCGAAGAAACTGGTGATGGTTGGCTGGCGAGGGAGGGGTCTTGGTGGCTATGGCTGAAGCTCTCTCAAGAAAGTGTCCATGTCTCTACGGAGCTCAAGCAGGAAGAGGCCCAGGCAATGCTGGTCCAGGAAGTCAATGATCCTGAAGAGTGGACCAAGTCCCTCACGAAACAAACAATGAAACCCCCCGTGGATCTCATCGTATACTGGGTAGTGGCATATATAATGCTCCTTTGTCTCAACCTGTGTGTGGCATAATTGGCAGATTCTCTCCTCTTTGGGTCTCTACAAGAATTCCTTGGCTCGGAAGACGCGCTCAGCTCTACATGTCTCCACTATGAGATGGTGAGATGAAACGCGTATCTGGCCAATCGCAATCTGCATGACATGGGACATGTGAACACTTAGGTAGCCCGGCTGCCGGATGAATCCATCCTCAGTGAGCGTGAGGAAGTGATCTCTGAAGAAGTGCATCTTGGTTGGGAGCTCCGAAGGTGTGATGTATGTGTTGTGGGTGTACAAGCTGAGAAGATCTAAACGGGTAACCCAATTGGTGTCTTTATGAGAGAGCCGGAGAAAAGGTGAGTCCAGACTATATTGTGAAGGGGTGGTAGGCGGTCCATGCGGAGCCCATATATTGAGAACCAAGTAGAAACTAAGGCATACCATACTCCAGAATGGCCCTCGAGTGCTAGCTATCTCGAGGACTCACCCAAGGCAAGCCTTGGGTACCTGTGGGGATCCATGTACTGATGCGGTGGAGGTATGTGACTGTCTGGAAGAGTGCATCCACTACCATCGGGGCAGCAACAAAATTTCCGTGGATTATCTAGTGTGGGTCTGATGGTTTGATGTGGATCATACAAGAGAACATCATGACCTAGGGTCTCTCAACTCGTTGTTAATCCTCATGGGATAAATCTGACCCCTAGAAGGCTAGAAGGCTCCTCCATACGCTTGTGCGACGAGGGTGTCAAAAAACAACCATTTGTCGTGGGCTTCTAGAGATGTGACTGGAAGCACTGCCGCTCAAGTGAGCTCAAGGTTGCATATCCTCTTGTTACTCTGGCATGTGTTGTGGGAAGCATGGTGAAGTGTGGGCCACTAAAAGTGACATCAAGGTAGACATAGGATGAGACAATCTCCACAGGATCCAGGAACTATCGAAGACCATTACCCTTGTTTTACCAAGGTTAACAGAGAGGTCCGGTCGAGTGCAGAAGTCCTGCAAGGCTTCCAACTGTCTTTGAGAGAAAGAAGAAAGAAAGAAAGTTGTATTAACATCTACAAAAGGCCAAAATGACCTATGAGACCAAAATGTTACATCATGTCTATGAAATACATCATCATGGGTACTAAAATTAAAAATCAAAGAAAGTAATAAGAACTAAAATGTCAGATCTGATCCCAAAAGACATGATGAGAGAGTGAGAGAGAGAAAGAAAGAAAGTTGTATTAACGTCTTCAAAATGCTAAAATGACCTATGAGACCAAAAGGTTACATCATATCCATGAGGTACATCCTGGGTACAAAATACTAATAAAGAAAGATAACAAAAACTAGAACTATAAAATCTGATCTAGGTACATGAGGAGAGAGCTCTCATATCACCCTAATACATCCCTCATTGCCGCTATGACATGGTGCTCAAGGTGGTAAAACTGAGTTGGCACAAGGAGGTCCTGCGATGATGGGAGATGATGGCCTGGATCCTCCTGTAGTGGCGTGGCCGTGGGTGAAGGCCATGGGGTCTGGGGCGTTGAGCTCTGCATAACTCAGTGGCTCTGTCGAGTGTCACACCTCTTGGCCGAGCTCCTACACTAGCTTGTGGTCCAGGTATGATGGGTGGATCAGCCCTCGGAGTGTTGGTATGGAAGAAGTCGGTGAGAGCTCTCTGTGCTAGTCCTCAAGCAAGTACAACTGATGTGGATCTCACTAAGGACTCCTTGTGTCTACGGAGCTCTAGAAGAAAAAGACCTAGGCATCTCTGATCCGGAAGTCCATGATCCTGGAAAGTGGTCCAAACCCAGCTCGGAAGAGGTAGTGGAACCTCCCCCGAATCTCATAGTATACACGGCATCGGCATATGTAATGATCCTGTGTCTCGGGCTCTATGTGATAGAGCTAGCATATCTAGTCCTCTGTTGCCGGGGGGGGGGGGGGGGAGGGGAGGAGAGAGAGAGAGAGAGAGTCCTCGAGTCTGAGAGAGAGAGAGAGAGAGAGAGAGAGAGAGAGAGGCCAAAGTCGGCCTATGAGACAAAAAATAATACAACTGTGTTCTTCCGGTCATCGGAAGAAAAAAAAGAAAAGAAAAAGTGTGCATGTGTCTGGATACAACTGTGAATCATCATGGATCGGTGGAGCCCATATACAAACAATATAAGGGGGAGTGGGGATGTGGATGGAGTGCTAAGGCAAGATGCATCTCTATATGCTGAAGGGGTAGTACAAGCATGCTATGCAGATCTATGTCTAACTCCATCCAGTGCCATAAGAGGGATATAAGATATCATACATCGCCGATGATGAGGCTGTGAATGGTGTGAACATGTACCGTGAGTCTGAATGAAAGCGAGCTAGCCTCTCCTGTGTCTCCATGTGGTGTCTCATTCGGATAGCTGCTATCTCTCGGTGACGGAGTCGGGGTGCTCTATGTCCAGTCTGTCTAGGTCTCCTCCTGGCTCTCAATTCCTCTGCTCTCTGTGCAGTCACCCCACATGGTACATCAGCTGGCACTGGCATAGCTCTCTGGAAGAAATCTGAGCTGGGACTGTCTCCCACCCCTAGTGGGAGCGGGTGTCTGGAGGAGTCCCTCTCGAGAACTATGAAGCTCTAGTAGTAGTCTGCCAAGCTGTCGCTGGTCGGAGGCCTCCATCAACTGATGTAGTGAAGAGTGCTCCTCAAACAATCCTGCATATCTATCTCTGTGTCACGTGCACACCAGTCAGGTGTACAGTGACATGGCATCATCATATGGCATCATTAGCATCATAGATATTATCAGGCATTTAATCAGCATTTTACAGGCATTTTTAGGCATTTATGAGGCAGCTGACTGGTTATATTGGGATTTGATGGGAATATGTACTGGCCGACTGCAGTCCACCTGGCCGACCAGCATCCTCTCACCAATATATATACATTCAGCACCTCATCCATTCAGTCATCAGGGGCTCAGCAGTGAAGCGCATCCTCCTCAGGATCAGTTGGCGTTTCAGCATATCAGCATCAGCCCTCATCATCAGTAGCAGATAAGGTAACGCATCATCATCTCAGCAGCATCATCAGTTAACGCATCATCCCCAGCAGTTGTAGTCAGCAAACGCATCATCCTCAGCATCATATTCAGCAAACGCAGCAGCATACAGTCCAGAATCAGCCATTCAGGTCTGCGTTTTCATCATTCATCAGTATTCAGCCTCTGTTCCCAAAGCTCCCTTCAGCGTTTCCCTCCAGGAGACAAGGGAAAGAGTGGACAGCAGTTCAGCCCGCATTTACAGCATATAGGCAGCATATTCAGCATTACAGATCCATTTGGATCATCATTGTAACATCTTTCATTCATCTAATATAGCTGCATTGCATTGACACATATCTGTTGTCTCTTAAACATCATTAAGTGCAGTTAAGTGTAGACTAAGGTTGTGTTTACTACGGTCATAACCTCCCACATGTCACACTCTGACCCCCTGGTGGGCTCTACATCTACATACAAAGTGATCCTCAGTCTCCACCTCCTCGCGGCACAATCTGCATATCCGCTCAGCTCTGGGAACCCGTGCCGCTCTCCCAGCCTCTATCTCTAGCTGATGTGATGAGACTCGTAGTTGTCCAATAGCAACGCGAGAGCTGTGTGGCATGTATACATCCATGTACCGCGGTCGATGTTTAAACCCATCCCCTGAGACTCATAAAGTGGTCTCTGTAATACAGCATCTTCGGTGGTAGTGGGCTCTCTGGTGCTGTCCATGTCTCTTGTATGTAGTGCTGCCATATGTCCTGTCTCATCACTCTGCCATATGAGAGAGAGAGAGAGAGAGAGAGAGAGAGAGAGATGAGATGAGATGAGATGAGATGAAATATTAACTAACGTCTTCAAAAGGCCAAAGTGACCTATGAGACCAAAGTTACAACCATGTGACCTCTGATACACTGTCTGGAAAAGAAAAGAAAGAACTAAGTATCTAGCCCCACAATACATCAGTAGGGGGGGCATTCGGAAGCAGCAACTAGGGAGAGTGGGAAGCTAATGCTACTAGTCAAAATGGGGTACATGAGTACATGGATACATAAATACATGAATATATGGGGGAGTACAAAAGTGACAGTGAGTTCAACAGTCTATGGCTGGAGTCGTAATCATCGTAGGAGCTCTAGCATGGGTCTTTGTCGGATGGCCTGGATATCTGCCATAGTGAGATGCCTGGTTGGGCGAGCCCGATGCCTTGCAATGATGCTCTGAATCCTCCGGTGTAGGTGCCGTCTCCGATGTGAGGATCCGCGAACCCTCGGGCGTCTAGATCTGCTCAACTGGATAGCTCTCTCAACTAGAGTCCCACGAGGTGCTCGCCGCTGGGCTGTCGGCTGTGTGTCCTCCCGGGTAGTCCCTTTAAAGAAGTCAGTAATCTGTCTCTGTGTGGACTCCCTGCCAGTCGGGTGTTTGCTCCTCATGATGGACTTGTTGGGTGTTGGACTCACACACTCACACACACAAACCTGCACATTAGGGTTAGGTGCAGGGTAGAGAAGCTCACACACAGAAATGAGAGAGAGAGAGAGAGAGCCAAAAGTGTGGTATCCACAAAATGCAAGTCAACCCTTGCATGTGTGCCACATCCATATAATATAGAAGTACAAAATATTATATGTTAGAGTGTCCTTTTACACTTGATGTCCAAGGGGAAAAACCACATGGCAAAAAGTACCCTTGGTTAAGCCCTGTTCACACATAGCACTACCATAAGTGAGCATATGCCTACAAATCCCCCCTGTAGTGGAAGTGTGAACCTGTACAAGGTAGCAGATCACTCTCTGTATGATGTAGCAACAGTGGGTTGCTTTTTACTCAACCAAGATATGCATGAACTGCCAAGAAAAAAACAATTCCCACTGGTGGATTGCCTGGTATCATAATCACCAACCGAATCTGAATCACTGCATGCATAAAGCTGCAAGCTGTCCCCCCATTTAAGAATGCAGTTTTGATATCCAATTGATGCACTTTCCATCCTTTATGGGCAGCCAATGCAATCACTGATCTTATTGTGGTCATTCTCGAAGTAGGAGCAAAAGTCTCTTCATAATCTATTCCCTTTTTCTGGGAGTAGCCTTTAGCCACAAGTCTTGCTTTGTACCTGTCAATAGTACCATCAGACTTTCTTTTGACTTTGTACACCCACTTTGTTCCAGATACATGCTTGCCTTTAGGCAATTCCACAAGATCCCATGTATTATTCTTCATTATAGAAGAAATTTCAGCTTGCATAGCTTGCAACCAATGCTCATTCTGATGTGCTTCTTCATAAGAAGAAAGCTCTTCTGAATCAAAGACACCACCCATTGCGAATGCAGACTCCCCACGATGTACATTCAAAGCATGGCTGGAACTAGCCCTTGTTCTACCTGTGAGTGGTGCTGCAAGTTTGCTTTCTTGCAAAGTTTTCAGCAACCATCTTGGCACTGACTTGGTTGTGTCTATGGCTGTTTGCTCTTCCCTGACAAGATCTTCCACTTCTTCCATAGAATGGGGCTGAATGGCTGGCTGGTCCACATGTTCTACATGTGGATTTTCTTGTGTAGGGGAAGATGTCAATTGAAAAAAGTGGCGTTAAAAAAGAAATCGAATATATCTTGAAGCAAACATAGTATTTTGATTTTTTTTTTCAACGTATATATAAACACACTTAAGTTCTTTTCTAGTGTATTTCATGAAGTTATGGTAGTTGTTGGGTGAGTTTTCCTCATTCAATAGCCACTCTTTTGGCCTACACTCTATTTGAATTTCCCTCCATTCAAATCTTTAATCTCTTAAGCAAGCCTCTAAGCTTTCACCTGAATCTCTTAAGTAAGCCTCAGAGTCAAAGATTTCATTTGAATCTCCTCTTTCCTCATATACTATTTATGCAAGGACAACAATGAAGAGAGATTTGATTTTCTAGTGCCATTAAGTGGAACCAAAAAGTTATATTTTCCTTCATTGATTTTCTATACCCGATTCCTCTATTGCCAACAAGAAGTGTTGTTGCATTAAGAAGTGTTGCTACAGTGCTTAATGGAGGTATGGATATGTTTAGAGGGCATTAATTTTATGTTCTTTGAAATGCAAGTGTCTTAAATTAATGATAATGTTTTACTACACTTATACTTTTACAAAGAAAAGAGTTAATTACAATTTTAGTATTGTTTTATGGCTTGTAAAACATCATAAATAAATCTAAAAAGTGATTTATACCTCGTTCACACATAGCACTACCATAAGTGAGCATATGCCTACAGGAAGTCTGCGGATCTCCAGGAGATAAAAACCCGCTGATCACAATAGTCCATGACTCTAGCCAGTGGTCCAAATCCCTCTCTGAAAAGGCAATGGTAGCGCCCTCGAATCTCATAATATGCTGTGCAGCAACAGATGTAGTGCTCCTCCGTCTCTGGCTCTATCCAACAAATCTGACAAATCCTGTCCCCTGGAGGTATGCCTCTAAAACTGCCTGTCTCTATCTCTAACTGATGTGAGGAGGTGCGGATCTGCCCAATGGCGCAGCTCAATCCATGAGACAGATGGGTATCCATGTAGCTCGGTCTAAGTATAAAGCCATCCTCAAAGGTGCGGAGAAGATGGTCTCTATAGAAAGCCATCTTCGTCGCAACTCCTGTGAGGGCTCTAGCCATGTCCTCCTAGTGTCCAACTGAATGAGGTCCTGTCTGATGACTCTACTAATCTCAGAATGTGTCAAGGTGAGAGAGGGTGCCTCCAGAGAGTACTGGAAGGGTGAAAGTCTGTCTAAGCTGAACCCGTGGAGCTCAAACCAGGATGCTATCTACGCATACCAACATGAAGTGTCTCCCTCCATGGCTAGCTAATGAGAGGACTCTAAAGCAAGTCGTGCATACCAGTGCCAGGGAAGCTCCTAGGTGCTATGAATGAAGGACACTGATCTGGCAAGAGCCTCTGCTATGATCGGTGGTGCTCCCATCTCGGCCCTAATAATCTCATGGGGTACCGAGGCCTTAGCCCGAATCATCATGGAGATCATGGACACAAGCGGTCTCTCCATCGATCTCCATCCATCGTATGTACGTCCTGATCGACTGTGACGATCTAGGCTAGGCCCCCAGATCTGTACTCCATATAGCATAGCCGATGTGACCAACGTGTGAAAAAGCCATAGCTTAGGGCGTGGCTCCTGAAACTGTACCTGTGAGCACATCCTCTCTAGACCTCCTAGTGCTGCATATCCTCTACTCAATCTGGCCTCTGCTGCCCCCCTCATGGAAAATGTGGGCCCAGTGAACACCACTCCAAGATATGTGTATGAGTCAACATACTCCACTGTCTCCTGTCCATATGTGAAAATAGGCGCTGATCTCCAGACCCACTGAGCTGTAGTGTTAAACACCATAACCTTGGCCTTACCAAGCTTAACTGAGAGCCCACTATCCTGTGCATAAGCATGTAAAGTATCCAAGTGCCTCTGCATACCCTCTGGTGAGTCAGCTATAAGCACAATATCATCAGCATATAAGAGCAGAGGTATCCAAGTGCCAGCCAACTGGGCTCCTCTGTCCCCTCGTGTCCCAATATAATCAGAGATCTCATCAATGTATAGTCCAAATAGAGTCGGAGAGAGCGGGCAGCCCTGTTTCACCCCTATAGTGGAGTGTACTGGCTGGGAGAGACCCTCTGAAGTCTGCACCTGCCCAACTACTGTCTCATAAAGTGCCATAATACCCCAAATGAGCTCACATGGAACCCCCAAGTCTTGCAGCCTGTGCATCAGTCTAGCTCTGGGCACTGTGTCATAGGCCTTGCGGAAATCCACAAAGCCACAGTAGATCCTCCTCCCATGTGCTCTGCCCTCCTCAATGATAGCCCTGAGGGTAAAGATATGATCCAAAGTAGAGAATCTCCTCCTGAAACCGGCCTGTCCCTGAGCTCAGACCCCTTGTCTCTCTGCCCATCTGCTGAACTGATGCTCAAGAGTAGAGGCATATAGCTTGGGCAGCAAGTGACCAATCATAATGGTGCGGTAGTTAGTCGGCAGGCTCGGATCTCTAGACTTGAGTACCGGCACAATCGTGGAAGTACTCCAAGTCCCAGGAAACCCCTTGTCTCTCTGCCCATCTGCTCAACTCATGCTCAAGAGTAGAGGCATATAGCTTGGCCAGCAAGTGACCAATCATAATGGTGCGGTAGTTAGTCGGCAGGCTCGGATCTCCAGACTTGAGTACCGGCACAATCATGGAAGTACTCCAAGTCCCTGGAAACCCCTCACACATGGCTCTATTAAAAAGCTAGCAAGTGTGCAATCATATCTCTAGCATGTATGAAATGCTCGGCTACAATGCCCTCATGATCCTGTGCCTTCCCTGTATGCAATCTGTTTTGATGGTCCTCCTCACCATCTCTGCTGTGAAGAAGGTAGAAGTGGGTGGACAAGGCTTTGGAGGGTTCGGTAGTGGTGGCTGCTCTGGTACTGTGTAGAGGGAGGCTGCATACTCGCCCCATGTATCTGGAGAGGTAATGGCCGGAGGCGGGGGGTGCACTCTAAGCAATCTCGAGGCCTCCCCAGAATCCTAACTTAAAAACAACTGATAGATGTCTCTCTCCAGCCGAGCTAAGAATGCTCTCTTCTTCCGCCGAATGAGGGATCGGAAGATGATGCGTGACTGTCTATATGTAGTAACACCTGTGGCCACCTCTCTCTGTAGCCGGGCTCTGAACTCGCTACAGTCATCATCATACCAACTATTCTGGGGCATGCTCCCAAGACGTGGTCGTACTGTGGGCTGCGTGTGTGGGAAGGCTGTCGCTGCAGCTGTATGTAAAGCCTCTGTCAGGATCTGTGTGAGCTCTGCTAATGGCTTGTGTGGATCCTCTGCACTCAACAAGGTGTAGATCTCTGCGGTGTATACTCCATCAGTCTCTCTACAGAAGGTATATCTCGGGTGATAGGAGGACTGCCCAACATGGCGGCGGGTACTATAGTGGAAATCCATCGTAAAGGAGAGAAGTGCATGATCCACCGTAACTCCGATGGGCCTGGGGCCAATAGCAAAATCCTGGATAGTCGGGATGAAGGTTGGCGAGGCTAAAACATAATCCACTGTGCTGGCCCCATGTCTGTGTGGAAAGCAAGTAAAGCCACTGGCAAGTGGATATCTCTCTAGGCCATTTAAAATGGCCAGCCCATGTGCAGTCCCCATCTCCAAGAGGTATCTCCCATACTCAGTACACTCCACCTCATCCTGTGATCTCCGGGTCAAACACATCTCCTCCACATCTCTCTCTCTCAATTTCTCCTCCGAAGTGTCAAAGAAGGAGGTCTGGTACTGAGCCGTTGGAGCATTAAAGTCCCCAAGTATGATAACATCTCCCTCCCTGGAGAACTCCCATATGTCCTCATCTAGAATCATATATGGAGATTGCCCCTTGGGTGCTGCATAATGAGATGTGCTGGGTGGAAAGTAACATATAGCAATGTATAGGGGTCTACCCTCATTTGCCCTTACTCTGACCCACATGTACCTCGCGTTCTCATCACGGCGGATAACATGGATGAGTGGCTGAAGCTCCTCTCTAAAAAGAACTGCAACTCCTTCGGATCCGCGAACACCATGCTTCGAACGGGCGTCCTGTCTACAAGTCATCTCCCATCTGTATCCCGCCACTCTGCGTAATGTGCTGCCTGCGGCCTGATGTGTCTCCGAGTAGAAGATGATGTCCCTATCTCTGAAGCTGTCCTCAAAGGCCCCCACATCCAGTCTCAATGCTCCGTTGCAGTTCCTTACTGCAAGTCTCAGACTGGTCCCATAGGTCTCGCACCGTCAGGTGGTGCGTCTCTCTAGTATCACCACTCTGCCTCCTCTGTAAAATGCTAGCTTCCCTTTTTCTCTGGCTGCCCTAATCTCCGGCATGCACTCCCTCATATGTGCTAGCTGTGCCAAGGTGAGGTCATCTCCTAAAAAGATGCCCGTTTTCTTAAGGGCGGAGCGCTTGGCCAAGAAATCCTTCTTGGCCTCCAAGGTGGGAAAGCGTAAAATGAGAGCTCTCTCCTTCGAGCTCTCTCCTCCGTTCTTGTCTTTCTTGCCCACTCTCCAAGCCCCCGTGTGTGTAGGCCTCGAAATGCCCATGCGTGTGTATAAATCTTTGGCTTCCTCCTCTACATTGTCACTCTCCTTAAGCCCCGTGATCCGCACATGAAGCTCCCTTGTCTTTCTTCTTTGTTCCTCCTCAATGGTTAGGTTGATAATCTTCGAGGTAGATGTGCTTTCGCCCTCCTTGTTCTTTCCTTTCTTGACCACTTCTATCCATTTCTCCGCTTTATCTACTTGCTTTTGCATCTTGGTGAGCACCTCCACCCACGAGGAGGTCTCCTGGGCTTTCTTTTCTTCTCCCTCTTGAAGTGTTCTCACTTGGGCCTTGATGGTGTTCAGCTCCTCCATCATGACGGGTTGAATTTCACCTTCCTCGAGCTTATGTTGAGCACGTGCTTCTTCTATCTGCTTGTTGAGATTTTCGATCTCTGCATCTTGGGCTGCTATCCGCACTTCAAGCTTCTTGACTTTGTCAAGAAGGCTCCGGTTGACCTTATTAATTGCATTGTCCGTCTCTTTCTTGTGTTGTTGGATGGCTGCCTTGATCAGGTCTTCAATGTCGATCCTCTCCATCTTGTCTTGGGCTGAAAAAGGCTGGTTTCGGGTTAAAAATTAATTAACCCTTGGCCATAGGAAGAGCTGTGTGCTTGACTGCAGTGCTTCCCACAGAGAGAGAGGCCAGAGGGGGGGCTGTTGCGAAGAGAGAGAAAGATATGCAGCAGGCGGGGGAGAGAGAAAATGAAATGAAATGAAATGTTATATTAACGTCTTCAAAAGGCCAAAGTGACCTATGAGACCAATGTTACAACCATGTGACATCTGATACATTGACTGGAAAAGAAAAGAAAGAACTAAGTATCTAGCCCCACAATACATTAGTAGGGGGGGCATCCGGAAGCAGCAACTAGGGAGAGTGGCAAGCTAATGCTATTGATCAAAATGGGGTACATGAGTACATGGATACATGAATGTGGGGGAGTACAAAAGTGATAGTGACTACAACAGTATATGGCTGGAGTCGTAATCATCCTAGGAGCTCTATCATGGGTCTCTGCCGGATGGCGTGCCAGAGAGAGAGAAAGAAAGAAAGAAAGAAAGAAAGATTTTATTAACGTCTTCCAAAAGACCGAACTCGGCCTATGAGACAAATCAGAGTGAGAGAGAGAGAGAGAGAGAGAGAGAGAGAGAGAGAGAGAGAAAGAGAGTTATGTTGCTGAGCAAGGGCGGGAAAGGGAATCAAGTGAGAGAGAGAAATGAAATGAAATGATATATTAACGTCTTCAGAAGGCCAAAATGACCTATGAGACCAAAAAGGTTACAACAATTGGTGGATCTGATACAATGTCTGTGTAAGGAAAGCTAAAAACAACTAAACAACTAACTGAAACTGAAACAACTATGAGAGAGAAAGAAAGAAAGAAAGATACATTAACATCTACGAGAGCCCAAAGTCGGCCTATGAGACAAAAAATAATACAACTGTGTTCTTCCGGTCATCGGAAGAAAAAAAAAAAGTGTGCATGTGTCTGGATACAATTGCGAATCATCATGGATCGGTGGAGCCCATATACAAACAATATAAGGGGGACGAGGATGTGGATGGAGTGCTAAGGCAAGATGCATCTCTATATGCTGAAGGGGTAGTACAAGCATGCTATGCAGATCTATGTCTAACTCCATCCAGTGCCATAAGAGGGATATAAGATATCATACATCGCTGATGCTGAGGCTGTGAATGGCATGAACCTGTACCCTGAGTCTGAATGAAAGCGAGCTAGCCTCTCCTGTGTCTCCATCTGGTGTCTCATTCGGATAGCTGCTATCTCTCGGTGACGGAGTCGGGGTGCTCTATGTCCAGTTTGTCTAGGTCTCCTCCTGGCTCTCAATTCCTGTGCTCTCTGTGCGGTCACCCCACGTGGTACATCAGCTGGCACTGGCATAGCTCTTTGGAAGAAATTTGTGAGCTGGGACTGTCTCCCACCCCTAGTGGGAGCGGGTGTCTGGAGGAGTCTCTCTCGAGAACTATGAAGCTCTAGTAGTAGTCTGCCAAGCTGTCGCTGGTCCGAGGCCTCCATCAACTGATGTAGTGAAGAGTGCTCCTCAAACAATCCTGCATATCTATCTCTGACCCCCTGGTGGGCTCTACATCTACATACAAAGTGATCCTCAGTCTCCACCTCCTCGCGGCACAATCTGCATATACGCTCAGCTCTGGGAACCCTGCTGCTCTCCCAGCCTCTATCTCTAGCTGATGTGATGAGACTCGTAGCTGTCCAATAGCAACGCGAGAGCTGTGTGGCATGTATACATCCATATACCGCGGTCGATGTATAAACCCATCCCTTGAGATGCTCATAAAGTGGTCTCTGTAATACAGCATCTTCGGTGGTAGTGGGCTCTCTGGTGCTGTTCATGTCTCCTGTATGTAGCGCTGCCATATGTCCTATCTCATCACTTTGTTCCTCTCATTGAGAAAGAGGTAACCCCGTGGAGCAGACTGATCATACTGAAAAGGTGGCAACCGCTCAATGTCTATCCCATGATGTGAGAACCACTGTACGATCTGTGCATACCAAGATCCAGTGTGTCCAGCCTCGGCCAGCTGTCTAGATGCCTCAAAAGCTCGGCGGGATAATCTCTCCGTGGGCATCTCCCTCATGCTGTATATAGAGGAGATCGTCTGGAACAATGCCTCCACTACCATAGGTGGTGCAGCAAACTCAGCTCGAACAATGTCGTGCGGGACGGATGGTTTGCTGCGTATCATCCTCGAGAGCATGAAGATCTGTGGTCTCTCCAGTTGTACCCATGTGGAGCTGCAAGCCCTGGTGCCCAAACCGCTGCTGCATACATCAAGGCTGGTGTCACTAATGTATCAAAGAGCCACCCCTTCGTGCGGGGTTCCTGAAAATGTGCCTGATGACACTGACGCTCAAGGCCAGCAAGAGCTGCATACCCTCGGGTCACTCTGTCTCGGACTGCCTGAGCCATGGAGAAGCATCTAGCTGAGCTAGTAAATGTGATGCCAAGGTAAACATAAGAGCTTACCACCTCGACCAGCCCTCCTGCTAATGTGAGAGTAGTGTGGCTCCTGACTGCGGGTGAAGTGTGGAAGATCATAACCTTGGTTTTCCCAAGGTTCACTGTGAGCCCCTGCTGTACGCAGAAGTCATCAAGAGCCACAAGGTGTCTTTGAAGCCCAACCTGCGTGTCGGATACCAAGACGATGTCATCTGCATAAAGCATAACATGGACAGTAATACCTGATAGCTCAACCCCAGAGCCTCCTCCCTGTGTGATGTAATCGACCACCTCTTCAATATAGAGCCCAAAGAGCGTGGGGGAGAGCGGGCACCCCTGCTTCACACCAATGATGCTAGCAACTGTGTCGGACAAGCCTCCTGGGCATCGGACTCTCCCAAAGACCTGCTCATATGGCCTGTATATGCCCCACATCATGTCTGAAGGTATGCCTAGTGTCTATAGTCGCCGAAAGAGGCGCTCTCTGGGCACAGTATCAAATGCCTTGCGGAAATCCACAAAGCAACAATAGAGCCGTTGCCTCCGTGCCTTGGCCTGATCAATCAGGCACCTCAATGTAAAAATGTGGTTGATGGTCGAGAAGGCTCGACGGAAGCCTGCCTGGCCTGCTGCTCTCAATCCCCCAACCTCTGCATGAGTGCTCAGCTCTGCCTCCAAAACTGCCCCGTATAGTTTGGCCAATATATGGCCAATCATGATGGTCCTGTAGTTCGCGGGGTCTAGTACATCTCCCTCTTTGTGGATCGGCACAATAGTGTGCATCGTCCACTCAGCCGGAAACCCCTTTGACAGAGCTCTGTTGAAGAGATGAGCAAGAAATGGTCCCAATGTATCAATAGCATAGATGAGATGCTCTCCATGTAATCCTGTATGATCTGTCGACCGTCCATGTTGGAGTCGGCATATGGCCCTCCTAACCATAGGTGGGGTGAAGAAGGTGGAGACTGTGGAGCATGGCTCTGTGGGCTGTGGTATAGGGGGCTGTGCAGGCACATCATAAAGTCTATCTGCATATGTCTGCCAGGTCTGAGGATCGGCAATAGGTGTGGGAGGACGGGGCTCTCTGAGTCTCCTCCAAGCAGCAGCAGCATCTCTGCTCATGAGCATGTGATATGTGTCCCAATACTAAACCTCCTCATAAGCTCGCTGCTTACGGCGAGTGAGAGTATGCATCCTCCTGCCTGCCTGCCTTTGGGTGATCTCCCCGCGAGCCCTCTGCACTCGGAGACTGTGGTAAAGGTTTGTGCACTCATCATCATACCATCGGTTCTGGGGCATGCTCCCAGATGTAGGTGGGCGTCCTGTCTGTATGTGGTATGGGAAACTCCTCGTGGCTGCGGAGTGCAGTACATGTGAGAGCTGGGAGGTGAGCATGGCCATGGGTGCCGATGGATCTAAGGCAAATAGCTGATCATGAACATGATAGTCGTACACCTCAGCTAGGTCCTGAGTGAAGTGAAAAATAGTGCGTGGTGGCTGTATGATGGGTGGGTGGGTCTCCAGTAAGCTCCTGAAAGTGAGGGATAGGTATGTATGATCCGCCCCAATGGGGCATGGTGGTACGGTGAAGTGAGACACCATATCTGCTGCCTCTCGGGATCCCATCACATAATCCACTGTACTACTGTCGGCTCCCACTCGAAAGCAAGTCAACCCACCTGAATCTGGCCACCACTGAGTCATCGCGTTATAAATAACGAGATGGTGTCGGGCCCCAAGCTCCAGCAAATGTTGCCCATATCCAATGCTGTCAGCTCCTTCGTCAGCGGAGATCCGAGTGGTCCCTGTATCCTCTGTAGCTAGCGGCTCTAGTCTCAAAGGATCCTCGTAGTCATAGATCTCGCACTGTCGGCTCTGAGTCCGTGCATTGAAGTCCCCCATCAAGAAGACTTCTCCCAGTGTCGAATAGTGTAAGATCTCCTCAGATAAGACAGAGTATGGAGACTCACTAGCCTTTCCTCCACCTGGCTCCTCGGTGGTGGCAAACCGCGACCCCTTGGAGGAAAGTAGCAAAGGGCGATATAAATCCATGTGGTCTCCGAGAGACGTAAGCGAATCCACATGTATCTCGCCTCCGAGTCTCGTGCTACGACTCGAACATGCTCATGTAACCCATGCCTGAAAAGCACTGCAATACCTCCCGAACCTTGGGAGGTGGCTTGTCTCATCCCTTGTCGGTGAGCTGACTCCCACTGATAGCCCTCAATCCGTGGTAAGCCCCTCTCCGGGCTCTCATGTGTCTCTGTCATCAAGATGATATCCCGGCCCTCCATCACCTCCTCAAGTCTCCCTGGATGTGTCCATAGGACTCCATTACAATTCGAGATTGCTATGTGTATCTCTTTGTCTTCATGTTGTTTCCTCCGTGTCTCATAGGCCAGATGGCGCTATTCGACCCTCTTTCCATCAATGTAGATGTGACCATCCCTATAATGTGCCTTCTTCCCTTCTTTGCGTGCCGCCTTGATCTTTGGCATGCATAATCTTCTGTGCTCCAGTTGCATCCATGTGAGATCATCATCGAAGTAGATGGGGTCCCCTAGCAAGCTCCTCAAGATAGCCCGTCTTCTCATAAAGCTCATCCTACTCTCCTCGTCCGGGAACTGTAGCACTAAGGCCTTGCCTTTGGTGGAGTCCTTTGGGGTTGTCCTCCATACTCTAGTGAATGGGAGCGGCTCATCCTCCTTTAGTCCTAGCTTGGTACATAGGTTCCGCCCGTCAATCTCGGGCGTGGAGGTAGTGCTCTCTGGTATCCCTGTGTGACTCGGATGTTGAGGCGCCGGATCCGTCGCATCTTCTCTTCATCAAGAGTAGACTGCATCATGTGTACATCTTCTTGTACCTCCTTCTTGATGTTCTCCTTCATCACTTGTACATCTTCTTGCACCTCCTTTTTGATGTTCTTCTTCATCACTTCTACCCATCCTTCGCGGGCCGCCTCCATTTTCCCCTCGATTGTGTGGGTGAGGGTTTTGGTGATCTCTTCTTTGATTGCCTCTTTGTCCACCTCAAGAGTCTCTCCTTTCTCTCGTGGACGATCGCGTAAGGATGCCAGTTCGCCCTTCAAAAGCTTGATTTCCTCCTGCATGGCGACCTTTTCCTTCTCCCACTGCTCCAAAAGACCGAACTCGGCCTATGAGACAAATCGGTGTACCTGTATGGGGTATCCTCTGTCATCCCAACAAAATGAAAAACTATTGAACTAAAAAGCTGATCTGGGTGTGCAATAAGCTTGTCTGTTCAGAGGAGATTATGCATTATTCTACACTAGGGGAGGTATTTCGTACGGGTGACTTCAATGCCCACACACAGAGCAGAAAGTGTGAGGTGTATGACTATGATGACATGGAGATCCTCGACCCTGTGGATCCAGAGGAGATAGGGGCTAGTCGGGCATTAGAGGACACTGGACCAGACAGAGGACATTATGGGGACCACTTACTAGAGTTGGGAGCCAGGCATCGTCTCGTTATTTATAACAGGATGCTACAGTGGCCGGGATCAGGAGGGCTGACATGCTTCCCACATGGGGGTCATACACGGACCGGAGACACGGTGGTAGACTACATTATGGGGTCTTTGGAGGCATCACAGCTTGTCACCTTATTCTCCATCCCACCTCGTCCTATTGGGGCAGATCATACATACTTGGCATTTTCACTAGCCGGATCACTAGTATCACGAACCCCCCACATACCGACGCCACAAACTACCATCGACTTCACACATGACTTGACAGACATATACACTAGCAGAGTAGAGGATGGGCTCCTACTCATGGATCCCTTGGCACCTATGGATACCATTACAGCCCAACTGGCATCACTCCTACACACATGTGCATTACAGAGAGAGTGTGTGAAAGAGAGAAAGCGCAGGCGACGGGGAGAGAGATGCGAAGGCGACGAGAGAGAGAGAGAGAGAGAGAGAGAGAGAGAGAGAGAGAGAGAGAGAGAGAGAGAGAGAGAGAGAGAGAATGAAATGATATATTAACGTCTTCAAAAGGCCAAAATGACCTATGAGACCAAAAAGGTTACAATAATTGGTGGATCTGATACAATGTCTATGTAAGAAAAGCTAAAAACAACTAAACAACTAACTGAAAAACTGAAACAACTATGAGGAAAAGTACGGTACTAGGAGCTCCTAATGGATAACATTTGGGAGGAAAATTCCAACAACAAAGGTAAGCATCATACACATCACTATCCAAATATGTCTCTCATCGGTCGATGGCGGATATCCTCAATGTCCTCCATGGTGAGTACTCTGACTGGACGTCTCCCATGCCATGCCAGTATGGTCGTGATCCTCTGTTGTAGTCTCCGCCGGTGTCGAGATGGGCCTCTCATCTTGGGGCGCCTGGACCGCCCCAACTCTATAGCCCGATCAATCAGTGTACCTCTGGTGCGGCTATACTCTAGGGCTAGCTGCAATTCCTGTTGGCCTGACTGCTCAATCTCTGGTCGAAAGAAGTCTGTAATCTGCCGCTGTAGGTGTCTCTCCCTCTCTGATCCCCTTCCTCTCAAGAGACTCTCTCTATGTCTACGAAGCTCCAACAAGTAAAATCTGAGGCATCTCTGATCCTGGTATCTCATGACTCTAGAAAGTGGTCCGAAACCCTCTCTGAACAGGCAGTGAAAACGGCCTCGTATCTCATAATATACTGGACAGTGACATATGTAATGTAACTCTGTCTCTGGCTCCATCTGGCACAGCTGACAAATCCTGGCCTCAGCTGTTACTCCTCTGAATCTGCCAGTCTCAATCTCTAGCTGGTGTGAGGATGGCGCATGTGACCAATAGCACACCGTACCCCATGAGAAAGATGAGTATCCATGTAGCTGGGTCTAATCACAAACCCATCTTGCGTGAGCTGGAGAATATGATCTCTATAGAAAGCCATCTTCGTACCAAGATCGTGTGTCGGCTGTATCCATGCCCTCATAGTGTCCAGTTGAATCAAGTCCTGCCTGATAAGTCTGGTAATCTCTGCCCGTGTGAGAGAGAGGGAGGGTGCATCCAGGGAGTACTGAAATGGAGGTAGCCTCTCTATACTAAAGCCATGCAGCTGGAACCAAGCTGTCATCTGTGCATACCAACATGATCCGTCTCCCTGTGATGCCAACTGTCGTGAAGACTCGAGGGCTAAGCGAGCATATCTGTCTCTAGGGAGTCGGGGTGCTCTATGTCTAGTCTGTCTAGGTCTCCTTCTGGCTCTCAATTCGTCTGCTCTCTGTGCAGTCACGCCACGTGGTACATCAGCTGGCACTGGCATAGCTCTCTGGAAGAAATTTGTGAGCTGGGACTGTCTCCCACCCCTAGTGGGAACGGGTGTTTGGAGGAGTCTCTCTCAAGAACTATGAAGCTCTAGTAGTAGTCTGCCAAGCTGTCGTTGGTCCGAGGCCTCCATCAACTGATGTAGTGAAGAGTGCTCCTCAAACAATCCTGCATATCTATCTCTGACCCCCTAGTGAGCTCTACATCTACATACAAAGTGATCCTCAGTCTCCACCTCCTCGTGGGACAATCTGCATATCCGCTCAGCTCTGGGAACCCGTGCCGCTCTCCCAGCCTCTATCTCTAGGTGATGTGATGAGACTCGTAGCTGTCCAATAGCAACGCGAGAGCTGTGGGGCATGTATACATCCATGTACCGCGGTTGATGTTTAAACCCATCCCCTGAGATGCTCATAAAGTGGTCTCTGTAATACAGCATCTTCGGTGGTAGTGGGCTCTCTGGTGCTGTTCATGTCTCCTGTATGTAGCGCTGCCATATGTCCTATCTCATCACTTTGTTCCTCTCATTGAGAAAGAGGTAACCCCGTGGAGCAGACTGATCATACTGAAAAGGTGGCAACCGCTCAATGTCTATCCCATGATGTGAGAACCACTGTACGATCTGTGCATACCAAGATCCAGTGTGTCCAGCCTCGGCCAGCTGTCTAGATGCCTCAAAAGCTCGGCGGGATAATCTCTCCGTGGGCATCTCCCTCATGCTGTATATAGAGGAGATCGTCTGGAACAATGCCTCCACTACCATAGGTGGTGCAGCAAACTCAGCTCGAACAATGTCGTGCGGGACGGATGGTTTGCTGCGTATCATCCTCGAGAGCATGAAGATCTGTGGTCTCTCCAGTTGTACCCATGTGGAGCTGCAAGCCCTGGTGCCCAAACCGCTGCTGCATACATCAAGGCTGGTGTCACTAATGTATCAAAGAGCCACCCCTTCGTGCGGGGTTCCTGAAAATGTGCCTGATGACACTGACGCTCAAGGCCAGCAAGAGCTGCATACCCTCGGGTCACTCTGTCTCGGACTGCCTGAGCCATGGAGAAGCATCTAGCTGAGCTAGTAAATGTGATGCCAAGGTAAACATAAGAGCTTACCACCTCGACCAGCCCTCCTGCTAATGTGAGAGTAGTGTGGCTCCTGACTGCGGGTGAAGTGTGGAAGATCATAACCTTGGTTTTCCCAAGGTTCACTGTGAGCCCCTGCTGTACGCAGAAGTCATCAAGAGCCACAAGGTGTCTTTGAAGCCCAACCTGCGTGTCGGATACCAAGACGATGTCATCAGCATAAAGCATAACATGGACAGTAATACCTAATAGCTCAACCCCAGAGCCTCCTCCCTGTGTGATGTAATCGACCACCTCATCAATATAGAGCCCAGAGAGCGTGGGGGAGAGCCGGCACCCCTGCTTCACAATGATGGTGCTAGCAACTGTGTCGGACAAGCCTCCTGGGCATCGGACTCTCCCAAAGACTTGCTCATATAGCTTGTATATGCCCCACATCATGTCTGAAGGTATGCCTAGTGTCTGTAGTCGCCGAAAGAGGCGCTCTCTGGGCACAGTATCAAATGCCTTGCAGAAATCCACAAAGCAACAATAGAGCCGTTGCCTCCGTGCCTTGGCCTGATCAATCAGGCACCTCAATGTAAAAATGTGGTCGGTGGTCGAGAAGGCTCGACGGAAGCCTGCCTGGCCTGCTGCTCTCAATCCCCGAACCTCTGCATGAGTGCTCAGCTCTGCCTCCAAAACTGCCCCGTATAGTTTGGCCAATATATGGCCAATCATGATGGTCCTGTAGTTCGCGGGGTCTAGTACATCTCCCGCTTTGTGGATCGGCACAATAGTGTGCATCGTCCACTCAGCCGGAAACCCCTCTAACAGAGCTCTGTTGAAGAGATGAGCAAGAAATGGTGCCAATGTATCAATAGCATAGATGAGATGCTCTTTGTGTAATCCTGTATGATCTGTCGCCCGTCCATGTTGGAGTCGGCAGATGGCCCTCCTAACCATAGGTGGGGTGAAGAAGGTGGAGACTGTGGAGCATGGCTCTGTGGGCTGTGGTATAGGGGGCTGTGCAGGCACATCATAAAGTCTCTGTGCATATGTCTGCCAGGTTTAAGGATTAGCAATAGGTGTGGGAGGACAGGGCTCTCTGAGTCTCCTCCAAGCAGCAGCAGCATCTCTGCTCATGAGCATGTGATATGTGTCCCAGTATTGAGCCTCCTGATAAGCTCGCCGCTTACGGTGGGTGAGAGTATGCATCCTCCTGCCGGCCTGCCTCTCGGTGATCTCCCCGCGAGCCCTTTGCACTCGGAGACTGCGGTAAAGGTTTCTGCACTCATCATCATCCATCTGGGGCATGCTCCCAGATGTAGGTGGTTGTCCTGTCTGTATGTGGTATGGGAAACTCCTCGGGGCTGCGGAGTGCAGTACATGTGAGAGCTGGGAGGTGAGCATGGCCATGGGTGCCGATGGATCTAAGGCAAATAGCTGATCATGAACATAATAGTCGTACACCTCGGCTAGCTCCTGAGTGAAGTGAAAAACAGTGCATGGTGGCTGTATGATGGGTGGGTGGGTCTCCAGTAAGCTCCTGAAAGTGAGGGTTAGGTATGGATGATCCGCCCCAATGGGGCATGGTGGTACAGTGAAGTGAGACACCATGTCTGCTGCCTCCCGGGATCCCATCACATAATCCACTGTACTACTGCCGCCTCCCACTGGAAAGCAAGTCAACCCACCTGAATCTGGCCACTGAGTCATCGCGTTATAAATACAAAATCCTGGATACTCGGGATGAAGGTTGGCGAGGCTAAAACATAATCCACTGTGCTGGCCCGAGAGAGAGAGAAATGAAATGAAAAGTTATATTAACGTCCTCAAAAGGCCATAATGACCTATGAGACCAAAAAGTTACATCATGGTGTATCTGATACGATGTCTAGATTAAAAAAAACCAGAAAATGAAAAATAAAGATGATACTACTAGCACCTATAAAATGAAAGTGGAACTGGAAGGTAAACAGAAACCCTTATAGGGTGTGAGGGGGGGGGTATGCTATGGAGGTGAGTGGAGTACAGTGGGGATACAATATCATGTGGGACGCGGAGAGAGAGAGAGAGAGAGAGAGAGAGAGAGAGAGAGAGAGAGAGAGAGAGAGAGAGAGAGAGAGAGAGATATGAATGAAATGAAATGAAATATTAACGTCTTCAAAAGGCCAAAGTGACCTATGAGATCAAAGTTACAACCATGTGACATCTGATACACTGTCTGGAAAAGAAAAGAAAGAACTAAGTATTCAGCCCCACAATACATCAGTAGGGGGGGCATCCGGAAGGAGCAACTAGGGAGAGTGGGAAGCTAATGCTACTGGTCAAAATGGGGTACATGAGTACATGGATACATGAATATGGGGGAGTACTAAAGTGACAGTGACTGGACATAGCAAGAGCCCTCACAGGAGTTGGGGACGAAGATGGCTTTCTATAGAGACCATCTTCTCCGCACCACTAAGGATGGCTTTATACTTGGACCGAGCTACATGGATACCCATCTATCTCATGGATTGAGGTGCGCCATTGGGTAGATCCGCACCTCCTCACATCAGTTAGAGATAGAGACAGGCAGATTTAGAGGCATACCTCCAGGGGACAGGATTTGTCAGATTTGTTGGATAGAGCCAGAGACAGAGGAGCACTACATCTCTCGCTGCACAGCATATTATGAGATTCGAGGGCGCTACCATTGCCTTTTCAGAGAGGGATTTGGACCACTGGCTAGAGTCATGGACTATTGTGATCAGCGATGCTTGGGTTCTTATCTCCTCGAGATCCGCAGGCTCAGAGAGTTATTCATCAGGAGCAGACGCCAGACTGGAAGGGAGTCCACACAGAGACAGATTACTGACTTCTTTAGAGGGACTACCCGGGAGGACACACAGCGGACAGCCCAGCAGCAAGCACCCCGTGGGACTCTAGTTGAGAGAGCTATCCAGTTGGGCAGATCTAGACGCCCGAGGGTTCGCGGATCCTCACATCGGAGACGGTGCCTACACCGGAGGATTCAGAGCATCATTGCGAGGCATCGGGCTTGCCGACCACGCATCTCACTATGGCAGATATCCAGGCCATCCGGCAAAGACCCATGCTAGAGCTCCTAGGATGATTACGACTCCAGCCATATACTGTTGTTCCTTGTGTCCAACTGAATGAGGTCCTGTCTGATGACTCTACTAATATGAGAGAGAGAGAGAGAGAGAGAGAGAGCGAGAGAGCGAGAGAGAGAGATTAACGTCTACGAGAGGCCGAAGTCGGCTTATGAGAAAAAATAATACAACTGTGTTCTCCCGGTCATCGGAAGAAAAGAAAGAAAAGAAAAAGTGTGCATCTGTCTGGATACGACTGTGAATCATCATGGAGCGGTGGAGCCCATAAACAAACAATATAAAGGGGGGTGGGGATGTGGATGGAGTGCTAAGGCAAGATGCATCTCTATATGTTGAAGGGGTAGTACAAGCATGCTATGCAGATCTTTGTCTAACTCCATCCAGTGCCATAAGAGGGATATAAGATATCATGCATCGCCGATGCTGAGGCTGCGAATGGGTGAACACGTACCCTGGAGTCTGGATGAAAGCGAGCTAGCCTCTCCTGTGTCTCCATCTGGTGTTTCGTTCGGATAGCTGCTATCTCTCGGTGACGGAGTCGGGGTGCTCTATGTCCAGTGTGTCTAGGTCTCCTCCTGGCTCTCAATTCCTCTACTCTCTGTGTGGTTACCCCACGTGGTACATCAGCTGGCACTGGCATAGCTCTCTGGAAGAAATTTGTGAGCTGGAACTGTCTCCCACCCCTAGTGGGAGCGGGTGTCTGGAGGAGTCTCTCTCGAGAACTATGAAGCTCTAGTAGTAGTCTGCCAAGCTGTCGCTGGTCCGAGGCCTCCATCAACTGATGTAGTGAAGAGTGCTCCTCAAACAATCCTGCATATCTATCTCTGACCCCCTGGTGGGCTCTACATCTACATACAAAGTGATCCTCAGTCTCCACCTCCTCGCGGCACAATCTGCATATCCGCTCAGCTTTGGGAACCCGTGCCGCCGTCCCAGCCTCTATCTCTAGCTGATGTGATGAGACTCGTAGCTGTCCAATAGCAGTGCGAGAGCTGTGGGGCATGTCTTCATCCATGTACCGCGGTCGTTGTATAAACCCATCCCTTGAAATGCTCATAAAGTGGTCTCGTTAAATACAGCATCTTCGGTGGTAGTGGGCTCTCTGGTGTTGTCCATGTCTCCTGTATGTAGCGCTGCCATATGTCATGTATCATCAATCTGTTCCTCTCATTGAGAGAGAGGTAACCCCGTGGAGTAGACTGATCATACTGAAAAGGTGGCAACCGCTCAATGTCTATCCCATGATGGGAGAACCACTATAGCATCTGTGCATACCAAGATCCAGTGTGTCCAGCCTCGGCCAGCTGTTTGGATGCCTCAAAAGCTCGGCGGGATAATCTCTCCGTGGGCATCTCCCTCATCCTGTATATAAAGGAGATCGTCGGGAACAATGCCTCCACTGCCATAGGTAGTGCAGCAAACTCAGCTCGAACAATGTCGTGCGGGACGGATCGTTTGCTGCGTATCATCCTCGAGAGCATCAAGATCTGTGGTCTCTCCAACTGTACCCCTGTGGAGGTTGCAAGCCCTGGTGCCCAAACCGCTGCTGCATACATCAAGGCTGGTGTCACTAATGTATCAAAGAGCCACCCCTTCGTGCGGGGTTCCTGAAAATGCGCCTGATGACATCGATGCTCAAGGCCAGCAAGAGCTGCATACCCCCGGGTCACTCTGTCTCGGACTGCCTGAGCCATGGAGAAGCGTCCAGTTGAGCTAGTAAATGTGATGCCAAGGTAAACATAAGAGCTCACCACCTCGACCCGCCCTCCTGCTAATGTGAGAGTAGTGTGGCTCCTGACTGCGGGTGAGGTGTGGAAGATCATAACCTTGGTTTTCCCTAGGTTCACTATGAGACCATGCTGTGCGCAGAAGTCATCAAGAGCCACAAGGTGTCTTTGAAGCCCAACCTGCGTGTCGGATACCAAGACGATGTCATCTGCATAAAGCATAACATGGACAGTAATACCTGATAGCTCAACCCCAGAGCCTCCTCCCTGTGTGATGTAATCGACCACCTCATCAATATAGAGCCCAAAGAGCGTGGGGGAGAGCGGGCACCCCTGCTTCACACCAATGGTGCTAGCAACTGTGTCGGACAAGCCTCCTGGGCATCGGACTCTTCCAAAGACCTGCTCATATAGCCTGTATATGCCCCACATCATGTCTGAAGGTATGCCTAGTGTCTGTAGTCGCCGAAAGAGGCGCTCTCTGGGCACAGTATCAAATGCCTTGCGGAAATCCACAAAGCAACAATAGAGCCGTTGCCTCCGTGCCTTGGCCTGATCAATCAGGCACCTCAATGTAAAAATGTGGTCGATGGTCGAGAAGGCTCGACGGAAGCCTGCCTGGCCTGCTGCTCTCAATCCCCCAACCTCTGCATGAGTGCTCAGCTCTGCCTCCAAAACTGCCCCGTATAGTTTGGCCAATATATGGCCAATCATGATGGTCCTGTAGTTCACGGGGTCTAGTACATCTCCCGCTTTGTGGATCGGCACAATAGTGTGCATCGTCCACTCAGCCGGAAACCCCTCTGACAGAGCTCTGTTGAAGAGATGAGCAAGAAATGGTCCCAAAGTATCAATAGCATAGATGAGATGCTCTTTGTGTAATCCTGTATGATCAGTCGCCCCTCCATGTTGGAGTCGGCATATGGCCCTCCTAACCATAGGTGGGGTGAAGAAGGTGGTGACTTTGGAGCATGGCTCTGTGGGCTGTGGTATAGGGGGCTATGCAGGCACATCATAGAGTCTCTCTGCATATGTCTGCTAGGTCTGAGGATCGGTAATAGGTGTGGGAGCACGGGGCTCTCTGAGTCTCCTCCAAGCAGCAGCAGGATCTCTGCTCTATGAGCATGTGATATGTGTCCTAGTATTGAGCCTCCTCATAAGCTCGCCGCTTACGGCGGGTGAGTATGCATCCTCCTGCCTGCCTGTCTCTGGGTGATCGCCCCGTGAGTCCTCTGCACTCAGAGACTGCGGTAAAGGTTTGTGCACGCATCATCATACCATCGGTTCTGGGGCATGCTCCCAGATGTAGGTGGCTGTCTTGTCTGTATGTGGTATGGGAAACTCCTCGCGGCTGCGGAGTGCAGTACATGTGAGAGCTGGGAGGTGAGCATAGCCATGGGTGCCGATGGGTCTAAGGCAAATAGCTGATCATGAACATGATAGTCGTACACACATCGGCTAGGTCCTGAGTGAAGTGGAAAATAGTGCGTGGTGGCTGTATGATGGGTGGGTGGGTCTCCAGTAAGCTCCTCAAATTGAGGGATAGGTATGTATGATCCGCCCCAATGGGGCATGGTGGTACGGTGAAGTGAGACACCATATCTGCTGCCTCCTGGGATCCCATCACATAGTCCACTGTACTGCTGCCGCCCCCCATTGGAAAGCAAGTCAACCCACCTGAATCTGGCCACTGAGTCATCGCGTTATAAATAACGAGATGGTGTCGGGCCCGAAGCTCCAGCAAATGTTGCCCATATCCAATGCTGTCAGCTCCTCCGTCAGCGGAGATCCGAGTGGTCCCTGTATCCTCTGTAGCTAGCGGCTCTAGTCTCAAGGGATCCTCAAAGTCATAGATCTCGCACTGTCTGCTCTGAGTCCGTGCATTGAAGTCCCCCATCAAGAAGACTTCTCCGAGTGTCGAATAGTGTAAGATCTCCTCAGATAAGACAGTGTATGGAGACTCACTAGCCTCTCCTCCACCCGGCTCCTCGATGGTGGCAAACCGTGACCCCTTCGGAGGAAAGTAGCAAAGGGCGATATAAATCCATCTGGTCTACGAGAGGCGTAAGCTAATCCACATGTATGTCGTCTCCGAGTCTCGTGCTACGACTCGAACATGCTCATGTAACCCATGTTTGAAAAGCGTTGCAATACCTCCTGAACCTCGGGAGGTGGCCTGTCTCATCCCCTGTCGGTGAGCTGACTCCCACTGATCACCCTCAACCCGTGGTAAGCCCCTCTCCGGGCTCTCATGTGTCTCTATCATCAAGATGATATCCCGGCCCTCCATCACCTCCTTAAGTCTCCCTGGATGTGTTCGTAGGACTCCGTTAATAGTTCCAAACTGCTATGCGTATCTCTTTGTCTTCATGTTGTTTCCTCCGTGTCTCATAGGCCAGATGGTGCTATTCGACCCTCTTCCCATCAATGTAGATGTGAGCATCCCTATAATGTGCCTTCTTCCCTTCTTTGCGTGCCGCCTTGATCTTCGGCATGCATAATCTTCAGTGCTCCAGCTGCATCCATGTGAGGTCATCATCGAAGTAGATGGGGTCCTTGGCAAGCTCCTCAAGGTAGCCCGTCTTGTCATAAAGCTCATCCTACTCTCCTCGTCTGGGAACTGTAGCACTAAGGCCTTGCCTTTGGTGGAGTCCTTTGGGAAAGAAAGAAAGAAAGATAATTAGCGTTTGCAAAAGGCCAAAATTGGCCTATGAGACAAACAAGTAGAACAATGATGTTCCTCCAGTCATCAAGACAAAAATGTGAAGAGGAAAATGTGGAGTGAGAGAGAGACAGAGAGAAAATGAAATGATATATAACGTCTTCAAAAGGCCAAAATGACCTAGGAGACCAAAAAGGTTACAACAATTGGTGGATCTGATACAATGTCTGTATAAGAAAAGCTAAAACAACTAAACAACTAATGGAAACTGAAACAACAACTATGAGGAAAAGTAAGGTACTAAGAGCTCCTAATGGATAACATCTGGGAAGGAAATCTCCAGCAACAAAGGTAAGCATTATATACATCACTATCTAAAGATGTCTCTCATCGGTCGATGGCGTATATCCTCAATGTCCTCCATGGTGAGTACTCTGACTGGACGTCTCCCATGCCGTGCTAGTATGGTCCTGATCCTCTGTTGTAGTCTCCGTCGGTGTTGTTGTGTGTGTGTGTGTGTGAGAGAGAGAGAGAGAAATGAAATGAAATGAAATGAAATGTTATATTAACGTCTTCAAAAGGCCATAATGACCTATGAGACCAAAAGTTACATCATGGTGGATCTGATACAATGTCTGGATAAAAAAACCCAGAAAATGAAAAATAAAGATGATACTACTGGCACCTAGAAAATGAAACTGGAACTGGAAGGTACACTATGGAGGTACCTCCATCTCATAATATGTGCCGCATCGGACACTGGCGGATCTCCTCAATATCCTCTGTGGTCAGCACCCTGACTGGGTGTCTCGCATGCCTCGCAAGAATAATCCGAATCTGCCGCTGCAACCTCCGTCTATGCTGGGATGCCCTCCTCCGTGGTCGTGGGCGTCTGGACCACCCAAGCTCAATCGCACGATCAATCAGTGTACCCCTGGTGTGGGCGGTATCCATGTCCTGCTGCTGCTGTGGTCCATCTGGCGCAGTGATGGCCGGACTAAAGAAGTCTGTAATGTGCCTCTGAGTCTGGCTCTCTGTTCGCCTAAGCAGGCTATCTCTATGTCTCCGCAGCTCAAGCAAGAACAATCCCAAACACCTCTGGTCCTGGTACCCCATGACTCTGGAAAGTGGTCCAAAACCCTCTCTGAATAAACAGTGGAAACGACCACGTATCTCATAGTATGCAGTACAATGGCATATATAATGCAGCTCTGTCTCTGGCTCCCCATGGCATACTCGGCATATCCTGGCCTCAGCTGGTATACCTCTATATCGGCCAATCTCAATCTCAAGCTGGTGTGAGGATGTGCGAATCTGACCAATAGCACATCGTACTGCATGAGACAAGTGTACATCCATGTAACTGGGTCTGATCACAAAACCATCTGCTGTGAGCTGAAGAAAATGTTCTCTGTAGAAAGCCATCTTCGTGCCCAGCTCCTCAGTCGGCTGTATCCATGTCCTCCTAATGTCCAGCTGAACTAAATCCTGACGGATGAGTCTGGTAATCTCTGTCCGTGTAAGAGTGAGAGAGGGTGCCTCCAGAGAATACTGGAAGGGAGGCAATCTGTCCATGCTAAAACCATGTGCCTGGAACCAAGATGTCATCTGTCCATACCAACAAGCCGTGTCTCCCTGTAAAGCTAACTGTCGGGAGGACTCCAGGGCGAGGCGTGCATATCTGTCTCGGGGGAGATCCCACAAGCCATGTATGTAGGAGACTGATCTCGTAAGAGCCTCAATCACCAGAGGGGCAGCCGCCAGCTCTGCTCGAATAATCTCATGAGGTACCACAGCCTTGGCTCTAATAAGCCTAGCAATCATAGATACCAAAGGCCTCTCCATACCTCTCCACCCGCCTGCGCTGTGATGGCCCACTGAAGGTCCCCATATCTGCACTCCATAAAGCATAGCTGATGTCACTAGAGTGTCAAAAAGCCAGAGTTTTGTTCGAGGTTCCTGAAACTGAACCTGCGAACACATCCTCTCCAAACCACCCAGGGCTGCATGTGCTCTAGTCAATCTAGTCTCTGCTGCTCTCCTCATCGAAAACACTGGCCCACTGAATACTACCCCAAGATATGTATATGCATCTGTATACTCCACAATCTCCTGCCCATATGTAAATGTGGGAGCTGATCGCCTAACCCACTGTGGCGTGGTGTTAAACACCATAACCTTGGTTTTGCCAAGGTTGACAGACAATCCACTATCATGTGCAAACTCATGTAAAGCATCCAGATGACGCTGCATACCCTCAGGAGAGTCAGAGATCAACACAATATCATCAGCATATAACAATAGTGGGATCCATGTACCTGCTAGCTGGGCTCCTCTGTCCCCCAATCTCTCAATGTAGTCAGAAGCCTCATCCACATACATACCAAACAGTGAAGGAGATAACGGGCAACCTTGCTTCACTCCTATAGTGGAGTGAACCAAAGTAGAGACCCCCTCTGGGGTGCGTACCTGTCCTGCAACTGATCTGTATAAAGCCATAATTCCCCATATGAGAGAGAGAGAGAGAGAGAGAGAGAGAGAGAGAGAGAGAGAGAGAGAGAGAGAGAGAGAGAAGAAGAAGAAGAAGAAGAAGAAAGAAAGAAAGGAGGAAAGATATATCAAGCATTTACCAAAGGCCCAATGGGCCTATGAGACCAAAGAAAAGAAAGATATATTAAGCTTCTACTAAAGGTGAATTTGGGCATGTTCCTGGATTCATCTAGGTATATACATAAGCTTCTACTAAAGACCCAATGGGCCTATGAGACCGAAGTGATACAATAATATCCATGGCATATCTTATCATCGAATGGAAAAGAAATTACAAACAAACAAAACAGAGCTATCTCACTCGGGTGATACAAAACAGTCCATGGAATCTCATCATGGACAATTAGAGGAGCATCAGCCCCCAATTGATGGTATACCACTCTTCGAAAATAACAAGCATGGGGCCAATGAGTATGCCCGAGAGGTCTCCCTTAGCTATGTCATGTGGAAAGGTAGCGCGATGCAGTGGAGCATGTCTTGGAATTGGAGCTGATCAGGGATTCGTGGCCGACGTCCAAGGGGCTGGAGAAGTCGGGCACGCTGGCATAGTTGTTTCTTGTACCGGTACGAATGGGTTCGTACCGTACGGTATGCACAAGACGATATCGTACGGTACGAGTTTTTTTTTCCCCCAAAAAAAACCTTTTCCTTGAATTTTTTTTTCTAAATGCTTAAAAAAATATAGAAACCCTGCTTAATGAAGATCCCAAATGCTCGCAATACTTTGTAACTTTCGTGTCCACTTAGTATTCCATATGGGGTTGTTGAGAGACCTAAAAAATCTGGCAAGGTAGACTAGTAGTGTGCACTTGATTGGTAGGATGAGAGAATCTTGCTACGTCACTTGGAGATCCCTGGTATAGGTAGGCTAGACAATTAGATTCTCAAGTTATGTACGAGGGAGAAGATTTGGACATGGCCATCTTGATCTAGAGAGGAGTCCCTAAACTTATCACCCTAGATGCACTGCTCGTATTTGTGCAAGGACGGTCCCTTAGTCATAAACGCTACGCTGGGAGACCTTTGGTATTGCATTACCCATCCAGGTTCTTTTTTGGAGACAATCGGGAGACCCAACTAGGAGAGACACATATCCATGTTATGGTTCCTCAAGCACTGTAGACTCCTCCCCTCCCAACCTTCCCTCACATTCAAGCTTGAAGCTCCATAGGTTGTAAGTGTAAAAAATAAAAACCGTATTTTATCGTACGGTATGCGAAAATTTCATATCGTACCAAAAATTCTCGTACGGTATCGTATCGTACGGTATCGTATTTTCGTACCGTGACAACCATGCACGCTGGAATGCGGACGCCTTGTCGGAGGTAACTCCTCTCAGGCGAGCGGGGTCCGGAGCAGCTCGAGATGGTTCCACAAGATCCGGTGTCTTCCACCTCCTGGGTCCAAAAGGAGAGAAATGAAATAAAATGATATGTTAACGTCTCTAAGAGGCCATAATGGCCTATGAGACCAAAATTTAGAGTACATCTAAAGCCGGTGTCTCATCAAAGAGAACAACTAAATGAGACTAAAAAGTACAATAAACTGATTGTCCTACACTTAAGACTCCGAGATCATACTGAGTGGAAAATACTGGAAAATACTGAAAAATGTATATCAGGTAGATCCATGTATGCTGATCAGTTGAAGTGTTGCCCTCTCCTGAGATCAAGTATCTCCACCATGGAGCTGTCTAGAATGGAGAGGTCGTAGAAGCGAGCTAGGTGCCTCCGATGCCGAGCAATAATGGCTCTGATCTGGCGATGGTGAGGATGCCGTGGTCAGGATCCTGGTGAGCGTGGCCGGCGAGCACAACATAAGATAACTGCTCTATCAGTGGTGACTCCCTGGGAGCGTGGTCAGTGCCCTGATGGCCCAATGGAGGAGGTATCAGGAGGTGTGTGCCGGTGCCGGTGCCGGTGCCGAAGAAATCTATCAGGGTCCTCTGTCTAGGTACATCATGGCTCGGCCTCCTGTCTGCCAAGAGGGTTTCTCTGTGTCTCCTGAGCCCAAGTAGAAACAATCCTAGGCATCTCTGATCCTCAACTCCATGACCCTGCGTAACGGCCCAAAACCCTCTTGGAAGAGGTAGTGATATCTCCCTCGGATCTCATAGTAGACTGTACATCGGCAAATGTAGTGTTCCTCTGTCTCTACCTCCTGGTAGCATAGCTGACAAATGCGGTCATCCAAGATCTGATGCACATATCGCCTTGTCTCAATCCGCAGCTAGTGTGATGAGGTCCGGATCCGTCCAATGGCACAACGTATCCCATGTGATAGGTGTACATCCATGTACGCCAAGCGGGTGATAAAATCATCTGGTGAGAGGTGTAGAAAATGGCTCTTGTAATGAGCCATTTTCATCCCTAAGCGCTCAAGGGGCTAGTCCATGTCCTCTCTATGGCCACTCTGATGATATCCATCTTGATCATGCGGTTTTGCTCTGAGCGGGTGAGATCAAAAAATGGACAATCCAGAGTGTAGTGAAAGGGTGGTAGTGCCTCTATCCGCAAACCATGTAGGTCAAACCATGATCTCATCTGAGCGTACCAGCAATGAGTATCTTCATCCTCTGCCAACTGGATGAGGTCAATGCCAATTGGGAGTACCTCTACTGAGGGAGCTCCCATAGCCACTGTAAAAAGGTAACTGCTTGGAATAGGGCCTCGGTCACTACTGGTGGGGCACCCAACTCAGCCTGAACAATCTCATGTGGTACTACTGATTTGCTCCGAATCATGTGGGCAATCATCATAATCAGTGGTCTCTCCGTTTGCCTCCATCCCTCATCTGTCCCTGTCTGAGATCTCTGATGTATACTGGGTCCCCAAATTGGAGCTCCGTACAGGAGGGCGGTGGGACAAGCGTATCAAATAGCCGCAATTTGGTGCGTGGCTCCTAAAACTGTGTGTGCACACTACCCCCAAGGCTACATGCCCTCGAGCTAATCTAGCTGCTGCTGCCTCCTTCAGGGAGAAACGCGATCCTGTGAAAGTAACTCCCAAGTAGACATATGACCTGACGTACTCTACCGGCTCCCCTGAGAAAGTGAACTGAGGCTCTAATCTCGTCACCCATGCCTGTGTGGTGTAAAACACCATAACCTTGGTTTTCCCAAGGTTCACTGTCAGATCTCTATCCGCACAGAAAGCCTGTAATGCATCCAGGTGTCTCTGTAATCCCTCCGGAGAGTCTGAGATTAGAACAATATCATCAATATATAACAAGATGGGTATCAACGCCCCTCCCAGGCATGCCCCCGGGCCTTTCAATCTGTCTACATAATTAGAGACTGCATCAATGTACACTCCAAAGACGGTGGGCGATAGCAGGCATCCCTGCTTCACCCCTATCGTGCTGGTCACCCTATTAGATAGTCCGCCCTTGGAGCTCGGACTCTGCCTGTCACAAACTCATACAAAGCATATATCCCCCACTATATATCCTCAGGTACCTCAATGTCATGCAATCTGTGCATAAGCCTGGCACGTGGTACGGTATCGAAGGCTTTGCGGAAGTCCACAAAGCAGTAGTATATCCTTCTCTTCTGTGCCTTGCCCTCTTCAATAAGTGCCCGAAGTGTCAATATGTGATCCAAGGTAGTAAATCCTCTTCTGAAGCCAGCCTGTACATGTGCTCGATGACCATGCCTCTCTGCCCATCGGCTCAGCTCCGACTCCAATATAGAGCCATATGGTTTGGCCAAGTAATGACCAATCATGATCGTCCTGTAGTTGCTTGGTACCATGGGGTCCCCACTCTTAAAGAGTGGTACAATGATATGCTCTGTCCAGCTTGTCGGGAAACCCTCACAAATGGCAGGATTAAACACATGTACGATGAGCGGAGCCAAAGTGTCTCGTGCATATGAGAAGTGCTCTCCAACTAGCCCATCATGATCCTGTGCCTTTCTATTCTATAACGTGTCTTGCATCTAGCACCATCCGCATAGTAAAAAAGGTGCTGCTAGCCGGTCTAGCTCCCAGTGGAGGGGGGGTGGGGGGCTGTCCTGGTGCATCATATAGCTCTCTAGCATAAGTATGCCATACCTTAGGTGCAGTAATCGGAGTACCAGGCTGTCTCTCCTGAAACATCTTCTATGCCCTCTTGCTGTCCTTTCCCAGGAAGAGTTGGTACATCTCCTCCTCTAGCTTAGCCAGATAGGTTCGTTTCTTCCTCCGCACAAGGCGCTGAAAGATCATCCTGGCCTATCTATGCGTGTGAGACCCAATGGCAATCTCACGCTGTAGCTGTGCTCGTGTCTCACGACACTCATCATCATACCAAATGTTGTGTGGGGCAGTGCTGCGGGGGTGGGTGGAAGGGATCATAGTGCAGGGAAACGCATATGAGGCGGATGCATGTAGTACACTTGCCAATCCTCTGGTCATCTCGTCTAGAGGGCTATGCGGGTCTAAAGCGAACAAGCCATCGGATACTGCATCTCGGTAAACCCCAACTGTCTCACGTGTAAACTGATATCTCGGGTACCTAGGTAGATGAGTGGCTGGCCCATCTCTCGGGGATCTACCTACTAGTGTGAAACTTAGGTATGCATGATCGGCTGCTATGCCAATGGGCCTACTGGAAATCTTGAAACCCCGCACATCAGGTATCAATGAAGGAGATCCCATCAAGTAGTCCACTGTGCTCGCTCCCCCTTTAGAGTTCTAGTGTGTGTGAGCATCTGATCCATAGTTGCAAAAAAACGCGTTTCAAACTTTAGGCTACTCGTTTGAAACGTGCAAACGTTTCAAACGTTTGAAACGCGTTTTTTTGCTGGGCCAGTTTTTTTTTATGATAGAAAACGTACGATGCAGTATCTCCTGGCATTTCAGTTTTGAAAGTGACGCTTGAAAGAGACGTTTCCAGCCTTTGAAGTCTTCCAGGTTTGCTTGCACCCCTACCTACGCACCAGTCCTTCTCCCCCGGCCCCTACGCACCGTAGGTAACAGGTTTGTACTAACCCTAAATCCTGATTTTTTCTGATTTTGGACCAAATTTCAGATTTGAAATTTGGGCATTTTTTGCCAGGTTGCCTACATTGGTGCATGCACACCTTGCCTACGCACCAAGCCTACTCCTCCGGCCCCTACGCACCCTGCTTCTCAGGTTTTTAATAACCCTAAATGCTGATTTTTTCTGATTTTGGACCAAATTTCAGATTTGAAATTTGGGCATTTCTTGCCAGGTTGCCCAAATTTCTTCATTCATTCATCATGCCTCGGGCTAAGGATGCCATGTGGAACCACGTAACTCCTGTGAGCAGATATGGGGGTTCAGGCACAGAAAGGTGGAAATGCAATTTTTGTGCCAAAGTGTCAGGTGGGTCTATTATTAGGGTAAAGGCCCATTTTACAGGAGTAAGAGGGGAAGGCATTGGCCCTTGCAGTCAAGTACCAAGAGAGGTTGTAGCGTCTCTTCAGCAATGGAAGAGAGAACATGAAGCAGCAAAGGGAATTCAGCCTATTGATGATGATGTACAGGATACAGATTCTGTAGGTGATGTGTCCAAAAGAGCTAGGACAGAGGATGATTTGCAGAGTCAAGCAGATGATGTATCATGATTCATGTATATGAAAGTTGAATGTAGATTTTAGCATTAAACTGTACCAAACATAAATTTATGGACACCCCCCTAAAAAAAACCTGGAAAAAACACCTGAAAAAAAATTTGAAAAAAACTTTTAAAAAACTTTTGGAAATTTGTTTGAAACGTTTTTGAAACGTTTCAAACACGTTTCAAAAACGCGTTTCAAAAAACGTGTGGCAACTATGATCTGATCCTTGCAATCTCGATAAGCCATTGTATATGACCAACCCACGTGCACTCCCGAGTGTGAGAAAATGCTTTCCATAATCTGTAATCTCCCCCTCATCCTGTGTTGATCTCTGCAACCCTACATCCTCTGTCGTGATCTCCTGGTACATAGCCTCTTGAGTATCATACAGCTCTGTCTGGTCTGTGCCTGTAATTAAAGTCTCCCAATAGTAATATGTCTCCCATGCTAGCAAACCTATTGATATCATCATATAGTGGTATATAGGGCGACTCTCCTAATGGTGCAAACGTGGAGTGGGCTGGGGGAAAGTAGCATACCGCCACATATAGCTCGCGGAGCCCCTCTCTGCATATTCGGACCCACATGTACCTCGCATCTGCATCTCTATTATGTACCACATGTATTTTGTCACGAAGCTCCTCCCTGTAAAGTATTGCCACTCCACCAAATCCTCTGGTACCTCCCATTGTGCGTAGCTGAGGGCGGAAATCTGATCCCCATCTATAACCTCGTACGTTAGGAAGCCTCTTGTTTGTGCACTGATGGGTCTCCGTATACCATGGTTAGTTAGTACGAAAGGTACGATACGGTACGGTACGATAAAATACGGTACTAATTGGTACCTTAAAATTTTTTGAGGTACGGTACGATATTAGTACGTTTTTTAAAAAAAAAATACTTCCTAAACTTAAAAATTGTAGTCAAGAAGTTACAAAATAGTAGAACCATGAACATAATGTCATCATGCCATTAGAGTACAAAATTGCTACAAAAGGATAGGCCAAAAACTCATGGCATGGGCGACCGCCAACATGCGTACATACATGATACTACATACTACAATACATCATCGATGGGCTAGAAGGAGATAGATGCCCAATGCCTAGAGAGCTATAACATATCAAAAGTCTACATCATCACCAACATCTGCATGATCATCAACATGATCACTACTAGAGTGTCCATCAAGAGAGTTCTCTGAAGGGGACTCTTCGAAGGTGGACGAGACACTCTGGGGATCATTCTCGCTAAGTAGGTTGCCATCATCATCAAACAAGGGCTCTCTAGGCAGTGGGGTATCATCATGAGGGGCAATGGAATATCATCATGAAGGCGGGGATTGGAGCTCGAGGATCCCCACCTCACATATGTGCGAAGGCCACCCTTTGCCGATGCCGAAGGCGGAGGCCTATGAACTCCAACTGCTCGGGCCCCCGTCCATGCTGACTCCTGGTGCTGCGAGTATCTGCTGCCACAAGCTCACTATAGAGCTCCATGAAGATTGCCTCGTCCTCCTCATCAGGCAATATGATCGCTTGCCTAATATGGCAATGGCAAGTGCACATGCTGACAAACAGCTCCCTATAGGCTGCAAATGGCGATGAATGGCTCTCTAGAAGACTGAAATTGCTCCACACAACAGCAACAACAATAACAACAACGACGACCAAAAAAAAAATAAAAAAATAAAAAAAATCGTACGGTATCGTACGAATCCGTACGGTACCGTACCGTACAGCAAGTACGTACGATTTCAGTCGTACGATGTACGGAACTAAGCCTGCCGTATACATAGCAATATCATTGTCTGAAAGTATCCTCAAAGTATCCTGCATCTATTCTAAGGGCTCCGTTGCAATTCCACACCGTGAATCGCAAGGTCTCATAGGCCATGCACCGTCAAGCGGGCCTCCTCTCTGTAATGATGACTCGGCCATCTCTGTATAGCGCCCATTTCCCCTCTTTCCTTGCCTCAAGCACACGCGGCATGTGTTCCTTCGGGTGTGCTATCTGTGCCGGTGTAAGGTCCTCATCCAAATAAATCTTTTCCCCCTTAAGGGCCATCCTTATGGAGAGGAAGGCCTTCTTCTTCTCCCAGTCACCAAACCTGATGATCAATATCTTCACCCTGGTTTCATCTATGCCTACCCGCCATGCTCCGGTATTCGGTACATCAGTGGCTCCAATTTTTGTTTTGCAAGAGCTTTTGCATCCTCTTGGGGATTTCCCTTATCTTCCCATCCAACTACACGTACATGTAAGGCACGTGCCCATCTCTTGGCTTCCTCTTCCAATGTAGCATTCATCACCTCTACTTTATTGATTGGTGTATCCTTCTGTTTTTTTACTACTTCAATCCATGGGTTGACTTCCTCAATTTGTTTTTGTGGCACTAGCAATTTTAGCCTATGAATGCATTTCCTTCTCACCTGCAGCCACTTTTTCCTTACATGATTCCAAAGTGTTTTGCATTTCTGTGATGTCTTTTTCGCGGTCAGCCATACATGTCTTCAAAGTGCCTTCGTACGATGCAACTGTTGTGCCAATCTCTCCGAGCATGTCATCCTTCCATTTCTGCATCTCTTTTTTCATTTCCGTGTGCATCAAGGCTTGGGCTAATTCCATCTTAACCCGTACTTGGGCTTGCATTTCTTCCCTCATTTGGACATATATCTCTTCCTTCAGCGTTTCGTATATCACTTTCCTTTGGGCATGCATCTACTCGGTCCATTCCTTTGAAGCTCTTGTCACATGGTGTTCATCTTTGTCCTTATGTGAAGTTGTATCTCCTCATAAAGGGCCTCATCTCGTCAGGCCATCTTCGTAATCCTTCGTGAGCCAGGGGACATGATACCTTCCCTCCGTCTTCTACGGTAGGCATTTGGTGCCTTTGTGGGGGTGTGAGGTTGTCTCACCATCCTGTTCCCCCTTTAGGGGTTGAGACATGTTTTCCCCTACTAGTTGCTGCCTTGGCGACCTGGGCACAGGGTAGCGAGGCAGCCTACAGTGGCGAGCAGAGCAGAGCAGCGAGGCAGCCTACAGCGGCGGGCAGAGCAGAGCAGCGAGGTGGCCTTCGCCCAGGGCGTGCAGAGAGAGAGAAAGAAAGAAAGACAGAAAGATTTTATTAACGTCTTCTAAAAGACCGAACTCAGCCTATGAGACAATTCAGTGTACCTGTGTGGGGTATCCTCTGTCATCCCAACAAAATGAAAAAGTTCTGAACTTAAAAGCTGAATCTGGGTGTGCAATAAGTACAATGAGTGGGGGAGGTGATGGAGCTCTACTACTAGGAGAATGCAAAGCTATATGCATGGAATGTCCATGGCATATCTGATCATGGAACAAATTAAGATAGAAACAAAAAAATTTATCTCAGTGGAGTGATAACTATCCATGGAAATCTCATCATTCGCCCTCGACTCAGCTTCAGTCTCTGATGAGGCCCCTCCCGCCTCACCTCAGGGGGACTCTTCCGCAGCCCCCTCGCCCGCCCCTGAGGATACCCCCATTAGGCTTTCATGTTCACTTACTGGGCCGCGGACACGACCAGATTAAGTTCGAGACAGCCGAGAGCGTGGCCCAGGTCCTAGCCATGAGTCCCCTTGACATCAGGGGCGCTCGGGCCTTCTTTAGACATTGGCAGCATGGTTTCGACCCAGCAGCGGCCGAGCAGGGAGAGCGCCTATTCCATTTCACAGTTTGCTTTCCTGGACTTCGCCGCGAGTACCTTCCGCTCCTTTCCAGTCTAGGATCATTGGTGGGCTCGGTGCTTGAGACTGGCCCCACAGCAGCTTCAGTAATGGCTAGAGCAGCTGGCCTTCCTTTGGTCAGAGTTTGGTTCCTGACATCTCCTCCCTTCCGAAGGTCGTTCAGTTACCCAGGATAGGGGGGGATGGATCGATCAGAGAGTGGAGTTTTCGGGGCTCCCGAACCAGTGTTTTATATGCAGGCAGGTCGGCCACCTGGCCAAGGCCTGCCCTCGCAGGAGACCCCGACCTTCACCGCAGCAGCAGACCTCCGATGATTGGCAGCCTGGACAGGGGCGCCGTAGAGGGAGACAGCCACAGCAGCATGCCCAGAGACCGACGCAGCAGCAGACACAACCTCACGATCATTGGGTTCCAGTGAGGAACAGCTTTGCTCCCCTCCAGGAGGAGACCCCAGCGCGGACTGAGGATCAGGAGATGCCAGCGCCCCCCCCCCCCCCCCCCCCCTCACCTCCACCTCCACCTCCACCCCCTGTCCCCCGTTCCCCCCTCCCGCCTCGCTTCCACCCTCGCCTCCTCCCGTTCCCGCTCCCGCATTTTCAGCGTCTCCTTCCCCACCCCCTTCTCCCCCCTCTCCTCCCCCTCCGCTCGTCTCAGCTCCCCGGGAGGCACTGGCAGTGCCCTAGCGCTCACCTGCAGTCCGGCGGGCACTGAGCACGGACCTTGCTCGTGTACCGCAGAGGAGACCTACCATGCCGATTCGTGCTTCACGGATATCCTCTATCCACAGCTGCTGAGTAGTCTCGACACTAGACAGCGCTCGGAGGCTTTCGACTACTCCTTTACACGCCTATGTGGTGATACTTCCGGCCCGAGGGGAGGAGGCACTTGATTCAGCGGTGGCCTTCTCCTTCCCTCTTTGCGGCACTCGCGACCGGGAGTGGACTCTGGATCTTGCTCTTAGTATTTTGCACACAGGCAGTTGAGTTTTCTCACCATGTGAGCGACTTGGAGATTACAGACATGGCAGGCCGACTCTGGGAGTTGGCACATTTCTTTGACACCGAGAGTGCGGATGTCTCTAGGAATCGACACTTGGTGGTTCGCATAGTGGCAGACCTAGCGCGAGACCTTGGCTATGTATGCATACATGAGGATTCTTTCTCCGAGCGGGAGGCAGTCGCTATGGGACACAGCCACTGGCGCCTGGTCCGAGACTCTTATAGCACACCGGGTGGGCAGATTCGTACTCGCTCGGATGGGGATTACTCTCCATCCAAGCCGCTTGCGAAGGCCCGCCGTATGGCTGAGACAGCCTCCACCTCAGCAGGTCATCCATGAGGATCATCTCATGGAATGTATAGGGCCTTGGCGGTGCACACTATGTACGTTATCGTGGTTGCTTGAGGCAGGAGCTTCAGAGATGCCTGGTTAGGGGCAGTATTGATATTCTGATGATGCAGGAGCACCATTTGAGTGAGAGCAGGATTCGGCGATATGGTTCAGTGATGCCTGGTAGACGGGACTCTTTTTGGTCTACAGGTTTTGGCCCCTTGGGTGGGCAGGGAGGAGTATGTATGGTCATTGCGGATGTATGGCGGCAGGCCATTGTGGATCGCGGGGTCACTGTGCCTGGTAGAGCACAGTATGTTATTCTGAGGATGCACGATGAGCACATTGGTGTGCTCAATGTCTATGCGCCCAATCATGCTAGTGCCAGAGCATAGTTTTGGATCCTTGTTTACAGATGCATTGCCCGAGGCCGCACATTGGTGTGTTGGGGGAGACTTCAACATGCTTGACGACCCGGCCGATAGGGTGGGAGGCAGTCATGTTACAGTGCACGGCACGGAGCTTGCAGCTTGGGAGCGATTTTGTATGACACTGCAGATCACTGATGCATGGCAGCATGAGGCTTTCTCCCGTTCTCAAGACAGTCTTAGTTTTTCTCGGTCGGATCGCAGGTAGGGAGGGACTAATCTATCACGGATTGATCGCTTCTATGTGGGCGACAGGTTCGGGAAGCATGGTGGCTCCGTTGGCATTCTCGTTGCTGCTGGCACCTCTTTCTCAGACCATGCGCCAGTTATTTTGACTCTTGAGGAGAGGACACGGGAGACCAGCTTGCAGTTGAGGATCCCTGAGAGGATACTTACAGACCCCATTCTTTTTGAGGACATTGAGAGGATATGGAAGGATAGCCAGAGCTTTTTGACCTGGATGCAGCAGGCCAGTGTGCCCAGGGGCTCATCGAGCTCAGCTCTTTTTTGCACGCTACAGCATTGACACGGCTGGGAGAGACACGAGAGCGGGAGCGTCGCTCGAGATGTAGCCTTGCTTCGCTCCAGCGCCTTCAGGAGCAGCAGCCTACATGTGAGTGGGTGGCGTCCCAGCTGAGCCAAGCACGCCAAGAGGTTAGAGAGGCAGAGGAGTAGAGACACGAGTTTTACTATCATTGCCAGGCCTCTCAGTGGACTTAGCTTGGTGATAGAGTGACTGGGGGGTTTTTTGAGATCATGGGACCCCGCCATGCTCGAGCAAGAGTACGCCAGCTCAGGAGGCAGGACGGATCGTTAGCCACCGAGCCCGAGGAGATTAGAGCTATTGCCACTTAGTTCTACAGAGACCTGCTTTCAGCGGAGCCAGCCACGGAGGCACGTGATGCTTGTAGACAGACTGTGTGGGCCCATGTGCAGAGGAGGGTCACAGATCGTATGTGCACAGCTTTGGGTGAGCCCCTTTCAGAGGATGAGCTTGGTGATGCTTTGAGGGCCCTCCCGCGTCATAGTTGCCGTGGGGAGGATGGATTGACGTCTGCCTTTTTTATGCGCTATTGGGACCTTTTGGGGCCAGGCCTCCACAGGGGTTTTCAGCATGTTTTGGACACTGGGGTGATGCCAAAAAGGTTTTTAGAGGGCTTGATCTTTCTTATCCCCAAGGGGTAGGGAGTGTCAGATGATATTCGGCAGTGGAGGCCTATTACGATCCTGAATACTGTCTACAAGGTCCTAGAGTTTGAGGATCGTAATAGGCCTCCACATAGAAATTCCAAATGCTAAAAAAATATAGAAATCCTGCTTAACAAAGATACCAAATGCCCGCAATACTTTGCAACTTTCGTGTCCACTCAGTATTCCATATGGGGTTGCTGAGAGACCTAAAAAATCTGGCAAGGTAGACTAGGATGAGAGAATCTTGCTACATCACTTGGAGATCCTTGGTATAGGTAGGCTAGACAGTCAGATTCTCAAGTTATGTACGAGGGAGAAGATTTGGACATGGCCATTTTGATCTAGAGAGGAGTCCCTTAACCTATCACCCTAGATGCACTGCTCGTATTTGTGCAAGGACGGTTCCTTAGTCGTAAACGCTACAGTGGGAGACCTTTGGTATTGCATTATCCATGCAGGTTCTTTTTTGGAGACAATTGGGAGATCCAACTGGGAGAGACACATCTCCATGTTTGGTTCCTCAACCACTATAGACTCCTCCCCCGCCCCAAACCTTCCCTCACATTTAAGCTTGAAGCTCCATAGTTTGTAAGTGTTTTAAAAAATACCGTTTTTTATCGTATAGTATCCGAAAATTTCATATCGTACCAAAAATTCCCATACGGTATCGTATTTTTGTACCATGACAACTATGCATAGGAGGGAGGTGGTTCCCCCTTCTCTTCGGTCATTCTTATTGACACCATTTACTGCTGAGGAGTTGGCAGAGGCATTGACGGCACTTCGTGGGGGCGAATGCCCGAGGGCAGTCTCCCTCTTTCTTCGCCATTGGGACCTCATGGAAGGTGGCCTTCGAGATGCCTTCAATGAGGTTATGATCACAGGTGGCATGCCAGAGAAGCTCTTAGAGGGCTTGATTTACTTGATTCCCAAGGAGGGTGTTGACAGATTGGAGATCCGGCAATGGAGATCCATCACTCTTCTAGGGACAACCTTTAAGATCTTAGCCAAGGCCATCAGCAGGAGACTTCAGCCTTTTCTCCCAGACTTGATCCACGACACTCAGATCGGCTTTGTTTAGGATCGGAGCATTCTAGACAACATCTTTACCTTCTAGGAGGCGATAGCTTTAGCCAGGATGCCGCAGCAGACTTTGAGAAAGCTTATGATAGGGTGGATTGGAGATTTCTGAAGGGCACAATGAGCCGGATGGGATTCCCCATGGAGTGGATTCGTGGAGTCTTAGGACTTTACTCAGCCTCCCACAGCCAGGTTCTCATTCAGGGAGCTCGTGGCGACAGATTCCCCCTCTCCTTCTCGGTTAGACAGGGCTGTCCTTTGGCACCTTACCTCTTCTTATTCGTTGTTGAGGCCATGAGTAGTTTTCTCTCCGCCTAGGAGAGCGGGCTTCAGAGACTATGTCTTCCCCTCCGCACGTAGGAGGAGCTGCTGGACTCAGAGTTTGCAAATGACATAGCAGCTTTCCTTGCAGGAGATGTGGGGAATCTATAGAGATTTGCGGAGGCGATCGAGATCTTCTACCGCACATCAGGAGCACAGATGAACTAGCACAAGTCGTGTGGTTTTTGGGTAGGCTCAACACCCGCCCCGACTTGGTGACCAGTTGAGGATTTCCAGTGGATCGTGAGAGGCACTTCAGTTCGTTATCTCGGTTGCCAGGTTGGCATCGATATCTCTCTTTTTTTTTTTTTCCGGAAAAAAGATCCTTCTATTAGTTAATGAGAAAACGCCATAAGGCTACAAAACTCACCTCGCAAGGAGGGATAAAAACACAGTGAACTCCTAAGCTCCACCCCCGTGGCTGGCCGCTCTCTGGGGGGGGGGCTACCTAATAGTACATGTGGGAGGTGAGAAAAGCCAAACTGGAGGCCTGTAGTGCCAAGTGACATCCTCGCCCCTCGCGGTGAGGAAAGGGCCGGGCTGCCAAGTGCGGAGGAAAGCCTTGCGGCGCCCTCTCATGCGATCCGAGTCGCCCTGGGAGTTTCCCCCAGTGTCCTCAAGGTGTGAATGATGTCCACCCAGAGGGCCTGTATGACCTCCGCCGGTGGAGTCGCCTGGCGGTCAATGGCCTCCCTGCATCGGGGCTCTCCAAATGTGCCAAGCCGTCATGCTGCTGATCATCTCCCATCTGTGCCCGACCCCCTCCTGAGGTGCTGCCGAAGAGAAGTCTGGCGTCGGAACCACCGCCATCGCCCTGTCAGAGACCTGGATGGTCGCACTGCCAGGGACGTCCTCATATCCAAGGGCCGGGCCGCTGTCCCTGGCCCAAGCCACCGCACCCCACGTCACCAGCATCTCACCTGGTGAGCCTGCAAAAACCATCCTGAGAGCGCGCTGCCAGACCTGCTGTGCCTGTGGGCAATCCCATAAGCAGTGCCGCTGCGACTCCTGTGCATGGCCGCACCGAGGGCAGGACGCTGGGTGACTGCCGAAAGCTAGCCAAGCCCCCACAGCCAGTCCTCTATGCGCTGTGAGCCAGAGAAACAGCGTCACCTTCCGGGGCCGGAAGCTGGCCCAAAGGCGCTGCCAGAAGTCCCTAAGAAAGGCAGGGGAGAGCCCCTGTCGCCGCCAATGCTCGGCCGCCGCCGGGGTGCTCGCTATCCTGTGTCTCTGAATCCGCCGCCTCAGCCTCGCTGTGTACTGAAAAAAGGGGATGCCTGGGCTGGTAGGGGCCAAGTAGGGATCTCGCCAAAACCACTCACCTGGATCCCACTGAAGGCGAATAAGAGGCCTGCTGTCCCAAGCCCATAATCTCCAAGAACAGTCCTCCCCTATCGAGGCCGGTGAGGGGTCTACATACCACTGTCTCTGATGAAAGCCGACCACCCGCACCCTCTGAAGAATACATCCCTGGAGCCCATCCAAATCTAGTCGTGTCCTCTGAAGCTGGCCACCCTCTCCCACCTCGAAAGTGAGTGGGGCGACTCTCTCCGCTGTGCCGCAAACCGCTAGAAGGATCTCATGCCGAGTAAAGACACCCATCCACTGTGGAGGTGGAGGGTCCTATACTGGGGTCCGCCACTCCCGGGGGATGGCCGCCTCAATGTCCTGTCTCATCAACTCTCTGCCCCTCATCCCACTGAGTCTCCTCTCCTGAGCCTCGAGAGGCAGCTGCTGAAAACCTATCCAGTCGTCTAGGGACTGGGCTGGGCCAGAGCTCAGCGGGCCCCACGACACATGAGACCGCGATCCAACCATATGGCCACTGGGGAGACGAATCAAGGGGTTC